>NC_073636.1:8787878-9090909 GCF_029407905.1 Bubalus kerabau
CAAAATAAGACATGATTAATTACCAGATAACAAGAATTGCGTGTGGGAAAAGTTGAGAGCTCTGTATTAGACTGCGGTGGTCTAGGATTTTTAAATAGAGAACAAGGACAATATTTAAGCTAGATGGGGAAGGAAGGGCAGAGTTTACAAAGTGAGGACACAGCTGGGAGGTTAATTCAGGCCTGAATACAAGCCACAGAGAAAAGCAAGACTGCACGAGGCAAAGGGCATTCAAGTGGGTTGAAGGACTCAAACAGAAACAGGGAGGTAAGTAAACTACTTTGGATAGAGTGGGGCTTTGGTCAGATAGGGAGTAGAGATGTGACCTGGAAAGTTGGTTGAGATCATATTATTAGGCTTTCAGTTGCCAGTGCGGACTGAGCCTGTGGCTATGAGTTCCCATAGACATCAGCAGGAAAATTACAGAGTCCGAATCAGATTTGTGCTTTTCGATGATTGTTTAGGCACCAGAGTGCGGCAGAGAGTATGAATGTCGACAAGTCATGAGTGTGGCAATGTGATTGACTGTAGTCTGCTGGGAGGTGTCGGGGACAGCAGGCGGAGAGACCAAGAAGCAACTCCCCAAGTACGCGTCTCTCCTCTAATTCTCAGGTTGCTGCCTGCAAGAGCCGCCAGCTCATCCACCCATCTGGGTATTTCCCCCAGTGTAGCCAGAGTGATCTTTACAATCCATAAATTGTTCCTGCAGAAAATCTCAACATGGCCTGTAAAGACATTCTTATTTTCATCCCTGTCTCCTGACCCTAAAACATGGCCTGCAAGATGTGGCCTCCACCTTCTTTCTGGTCTTATCTTCCACCTTGGTCATTCTTTTTTCTTGAGGCATGTTGGTTTAAAAAAAAAAAAAAAATAGCACCATATCCTTTGTCTTCATCATGCTCCCTTGCAGCGTAGGTCCTCGACACATGCTATCTCCTCTTCCTGGAACGCTCTTCTTTCTCCCCATTGTCTTGGCAACTGCTGCTTATCCTCAATACAAATTTCTTTTAAGACCTCCTTGACCAGGTCAAATACTTCATCAAAGTATCTCATAGCCCCATGCATCTCTCTCTCCACTGTAGTTTTTATTACATTTGTGATTTCTCCATTTGTCTGATTATTTATTGTTGCTTTTTCCACAGGGGCCACAGTCTGGTTTTGCTCTCCATATAGGTGCAGAATCTAGTATACACGTAGCCCACAGTAGAGTCAATAAATACAGAGTGCCAGGGGCTGGGGACAGGAGGACTTGTGGTTAAGATCTAAGATGAAGTGAAATTTTCTGTATTTGATGGCTTCATTTATTGGAAATGTTACTTATTTTAACATACCTTTGGCATCGATAGTCAGCGATAGAATTGTGTTCGCAAATCACAGACTGATCATTTTAGTGCTCTAGCTAAAATGGTACTTTTTAGTCTGCCTCAAATCCTTTCAGGCTAGGCATTGGCAAGTGTCCTGTTGGGAGTGTAAAGCTGCCACTGAGTTGGAGAAAACCTCTGGAGAAAAAGTCTGCTCTCCTTCAGATCGTTCCATCTGCTCAGACGTGGTCCACCTTTCTGAGCCCTGAGTGAACCGAAACAGACTGGGATTGCTAGTTTTTACAGATTTTAAAGTAAGGCTTAGGGTCTGTGAGCCAAAGGGAACTATTTTTGTTGTAACTTCTAAGTTAAACATAAATGGAGGGTGAGAAAACACAGAAATTAGACAGCTTGGGATTCATGTAAAGACAATCCAGCTGCAACTGCATTATTCAAGATCTTTTTTGCCACTGAAACAGAAAAATGGTAATTAACCAATCAGGATGAAATGTCAATTTGAGAGGAAGGTAATGTGAAACTCCCATAAATCATCCAAACACCAAGAAATCTGTTACATTCTGATTTCCAACCTGCTCTGTTGCTAGGAAAGCTCACTCTCATAGCTCTCTGAACATTACATATTCATGCAATTATAATTATTTCTGAAAGATGGACTCTGTGGTTGTAGGAGGGCGTTTTCCTTCAGTCTGCCTAGAGTTTTTCCAAAGGAATACAGCCACATAATAAGAGTCAAGCTCTTTTGGAATTATTTTGCTTTACTGTATCAAAATTTCATGATCTAAATAGAAGACTTTTTTTTATGTGAGGTAACCATTGTTTGGGGACATTTCTCAGTGATGTTTGCTAAATTAAAGCTCATCTTTTCAAACCCAGTCTTTATTTTGTTTTTTCAATAGTTCTCTGGCAGAATGAAAGCCCTTGCTTCATTACCCTTGCGAGGTGGAGCAGAACCGGTAGGATGATCACAGGGGAGTGAGCTGGCTTCAGTGTTTTTTAAAAATACCATTTCCATTTCACTGGGAGATGGACCCCATACTGTGCTCCAGCCAGTTCTCAATTCTTTCTGCTATTGGTTCAGAGGGTCCAGCTTTTGTGGGGAGGGATTATTTGTTTCTTTAAAATCCACCCTGGTTCTTTCCCCTCGCGCCTTTTCCTCTTTCTTTTGTGGGCTAGAACAATACCATGTTAGTGATTCTTTGGGTTTCTGACTTGCAGAAAAGCCACCTATACTTGGAAAAATGTAGTTAAATTTAATACTGCAGCTGGAGGTGAAATAGAAGTGAAGAAGGCTTAACTTGTGAAGTGGGTTAAAAAAAAATGTATAATTGAAACAGTATGATGTTGATGAGGCAGTGTGTGAGGCTGTCAGGAGACATCATAATATGTTGATGAAAGACACTAGCTTCCCAGTTCTGCTGTATGCAAATGCTCCATGATTTTTGGTGGGAGAGAAGAACCTGGCATATTAATTAGCTTTGTTTTTAGAGACGCAATTAAGGTCTTTTCATTTCTGCTTTCTGAACAAAAAGTGCAGTGTATCCTTAAACCATTTTTTAATCTTGAGTATTAACTGACAACCTTAAGAAATGAAAACTCTTAATTTGTTTTTTAAATTTAAAGCACAGCCCCCCCCCCCAAAAAAAAGGTATTCAAGTATGGAGCTAAATAAGCACTGACTCCAAAAATTCTCATTTTATGTAAGCTAAATTGCATATGAAGTCTTCTAGTTTACTATACTGAATAAGAATAGTTAATTTAATAAGGCTACTATAAAACTTGAAAAATGGAAAGATTATACTATATATGTTCTGTATTTGGAACTTTATAATTGTTTGCATATTTGACATGTTTGTTTACTGGTACCATCATTAGCACGTTATCCAGGATCTATGTCTGACTGTCAGTCTGTCCTTTTGTCCTAAGGGCTGTGTGTGTGGTTGTGAAACTGGATGTGGGTAATAAGAAGAAGTATTAAGAATTTCTAAATAACCCTTTAAAAAACTGAAGTGTTAGATTTTAAAGTAAAAGCACTGATTTATTAGCAGATTGCTATATTAAATACCTTTCATTTTCTGGTTAACATTTCCAAATGCCCTTAAGGGGTAACTATTCATTAACTGAGGAGTACCTTGTCTTTTGCAGAAAGAAGATTGAATTTTCATTTCCATCCAGATTTAAGACGACCAACAAGGGAATAAGGAAATGGGGCTTTGGGAAGGTGAGAAAAGATTGGAGAGAGGCAGCAGAACTGACCCTTGGTTCCTGGGATATTGAGAGGTGATTTTCAGTTATTTGCCTGGTTTCTTGAAAAGCCAGGCAGTAGAGTTGAGGAGTTGTCTTCATGACCTTTGATCCTCTGGAAAAGACTGTGGACTTAGCAGAAGTTAGCTGTAGCCAGAGGCGAAAGGGGAGTGGTGTTCCAAGGAAGGAGGAGTAATCATTCTCCTCAAACACACAGTCCAAGGTGATGCCTTTCAAAACAATACACACATGTATCCACGTATAAGACATGTGTGTGAACGTGTGCACATGTAGATATGTTGGTATGCTGACATGACGTGAGGATGCAGTATTGGAGGAAACGGTGGTGCAGGAGTTCAGGTGGTGGTGAGGCTGCGAGGCAGACAGGAGCCGGGTAGAGAGCAGCTGCCTTTCAGCCTCCATTCATCCGGCGCTGTGGAAGCTCCGATGCTCACAATGCAGTTGGTCCCCAGAAACCCCGCCTGGCGATGCCTTTGGGCTGACAGAAGGAGCCGAATAGGTAGCTTCTGATATTACCATTCAGAGTCTGGTTTCTTATCCAACACAAATCATGGTTTCTTAGAGGGGTAACCTTGTGTAGGAGTTTAAGTTATCTGAGAATCAGATCAGCCTAAAACAGTCTTCCTTGACACTTGAGTTTCAAAGAAATGGTTACTATATAGAAACAACATTTTGTTGCTTGGAAACTTTTCCACAAAATGTTGGGGTAAGTAATACAATCCTCTGGTAAGGACATGTTCTCATCACAGAAAACGAAACTTCAGCTCTAATGTGGGTTTTTTTCATACAGATTTATTGATTCTGTCCTGTAATTTAAAAATATATACATAATGAGGAAATGATAGCCTCTGGTCTAGAATTCTTACACATTTTATACTTTAAAAAAGTATAGTCATTTTATTTTGGAATCAAAGTATTTATTACATATTTGAAAAGCCCTCTATCTTACTTCTGCCCCCTTGAAAATCTTGTTTCACAAGTCTCTTTGTCTCCTAAGATCTTCCCATAGTCTTAAGTTTAAGAATTCCTGAATTCCCACTTAATGAACTTAGTCACATAATCTGTCTTATCATTATATTTCTCTCAAGACTGAGGCAAAGATAATAGGAATGGAAGTTTTGCAATCATGGGTGGGGTGCTGACTTACTAAGACTCTTATAATTTTTCAGAATATTGTACTCACTACAGAACATTGATAATTCATAAGTGACACATTTAATTGAATTATCCTAAGATATGTATCTCTTAAAAAACAGAAGACTGCTTTGATACTTACCAAATTCTGAAAATGTTGTGGACCTAAGATAAAGAAAGGGAAGATCTGAATTGTATAGCTATCAGTTGAAAATGTTGTGTTTAGTCACTCAGTCATGTCCGACTCTTTGGGACCCCATGGACTGCAGCGCACCAGGCTTCCCTGTCCTTCACTCTCTCCCAGGATTTGCTCAGACTCATGTACATTGCATCAGTGATGCCATCCAACCATCTCATCCTCTGTCGTCCCCTTCTCTTCTTGCCTTCCATCTTTCCCAGCATCAGGGTCTTTTCCAATGAGTCAGTTCTTCGCATCAGGCGGCCAAAATATTGGAGTTTCAGCTTCAGCATCAGCCCTTCTAATGAATATTCAGGGTTCATTTCCTTTTTAGGTTGGACTGGTTGGATCTCCTTGCTGTCCAAGTGTCTCTTAAGAGTCTTTTCCAGCACCACAGTTTGCAAGCTTCAGTTCTTCAGTGCTCAGCCTTTTTTATTGTCCAGCTCTCAAATCCATACATGACTGCTGGAAAAACCATAGCTTTGACTATACAGACCTTTGTCGGCAAAGTAATGTCTCTGCTTTTTAATACGCTATCTAGGTTTGTCATAGCTTTTCTTCCAAGGAGTAAGAGTCTTTTAGTTTCATCAGCTGAAAGTAGTACTAATTTGAGGCCTATGCCATACAATTCTTTAAAGATAGTAGCTCTACCCCAGACATACGCACAATCCATAGGAAACCCCACTAGAGCCTTGTACCTTCAAGATGGAGAGAAAAAGACAAAGAGAAATAAACTTGGTGAGTGGGAGAGGGTAGTACTAGAAGAAGAGTTCAGCAGCTGTGTCCTTCTCTTGTCTGTAATTTGACCTCTTATCTTCCTGCAGAAAGATTCCTTGTATTGTATGATTTCCAGAAAACTTAAAAAAAAAATGCTTATTTTTAATTGGAGGATAATTGCTTTACAATATTGTGTTGATTTCTGCCATACATCAACAGGAATCAGCCATAGGCATACATATGCCCCCCCAGCCCCAGAACCTCCCTCCCACCTCCCACCCCACCCGACCCTCTAGGTGGCCCCAGAGCCCTGGGTGTGAGCTCCCTGCATCATGCAGCAAGTTTCCACCAGCTATCTATTTTGCATATGGTAATATACATATTTCAGTGCTCCTCTCTCTGTTGGTCCCACCTTCTCCTTCCCCACAGTCTGTTCTCTATATCCGTGTCTCCACTGCTTCCGTTCAAATAGGTTCCTCAGTACCATCTTTCAAGATTCCATACATATGAGTTAATTTATGATATTTTTTTCTCTTTCTGACTTTCTCTTCTTGTCTCTCTATAATAAGCTCTAGGTTCATCTACCTCATTAGAACGGACTCAAATATGTTCTTCTTTTTATGGCCGAGTAATGCTGCATTGTATGTATGAACCACAGCTGCTTTATCCACTCATCTGTCAATGGATATCGGGGTTGCTTCCACGTGTTAGCTACTGTCAATGGTGCTGCAGTGAACGTTAGGGTACATGTGTCTTTCTCAACTATAGTTTCTACAGAGTATATGCACGGTAGTGGGATTCAGAAAACTTTCTTGAAAGATAATTACATATAGTACAAAGTGTAGAATCTTGTGCTAAAAAACTCCCCTTTGTTGATATTTTTGGTCAAATATAATGATGCATATACAATGGGAATACTAATCTAATATTTGCCAATCTTTGGCCATGGTAAAAATTCAAAGTTGATATGCTATAATATATACCTAATTGATCTTTACACTAAATTGCAGTACTTTTAATCAGTCCAATTAATATGTCATATGTAGTTATGCTTTGCATAAACAAGTGCTTTTAAGTTTAAAGAAATGAGTAAATTAAAAATATATATATTTCATCTTCCTAAGCCCTTGGCAGAGTTGGCTTGGGAAAGGTCTTCAAACAGTCAGGGAATTGAACACTTCATCATGAGTAATTTGTTGTTTTGGTTGCTACAGTTTTCATATCATAGTCATTTCCTTTTTTTAGTTAGCATTTTACCCTAAAGGCAGTAGATTTATGGATTTTTTTTTTTTTTTAACCTGACTCATCTCCCAGCTGCCAAGCAGCTTCTTTTAACCACATCTACAAATTGCTGGCTGCATCTGCATACACACATAGTGAATTGATAAATATTAGATGAAAGATGTGTTGAAGTAAATTGGAAGTTAAGACACACAGCATCAATTTACATTTAGACCAATCTAGAAGATGAGTTTAAAATGAAAGTAAATCTTTCAGTTCTATAAGGAGTGTCTATTGGAACTAGTACAACTAATCTGGACTTAACTAGGAGAAATAATTGTCTATTGTCTCTTATTTTACTGTCTAGATTACCCTAAACTCCTGTGAGTGATCACATTAAATGTTTGTACTAAATGCTGCTGCTGCTGCTAAATCGCTTCAGTCGTGTCCGACTCTGTGCGACCCCATAGACGGCAGCCCACCAGGCTCCCCTGTCCCTGGGATTTTCCAGGCAAGAACACTGGAGTGGGTTGCCATTTCCTGGCGTTGTGGCTCAGAGGTTAAACTGTCTGCCTGCAATGCGGGAGACCTGGGTTCGATCCTTGGGTCAGGAAGATCCCCTGGAGAAGGAAATGGCAACCCACTCTACTATTCTTGCCTGGAGAATCCCATGGACGGAGGAGCCTGGTGGGCTACAGTTCACAGGGTCGCAAAGAGTCGGACACGACTGGAGGGACTTCACTACTGTTTGTACTAAATAGGGCTCCTAAATTGCCCTACTTCCCTAGGTTGCTTCCATATTCAAACTGTTCTGATGGCTTTTCATGCCCTTAAAATGAAGTTGAAATTCCTAAGTCTGCCATTCAAGATTCTCCTAAATTTAGATCAAAATTACCTTACTAACTTCATAAATTATTAGGCCACTTCAGATAATTTCAACCAAGGTAAGACTTTTCCTTCTTCCTCAATGACTACCTTCATTCAGTTGCTTAACTTTCTCATATCCTTTTCCCTAGTTCTCCTCTCCTCTTAAGGGTTAGTATGTTAGAATATAACCTTCAGTCCATGATGCACAAGAATTCTAAACTGGAATCTTTGTCTTTTTAGCTAGGAAACCATGGGAAAACCACCATCCCCTCCAGGGCTTAGGTCCTAACTTGCACAGATGTATTAATCAGCTGTTGGCACAATAATTCCTTGTAACAACACAGAAACTCAGTGGCATAAAAGAAATGTTTATTTCTTATTTATCTCTGGGTTGACTTGACTCAGACCAGGTTCTAGGCCCAGTTTAGGATTTCTTCATAGGCATCTCATTCGTTGGGAGCTCAGCGGGATACAGGGTTGTTTTTTTTTTGTTTGTTTTTTTTTTTTGCTCATGGGAATGGTAGAAAGTCCAATTACCCAACTTTGTAAGTACAATTCAAGTTCTTGCTTTGTTCATGTTGGCCTAAGGAAGTCTCATTGTTGGGTGGTTGTTATTGAATTGCTAAGTCGTGTCCTGCTCTTTGTGACCCCATGAACTGCAGCACGTCAGGCTTCTCTGTCCTCCACTGTCTCCTGGAGTTTGCTCAGACTCATGTCCATGGAGTCAGTGATGCCATCCAACCATCTCATCCTCTGTTGCCCCCTTCTCCTGTTGCCCTCAATCTTTGTCAGCATCAGAGTCTCCCAATGAGTCGACTCTTTGCATTAATTGCCCAAACTATTGGAGCTTCAGCTTCAGCACCAGTCCTTCCAATGAATATTCAATGTTGATTTCCTTTAGAATTGACTGATTTGATTTTCTTGCTGTCCAAGGGACTCAAGACTCTTCTCCAGTACCACAATTCAAAAGCATCAGTTCTTCAGTGCTCAGCCTTCTTTATGGTCCAACTCTCACATCTGTACATGACTACTGGAAAAACCACCGCTTTGACTATATGGACCTTTGTGAATGGGGGAATGTTATTCATCCCTTAGGAGAGGAATTATAGTGTCATTGGGCAAAAGGTACAGATAAAGGGTGTGTGTGTGTGTGTGTGTGTGTGTGTGTGTGTGTGTGTTGTATGTATGTGTGTATGTCCGTTGTTTCTGACTCTCTGCCACTTATGGTCTCTAGCCGGTCAGACTCCTCTGTCCGTGGGATAAAAGGATGAAGGTAGAGAATTGGGAACGGAAATGAAAAGTTTTAGCCACAATGGTTTTATTGAGTTAATTCAGATCATCAAGATTAGGTTTCTAGCAAAGCATGTGGCACAAAGTCACTCAACACATTTGACTTTCTCTCTGTACTTTATTCACTCTCACCTGTTCAAACCCTCCTTCTTTCTTTAGTCTCAGTGTGGAAGTCATATTTCCCAGTTAAGTCTTTCTTGCTTTCACCTGTAGTTAAAATTAACCACTCCCTGCTTAATGCATTGCCTATGATAATGCACTTAAGACCTTTATCTCTTTTCCAAAATTGAGTTTAATCATCCTAAGCAGATTGTAAAACTCTTGCAGGTAGTGTTTTCTCTCTGGGGCTTCCTGTGCTATTCACATAGCAGGTATTCAGTGCAGGTTTGTTGGACATAAATTTTTAAACAATTTTTTCACTTTTCTTAAACTTTGTATTTTATGTTGGAATATAGCTGATTAACAGTGTTGTGTATCCATTCTCCCCCAAACTCCCCTCCCATCCAGGTTGCCACTTAACATTGAGCAGAGTTCCATGTGCTATACAGTAGGTCCTTGTTGATTATCCATTTTCAATACAGTAGTGGGTACATGTCCATTCCACACTCCCTAACTATCCCTTCTGTTTTTATTTGCTCTTTAATTAAGACCTATCCAGAGTAGCCAAGTCCTGTATCTTCTAATCAATCCTAAATTTTCTTAAAAGCTCAAGTACATCCTAGTTGACATTTAAGAAGCCAGACTGGGTCCCAAATCTAGTGAAACAAACAAAACCAATAAAATTCTTTTAACAAGTACCAAAATCATTTAACAAGCTGCAAGTTAACTGGAAATAAAATTGTGCATTCTATGAATATAATTTTCATCGAAGCTCTCATGTTTCCTTAGAGCAAAGGTGATAGAAATAGCTTCAGTGTATAAATGATATATAATTTTTTGACAGGTATGAGAAAGGGCCAGGCAGAAATTACGCATAGGAAACATCATGCCTCCTCACCTCCTTTGTCATTCTTCCTTGTGTTCCTGTCAGTCAAACTTAGAATTCAAGATGCTCTGAGTCAAGGCAGTTGGCTGATGTCAGGCCTTTTTCTCTCCCTCTGAGTAACATTTTCTGTATACCCATCTCTTTGAGTGATAATGTCTGACTTCATCTTTTGCAGAGAAAAAGATGAATAATTTTTATATCAGATCAAATTATATTAATAAGAACCTGAGATCATAAAAAATGACTTACCTGCTTATATTCATCTGACTTCAGTCTCTGACAGTGGTTCCCAGAGATGTTTGGTGGGGTTGCTGCCTAGTACAACCTACATGTAGGTTAGAACTATAACCCATGTGCCTCCCTTGTAATTCTCAGGGTTTTTGCACTTTTTTATGTGACTTAAACTCACGCTTTATGATGCTCCCATTGCTGACATCCAAAGCAAAGTATGACAAAATAAAAGCACACACAAAATAAGTACTTGACTTCTCAGTGTGATGACTGTGTGGTCAGGAGGAAACAGTGCTGAACTTGGAATCAGAGGTCCTGGATTCAGATTTCTGCCCTGACACTTGCTGGTGAGAGCTCAGTGTCTTCATCAGGAATATGGTTTAGACACATTGTTTGTCCTTACAGATCCTTTTTGGTTATCGTGTTTTTCAACTCTATTTATTGTAAACAAAGAAATTAGGAAAGAGGACAGTGATGTAAAACATTGACTAAATAATGTGTCTTTGTGCCATTTCTAGTCACTCTTGTGGATTTGGGCATGAGGGTTAATATTGCTTCTTCTTCTTCTATTATTATTAATAGCTATACTAGGATTATAACACGTTTGGCTGCTCTTGGTAAAGATTTGTTATTCATGTATTTCTTCCTTAATTTTTTTTTTAATTTGAGGTAACTAAATATATTGTTTTTTGGAAAGCTTGGATGGAATTTGTCATTCAATATGCCAGGGTCTCATTATAAAACATATCAAAATAATTTTAGAAGATTTTGTTTTAAATGCTGTTGTCCCCTGGGTAATTTTTTATGAGTTTCCTCATATATGTTGGGTAGTGTATTTTTATGAGTATTTCTATTTTGATGCCATTCTGCTTTGCACACAAATATATATCTATTCATATGCCTTGGTTTGTAGGCCATCATGATTCTGATTCCAAATTACATACATATGTGTTAAATGCAGTTTCGGTCCCATAAAGGAAACACTGCTGAATATGTTTGTTCTTCTAGTAGTTTGCAGACAAAATGAACTAGGTTGTATTTTATTCTGGAGTCTTTTAATTTTCCAATGAGAAATGGTCTGAAAATTGTAACCTGTTGTTTAAACTGTTGGATCTCCCTTAATAGACTTGTGTAGAGGGTGGGAGCTAAGATAGCATTGTTTCCTTTCTTCTTGGTGTACCCACATTGCATAAAAATTAGGATTTATTTCTTAAGAATTATGAATCTTTTATAGATCTTAGAATTGCTGAAACTTGCTGACTCCTTCAAATAGGTACAGCGTAAAAATGGATGCACTGCATAATTACCTGAAGGCAGCTTCATCACCTTGAAAATGGGACTGACAATAGTTCCTCTCATTTGTTTTATTCTACAAAATTTATTGAGGGCCTACCATGTGTCAAGTTTATATTCTAGGTGCTCCGATGTCCTATAAGACAAAATTCCTGTTATTGGCTTCTAATGAGAAGAAGAGAGTTTCTTGATGTAAGTGAAAGAGGAGAGTGAAAAAGTTGACTTAAAACGCAACATTTAGAAAACTAAGATCATGGCATCTGGTCCTATCACTTCATGGCAAATAGATGGGGAAACAATGAAAACAGTGAGAGACTTTATTTTCTTGGGCTCCAAAATCACTGCAGATGGTGATTGCAGCCATGAAATTAAAAGAAGCTTGCTCATTGGAAGAAGAAAAAGTATGACCAATCTAGACAACATATTAAAAGGCAGAGACATTACTTTGCCAACAAAGGTCCATTTAGCCAAAGCTATGGTTTTTCCAGTAGTCATGTATGGATGTGAGAGTTGGACTATAAAGAAAACTGAGCACAGAAGAATTGAAGCTTTTGAATGGTGGTGTTGGAGAAGACTCTTGAGAGTTCCTTGGACTGCAAGGAGATCTGACCATCCTAAAGGAAATGAGTCCTGAATATTCATTGGAAGGACTGATGCTGAAGCTGAAACTCCAATGTTTTGGCCACCTGATGCGAAGAACTGATTCATTGGAAAAGACCCTGATGCCGGGAAGGATTTCAGGCAGAAGGAGAAGGGGACGACAGAGGATATGGTTGGATGGCATCACCTACTCAATGGACGAGTTTGAGTAAGCTCTGGCAGTTGGTGATAGACAGGGAAGCCTGATGTGCTGCAGTCCATGGGGTCACAAAGAGTCAGACACGACTGAGTGACTGAACTGAGCTGAATAAGAGAAAAATAACTAGTATATAAGAAATGAGGAGGAGCTAAGATGGCAGAGGAGTAGGACGGGGAGAACACTTTCTCCCCCACAAATTCATCAAAAGAATATTTAAATGCCAAGTAAATTCCACAAAACAACTTCTGAATGCCAGCAGAGGACATCAGGCACCCAGAAAAGCAACCCAAGTCTTCAAAAGGAGAGAGAAGAAATACAGCTCCACCCACCAGAACACCGACACAAGCTACTCTAACCAAGAAACCTTGACAAGCCACCTGTACAAACCCACACAGAGCGAGGAAATGCCACAATAAAGAGAACTCCACAAACTGCCAGAATACAGAAAGGACACCCCAAACTCAGCAATTTAAACAAGATGAAGAGACAGAGGAATACCCAGCAGATAAACGAACAGGATAAATGCCCACCAAACCAAACAAAAGAGGAAGAGATAGGGAAACTACCTGATAAAGAATTCCAAATAATGATAGTGAAATTGATCCAAAATCTTGAAATCAAAATGGATTCACAGATAAATAGCCTGGAGACAAAGATTGAGAAGATGCAAGAAAGATTTAACAAGGACCTAGAAGAAATAAAAGAGAGTCAATATATAATGAATAATGCAATAAATGAAATTAAAAACACTCTGGAGGCAACAAATAGTAGAATAACAGAGGCAGAAGATAGGATTAGTGAATTAGAAGATAGAATGGTAGAAATAAATGAATCAGAGAGGATAAAAGAAAAATGAATTAAAAGAAATGAGGACAATCTCAGAGACCTCCAGGGCAATATTAAATGCTACAACATTCGAATCATAGGGGTCCCAGAAGAAGAAAACAAAAAGAAAGACCATGAGAAAATACTTGAAGAGATAATAGTTGAAAACTTCCCTAAAATGGGGAAGGAAATAATCACCCAAGTCCAAGAAACCCAGAGAGTCCCAAACAGGATAAACTCAAGGCGAAACACCCCAAGACACATATTAATCAAATTAACAAAGATCAAACACAAAGAACAAATATTAAAAGCAGCAAGGGAAAAACAACAAATAACACACAAGGGAATACCCATAAGGCTAACAGCTGATCTTTCAATAGAAACTCTTCAAGCCAGGAGGGAATGGCAAAACATACTTAAAGTGATGAAAGAAAATAATCTACCAGATGAAAGAAAACAACCAGATTATTGTACCCAGCAAGGATCTCATTCAAATATGAAGGAGAAATCAAAAGCTTTTCAGACAAGCAAAAGCTGAGAGAATTCAGCACCACCAAACCAGCTCTCCAACAAATATTAAAGGATATTCTCTAGGCAGGAAACACAAAAACAGTGTATAAATTCAAACCCAAAACAATAAAGTAAATGGCAACGGGATCATACTTATCAGTAATTACCTTAAACGTAAATGGGTTGAATGCCCCAACCAAAAGACAAAGACTGGCTGAATGGATACAAAAACAAGACCCCTACATATGTTGTCTACAAGAGACCCACCTCAAAACAGGGGACACATACAGACTGAAAGTGAAGGGCTGGAAAAAGATTTTCCATGCAAACAGGGACCAAAAGAAAGCAGGAGTAGCAATACTTATATCAGATAAAATAGACTTTAAAACAAAGGCTGTGAAAAGAGACAAAGATGGTCACTACATAATGATCAAAGGATCAATCCAAGAAGAAGATATAACAATTATAAATATATATGCACCCAACACGGGAGCACCGCAATGTGTAAGACAAATGCTAACAAGTATGAAAGGAGAAATTAACAATAACACAATAATAGTGGGAGACTTTAATACCCCACTCACACTTATGGATAGATCAACTAAACAGAAAATTAACAAGGAAACACAAACTTTAAATGACAAAATAGACCAGTTAGACCTAATTGATATCTATAGGACATTTCATCCCAAAACAATGAATTTCACCTTTTTCTCAAGCGCACACGGAACCTTCTCCAGGATAGATCACATCCTGGGCCATAAATCTAGCCTTGGTAAATTCAAAAAAATTGAAATCATTCCAAGCATCTTTTCTGACCACAATGCAGGAAGATTAGGTCTCAATTACAGGAGAAAAACTATTAAAAATTCCAACATATGGAGGCTGAACAACACGCTGCTGAATAACCAACAAATCACAGAAGAAATCAAAATTTGCATAGAAACGAATGAAAATGAAAACACAACAACCCAAAACCTATGGGACACTTTAAAAGCAGTCCCAAGGGGAAAGTTCATAGCAATACAGGCACACCTCAAGAAACAAGAAAAAAGTCAAATAAATAACCTAAACCTACACCTAAAGCAACTAGAAAAGGAAGAAATGAAGAACCCCCGGGTGAGTAGAAGGAAAGAAATCTTAAAAATTAGGGCAGAAATAAATGCAAAAGAAACAAAAGAGACCATAGCAAAAATCAACAAAGCCAAAATCTGGTTCTTTGAGAGGATAAATAAAATTGACAAACCATTAGCCAGACTCATCAAGAAACAAAGGGAGAAAAATCAAATCAATAAAATTAGAAATGAAAATGGAGAGATCACAGCAGACAACACAAATACAAAGGATCATAAGAGAGTACTATCAACAATTATATGCCAATAAAATGGACAACGTGGAAGAAATGGACAAATTCTTAGAAAAGGACAACTTTCCAAAACTCAACCAGGAAGAAATAGACAATCTTAACAGACCCATCACAAGCACGGAAATTGAAACTGTAATCAAAAATCTTCCAGCAAACAAAAGCCCAGGTCCAGATGGCTTCACAGCTGAATTCTACCAAAAATTTAGAGAAGAGCTAACACCTATCCTGCTCAAACTCTTCCAGAAAATTGCAGAGGAAGGTAAACTTCCAAACTCATTCTATGAGGCCACCATCACCCTAATACCAAAACCTGACAAAGATCTCACAAAAAAAGAAAACTACAGGCCAATATCACTGATGAACATAGATGCAAAAATCCTTAACAAAATTCTAGCAATCAGAATCCAACAACACATTGAAAAGATCATACACCATGACCAAGTGGGCTTTATCCCAGTGATGCAAGGATTCTTCAATATCTGCAAATCAATCAATGTAATACACCACATTAACAAATTGAAAAATAAAAACCATATGATTATCTCAATAGATGCAGAGAAAGCCTTTGACAAAATTCAACATCCATTTATGATAAAAAAACTCTCCAGAAAGCAGGAATAGAAGGAACATACCTGAACATAATCAAAGCTATATATGACAAACCCACAGCAAACCGTATCCTCAATGGTGAAAAATTGAAAGCATTTCTTCTAAAGTCAGGAACAAGACAAGGGTGCCCACTTTCACCATTACTATTCAACATAGTTTTGGAAGTCTTGGCCACAGCAATCAGAGCAGAAAAAGAAATAAAAGGAATCCAAATTGGAAAAGAAGAAGTAAAGCTCTCACTGTTTGCAGATGACATGATCCTCTACATAGAAAACCCTAAAGACTCCACCAGAAAATTACTAGAACTAATCAATGATTATAGTAAAGTTGCAGGATATAAAATCACCACACAGAAATCCCTTGCATTCCTATACACTAATAATGAGAAAACAGAAAGAGAAATTAAGGAAACAATTCCATTCACCATTGCAACGGAAAGAATAAAATACTTAGGAATATATCTACCTAAAGAAACTAAAGACCTATGTATAGAAAACTATAAAACACTGGTGAAAGAAATCAAAGAGGACACTAACAGATGGAGAAATATACCATGTTCATGGATTGGAAGAATCAATATAGTGAAAATGAGTATACTACCCAAAGCAATTTATAGATTCAATGCAATCCCTATCAAGCTACCAACGGTATTCTTCACAGAGCTAGACCAAATAATTTCACAATTTGTATGGAAATACAAAAAACCTCGAATAGCCAAAGCGATCTTGAGAAAGAAGAATGGAACTGGAGGAATCAACCTACCTGACTTCAGGCTCTACTACAAAGCCACAGTTATCAAGACAGTATGGTACTGGCACAAAGACAGAAATATTGATCAATGGAACAAAATAGAAAGCCCAGAGATAAATCCATGCACATATGGACACCTTATCTTTGACAAAGGAGGCAAGAATATACAATGGATTAAAGACAATCTCTTTAACAAGTGGTGCTGGGAACTCTGGTCAACCACTTGTAAAAGAATGAAACTAGAACACTTTCTAACACCATACTCAAAAATAAACTCAAAATGGATTAAAGATCTCAACGTAAGACCAGAAACTATAAAACTCCTAGAGGAGAACATAGGCAAAACACTCTCTGACATACATCACAGCAGGATCCTCTATGACCCACCTCCCAGAATATTGGAAATAAAAGCAAAAATAAACAAATGGGACCTAATTAACCTTAAAAGCTTCTGCACAACAAAGGAAACTATAAGCAAGGTGAAAAGACAGCCTTCAGAATGGGAGAAAATAATAGTAAATGAAGCAACTGACAAACAACTACTCTCAAAAATATACAAGCAACTCCTACAGCTCAACTCCAGAAAAATAAATGACCCAATCAAAAAATGGGCCAAAGAACTAAATAGACATTTCTCCAAAGAGGACATACAGATGGCTAACAAGCACATGAAAAGATGCTCAACATCACTCATTATCAGAGAAATGCAAATCAAAACCACTATGAGGTACCATTTCACGCAGTCAGAATGGCTGCAATCCAAAAGTCTACAAGCAATAAATGCTGGAGAGGGTGTGGAGAAAAGGGAACCCTCTTCCACTGTTGGTGGGAATGCAAACTAGTACAGCCACTATGGAGAACAGTGTGGAGATTCCTTAAAAAACTGGAAATAGAACTGCCTTATGATCCAGCAATCCCACTGCTGGGCATACACACTGAGGAAACCAGAAGGGAAAGAGACACGTGTACCCCAGTGTTCATCGCAGCACTGTTTATAATAGCCAGGACATGGAAGCAATCTAGATGTCCATCAGCAGATGAATGGATAAGAAAGCAGTGGTACATATACACAATGGAGTATTACTCAGCCATTAAAAAGAATACATTTGAATCAGTTCTAAGGAGGTGGATGAAACTGGAACCTATTATACAGAGTGAAGTAAGCCAGAAAGAAAAACACCAATACAGTATACTAACGCATATATATGGAATTTAGAAAGATGGTAACAATAACCCTGTGTACGAGACAGCAAAAGAGACACTGATGTATAGATCAGTCTTATGGACTCTGTGGGAGAGGGAGAGGGTGGGGAGATTTGGGAGAATGGCATTGAAACATGCATAATATCATGTATGAAACGAGTCGCCAGTCCAGGTTAGATGCACGATACTGGATGCTTGGGGCTGATGCACCGGGATGACCCAGAGGGAGGGTATGGGGAGGCAGAAGGGAGGAGGGTTCAGGATGGGGAACACAGATATACCTGTGGTGAATTCATTTCAATATTTAGCAAAACTAATACAATATTGTAAAGTTTAAAAATAAAATAAAATAAAAAAAAAAAGAAATGTGCATGAAAAAATGTAATTGCTGTTTAAAAATAATGGCAGGGCTGTATATTGCATTAAGTAGTTTATAGAGTTCTTAATGAAGAAGATATATTTGAGGTGAGACTTGAATAAGAATGATGTAACCATACAAACTTTGGCCGCCTGATGCAAAGAGCTGATTCATTAGAAAAGACCCTGATGCTGGTAAAGATTGAAGGCAGGAGAAGGGGACGACAGAGGATGAGATGGTTGGATGGTATCACCGACTCAATGGACATGAGTTTGAGCAGAATCTGGGAGATGGTGAAAGACAGGGAGGCCTGGCCTGCTGCAGTCCATGGGGTTGCAAAGAGTCGGATACAACTAAGTGCCTGAACAACAACAGCCATACAAAGGGGCGTTTGCCTGCAAAGCAGGAGACACAGGTTCCATCTCTGGGTTGCAAAGATCATCTTCCTGGGGGAGGGCACGCCAACTCACTCCAGTATTCTTGCCTGGAGAATCCCATGGACACACGAGCCTGGTGGGCTACAGTCCATAGGGTTGCAAAGAGTTGGACATGACTAAAGTGAATGGACACTCAAGCCTACAAAGATCTCAAAAAAAGATCACTTGAGACAAAGGAAATAGTCATGATAAAAGCTTTGGGACAAGAATTAAGTTGCTGTAATTGAGAAACGGGAAAGGGCTTGTGAGACTTGAGCAATGATATAAGGAAAGTCATGCAGATACTAGAGAAGGAAAGGGTCAGAAACTGTACAGCCTTGTAAGCTAGTACAAGGAATTTGAGTTTTATCATAAGTATGATTAGGTACCATTAGAAGTTTTAGAGGAGGGAAGACCATGGCTTGCTTAATATTAAAAGAATATATATATATATATATATATATTCCATTTATAAGATATTCTGTATACCTCAGTTCAATTCAGTCGCTCAGTCATGTCTGACTCTTTGCAACCTCATGAACAGCAGCACGCCAGACCTCCCTATCCAACACCAACTCCCGGAGCCTACCCAAAGTTGTGTCCATCGAGTCGGTGATGCTATCCAGCCATCTCATCCTCTTTTGTCCCCTTCTACTCCTGCCCTCAATCTTTCCCAGCATCAGGGTCTTTTCAAATAAGTCAGCTCTTCGCATCAGGTGGCCAAAGTATTGGAGCTTCAGCTTCAGCATCAGTCCTTCCAATGAACACCCAGGACTGATCTCCTTCAGGATGGACTGGTTGGATCTCCTTGCAGTCCAAGGGACTCTCAAGAGTCTTCTCCAACACCACAGTTCAAAAGCATCAATTCTTCGGCGCTCAGCTTTCTTTATAGTCCAACTCTCCCATCCATACATGACCACTGGAAAAACCATAGTCCTGACTAGACGGACCTTTGTTGGCAAAGGAATGTCTCTGCTTTTTAATATGCTATCTAGGTTGGTTATAACTTTCCTTCCATGGAGTAAGCATCTTTTAATTTCTTGGCTACGGTCACCATCTGCAGTGATTTTGGAGCCCCCCAAAAAGGCTGTTCCCACTGTTTCCCCATCTGTTTGCCATGAAGTGATGGGACTGGATGCCATGATTTTAGTTTTCTGAATGTTGAGTTTTAAGTCAACTTTTTCACTCTCCTCTTTCACTTTCATCAAGAGGCTCTTTAGTTTTTCTTCACTTTCTGCCATAAGGGTGTGTCATCTGCATATCTGAGGTTATTGATATTTCTCCTGGCAGTCTTGATTCCAGCTTGTGCTTCCTCCAGCCCAGTGTTTCTCATGATGTACTCTGCATAGAAGTTAAAAAGCAGGGTGCCAATATACAGCCTTGACATACTCCTTTTCCTATTTGGAACCAGTCTGTTGTTCCATGTCTACTTCTAACTGTTGCTTCCTGACCTGCATATAGGTTTCTCAAGAGGCAGGTCAGGTGGTCTGGTATTCCCATCTCTTTCAGAATTTTCCACAGTTTATTGTGATCTGCACAGTCAAAGGCTTTGGCATAGTCAATAAAGCAGAAATAGATGTTTTTCTGGAACTCTCTTGCTTTTTCGATGATCCAGCAGATGTTGGCGATTTGATCTCTGGTTCCTCTGCCTTTTCTAAAACCAGCTTGAACATCTGGAAGTTACAGGTCACATACTGCTGAAGCCTGACTTGGAGAATTTTGAGCATTACTTTACTAGTGTGTGAGATGAGTGCAATTGTGCAGTAGTTTGAGCATTCTTTGGCATTTCCTTTCTTTGGGATTGGAATGAAAACGGACCTTTTTCCAGTCCTGTGGCCACTGATGAGTTTTCCAAATTTGCTGGCATGTTGAGTGCAGCACTTTCACAGCATCATCTTTCAGGATTTGAAATAGCTCCACTGGAATTCCGTCACCTCCACTAGCTTTGTTCGTAGTAATGCTTCCTAAGGCCCACTTGACTTCACATTGCAGGATGTATGGTTCTAAGTGAGTGATTACACCACTGTAATTACCTGGGTCGTGAAGATCTTTTTTGTACAGTTCTTCTATGTATTCTTGCCACCTCTTCTTATATCTTCTGCCTCTGTCAGGTGCATACCTTGGAGGAGACTACTGCAATAGTCCAGATGAAGACTGTGCTTAGACAAAGTTGTGGTTCTAGATATGGGGACAGACAGAGGATTAAAGTGGATTTTTGAGGTCAAATCAAGAAAATCTGCTAATGGATTAGATATGAGGAATGAAAGGAGGGGAAGAATCGAAAGCAAGTCGTTAAGGAAACTGATGGATGGTGACACCATAACTTGAGATGCACAGAATGGAGGAGATGCAGGTTTTGCAAGGGACAGCAAGAGTTCTGCTTTGGCCTTGTTAACATTTATCTGGGGATGTTAATCATCACTTAAAGATACAAATCTGGAGTTTGGGTGAACAGTCAGGGCTGGAAATAGTCATTTTAGAGTTGTTGTTACAGAAACCACAGAAACCCTTGGAATCAGTAAGACTACATAGGCGTAAAATGAAGCAGACAAGAGAAGGTGTCCCAGGCTGAGTCTTCTGGTGAACCAACATTTCGCAGTCAAGCCGAGGTGAGTCAGCAGCCAAGGACTCGAGGCTTGAGCACTGAGGACCAAAGGGAAACCAATATATGTGAAGCCCTTAGCATGCTTGCATATGGTAGAAAGAAAGATAGTGCTAAGTCACGCCCAACTTCTGCGATTGCATGAACTGTAGCCCGCCAGGCTCTTCTGTGCATGGGATTCTCCAGGCAAGAATACTGGAGTGGGTTGCTTGCACATGGTACGTCTCTGTAAATGTCAGTATCTCCTCTGAGTTTCTTCTGAATGCTGAGACAACTAGGTTGAGAAGTGACCCCAGGAGTTGCTGAGAAGTGGGGAGTAAGCCAGGGAAAGTGAGGAAGCAAATGAGAAGCACCTTATCCGCAGGTTACCCCTGGGGAAAACTGGAGCTTAGTGCTGCTGGTGGCCTCTGGGACATGGTGTGGAACCCAGCCCAGCATTGCCCACCCAAGGGAGGGGGGATGTTTTCCTCTGCCTGCACTTGTCATCAGCTGGGAGTGCTCCCTGGAGCACCTACTCATGGCACTCTGGGCCTGCCCCCCAAGACAGAGTCCCTGGGAGGAGTGCAGGCTCTTCTGGAAGGACACCACACTGTGTGCTGGAACGAGTACTGAGCAGAGCCGGTGGGCCCCAGTGGGTCGGGACTGCCAGGTGTTACTGTATTCAAGTTTCTCACTTGATTAGTCCTGATCATTTTTATCTCTCTTCATTCAAATATAAGAATTGATGGAATTAAGTTATAGAAGCAAGAGTGAATTTGAAATTCTTTACTGCAGATCGTGTGATAAACTAAGTATGTGAGAAACTAGTTGGGACATATCAATCACTGGGTAAAAAATTCTCCTTATTTTTGACCTGAAGTATTAATATCAGTGAGTTTTAAGGCTCTTCAGTGTCAAATGCACCATTCAGTGGGACATTTAAATACGAAAGTAAACCTCTGTGACCCCGGTGTTTGATATTTTTTGAAATATAATAAGAATTCATATGATACAGTACCTTGCAATTCAGCATCTTTCTCCAGAGAACTCAAAGGTTACACTTGATGCTTTTCAAGGTACCTGGACATATAAAATCACCAGATCCTAACTCCTGGGAGGGTAGCGAGTGACTGATTAGTATCATAGGTGAAACTGAATTACTTCTTGTCTAAGAATGAGGCAATACTGAGACCAAGACTCATGTTTATTAGTATCTGAACTGGTTTCTTTTTCCTGCTGCCCTAATGGAAATGATAAAATACTTACTTGAACTTCTTATGTACCTGGGATGGCCCTAAGCACTTTATAAAATTTGTTCATTTAAGCCTCAGAATAACACTATCACCTAGGTAGTATTCTTACCCCGGTTTCACCCACTGAGTCACAGAGGTTGACTGTTCAGTTCATATCTCATAAGTGCTAAGCAGGGCCTCAAAACTAGGCACTCTGCCTCCAGAGTCTATTCCTCTAGAATTCCTGTTGCACAGCTTAAGCAGTAGTGATGGGGAATGACCTTTCACTGAGTTGCTTAAATAATCCATATAATTTGTTTGGTTCTTTTCTATAAATTCACTTTGCTAATCATTTTGCTAAGGGTTAAAAAAAAAAAACAAAAAACACCTCACTAACAAATTGTATTTTTAATTGAAAAAATTTGAAAAAATAAATGAGTTATCTTTTTTAAAAAAAATCTCTTTTCTTAGGTTTTGAGTAACTAGTCTTTCATATGTTCTAATATATAATCTATTAAGAGTGTGATTTTCCCTTTTGTGAATTTTTATGCTTTATCATTGGATTTAAAAAATATGCAGGATACCAAGAGATACTCCTACCAATAAACTTCCATTAAAAAAAAATCTAGTTAAGAATAGTCTGCCAGCTAGATGACTTGTATTTCGGAGAGGAAGCTGTATGGACTTGGATATTCCATGAGAAGTATTCTACAGTATTTCATTTTTATATGTGCCTTAGAAAGATGCTGTTATGGTATCACTCCCCAAATCTATTTCCTTTTACATTTCTTTTGCTAAATGTCTAGTCATAGTTTGCATGGTAATTTGAAATATGTCACATCATTTGATTTCAGTAAGTTTTCTGATGGTAGATAGATCTATAAGATCACTTTCATAACAAAGGAGAATCTGATAGCCTCCCTTATGGGAAAACGACTGCTTTTTAGCACTCCTGCCCATATGGAAGGACTCTCCAGTCCCATTTAGCCCTAAGATATTATGAGTGCTTGTCCCATGGTATTTCATATTGATGATGCTTTAAATCCTACTGGAGGAGATTTAAAGCCTCTTATGTAATACTTTCACAGCCCGTGAATTTCAAAAATAGGGGATGCTTAACTTATTGGCCCCAAATTCTGTTTCCACTTATGCCTATGTTAAAGCAGAGCCACAAAAGAAAGTTACACCCAGTGTTTCTTCTCTTATTTAAAACGTGAAGTTTCCTTATCCCAAAAACTAGGGCCAGATTTGTTTGTGTGTTTAGTTTCATTGTTGTTTTTCAGATGGGGGGAAATTAAGTATTCTGGTAATTTGTAATTACTTATAGCACATTCCTGTAATTGTAATCATTTGCAGATGTAGCAGTTTATATTTTTTAGAGTGTTAATTAATGAGAACTTGAGCAAATGAAATTAAGCCAAAGTCCTTATAATTTACATTTTTTGAATATACTTTAAAAATAAACTGGTTTAATTTTTCTGAGATGAGTCCTGAGATTTGCAATTTTATATGGTATATGTAATAGGTAAAGTTTGAAGACTGAATACAAAAGCCTCTCTTGAATGTCTGTTTTGTCTGGCTATAGCCAGATTCCATTGGAAAATTTTACAGAAAATGAGAAACTATTTCACTGTTAAAATCTATGTCACTAGCAGCCAGAGGTGAGCTATAGATATCTCTAGAATTGTTTGAAGTTAAATTATTTAATGTTAAATTCTGTCAAGATATTGACCAATGTAAATAATTGCAGGTTTTGTAAAGTTCTGTTTATTTAAAAAATTATGTTTTATTCATGACTTTTAATACCACCTGGAAGAGTTGAAAAATGTAAGAATAACTATGAAAAGAAAATTAATGGGTACATTATTATAAAGTTTGTCATGTCAGATTATTCTGCATGTAGATTATATGTCAACATAAAGTTAATTGTATCATTAATCTCTATCAGTGTATTTTCATCCAAGAGACATCATAGAAATATTATGGATAAAAGCTGAAGTGACTGGATTAAAAGCTGCAAAACTTTTAGGTTAAATATTAACTCATAGTCCCATGATTGTATTTATAGCTGCCACTTAGATAAATTTCTAATTTTTGTCTTCTCAGTATTTTCTAACAAAAATGGAAAACAGCACTTGGGTTTAGTACCACATAATTGTGCAAGTTTTCATTTAATTTAAAATAAATGATATAAAATATTAATACCTGAGAAGTTTTAAAACCTGTATAACTTTAGCAAATGATATATTGTCATTAAATATTGTAAATTAAAATAAAGATATGCCCTCATGCTAGAATTTCCATATAAACATGCTATATATAGTATTTACTTTGGGCTTCTCAGGGGATGCTAGTGGTAAAGAACCCGCCTGCCAATGCAGTAGACATGAGACTCGGGTTCGATCCCTGGGTTGGGAAGATCCCCTGGAGGAGAGCATGGCAACCCACTCCAGTATTCTTGCCTGGAGAATTCCATGTTCAGAGGAGCCTGGTGGGCTGCAGTCCACAGTCTCAAAGAGTTGGACCTGACTGAAGCAAGTTAGCACACAGTATATACTTTAGCCAAGGACATCCATGTCTTTTTAATTGATATATAGGTGATTTACAATGTTGTGTTACTTTCAGGTGTATAGCAGTGATTCAGTTATATATTTATATATATTCTTTTTCAGGTTCTTTTCCCTTATAGGCTATTACAATAGAGTAGATCCTGCTAGTTATCCATTTTATATAACTTAGTGTGTCTCTGTTAATACCAAATTCCTGATTTATCCTTCCCCACTTTTCCACTTTGGTAACTGTAAGTCTGTGAGACTGTTTGTTTTGTAAATAAGTTCATTTGTATCATTCTTTTTTCCGACTCACATATAAACCATATCATACAATATTTGTCTTTGTCTGGCTCACTTCACTTACTGTGATAATCCCTAGGTCCATCCATGTTGCTACAAATTGCATTATTTCATTATTTTCTATGGCTGAGTAATACCCCATTGTATGTCTGCCACATTTTCTTTAAAGAGACATTTCGGTTTCTTCCATGTCTTGGCCATTGTAAATAGTGCTGCAGTGAACATTATCTTTTACATGCAGTGTGCATGATTCTTTTCAAATTATAATTTTCTCCAGGTATATATCCAGGAGTTGAATCACAGGATAATATGGTAACTCTGCTTTTAATTTTTTAAGGAAACTCAGTTTGTTCTCCATAGTGACTGAACCAATTTACTTTCCCATCAACAGTGTAGGAGGGAGGAGCATCCATTTCTGATGATACAACTGGCTAGATGCTCTGAAAAAACAATACTCATCAAAAGCTCTTAAAATATTTCCCTTAGTATTTTTAATAACCATGCCAAATATATGGTTGAACTGGCTTGAAAATAAAAACACCTTTACAGGTCAAAGGACTAAATGAAACCAGGAACCTGTTGTTCTCTTGATTCCCAGTAGCCCTGCCATCTATGGAGTCTTGAAAATCAAGGCCTGGGACTCAGGGCTCATGCAAGTTGAGAAATATTTGTAACTACAAAGTGACCATCTACAAATTGGCTGCATACATTTACACTACTAATTTGCCTGAAACTCCCAAGCTAAATATTTAAAGTATTCTTTGATGATTTATAGAAGCAACTGAAAACCCTCATAAATACTCTCAGTACAAATCCCAAATAATTTTATGGATAAAGTTAAAATGGCCACAAGTTCAGTATGTAAAATCACTAAATGTACAAGGAAATCACCATCATCTAGGATCAAGGAAAACAACAAAAGATAGTATCATAATAATATAATTATCAGGCTAGGTTGTAAATAAGTATTCATGTTATATTTATTAAAATAAAAGATAATTAAAATGCTATAAAATGATTTAACAGCTCTGCTACTGCTGCTAAGTCACTTCAGTCATGTCCGACTCTGTGTGACTCCATAGACGGCAGCCCACTAGGCTCCTCTGTCCCTGGGATTCTCCAGGCAAGAACACTGGAGTGGGTTGCCATTTCCTTCTTCAATGCATGAAAGTGAAAAGTGAAAATGAAGTCTCTCAGTTGTCCCCGACTCTTATTGACACCAAGGACTGCAGGCTACCAGGCTCCTCCGTCCATGGGATTTTCCAGGCAAGAGTACTGGGGTGGATGCATTGCCTTCTCCTTAACAGCTCTAAAACTAATCAAATAGAAGTTTAGCAATTAAAATTAGTTTTTAAAAAGTCACTCCATGGATTAAATAGTTAAAATCTAGAAAACTGGAAGATCTGAAAGATTGCAGCATAAAATGGCAGATAGTTAGAAAGTCTAAAAGCCAGATTAAGAGATGTAGAGAGTATAGGGAGTAGGTCTAAGGTACCTCTTACTGAAATTGCAGAAGGAAAGACTGGAGAAAATGAAGGAGGCTGATATTTGAAAATGTAATGACTGAGAATTTTTCAGAGTCGAAGAAAAGCTAAACCCTTAGATTCAGGAGCATCAACAAATCTCAAGCAGGATAAATATAAAGAAGACCACACCAGGATATCTGGAAGCCCACCCATAGAACCCCAAGGACAAGAATGAAACCTTAAGAGCAGCCACAGAGAAAGGAGAAGCTGTCCAATGAACAAGCACCATTAAACTAACAGGTCTCTCTCATAGCATCAACGAAAGACAGAAAACATCAGATAAAGCTCGCAAGTGCTATGAACAATGTCAAATTAGATTTGTAAACCCAGCAAAACTATCTTCCATGAATGAGAGCAAAATAAAGATACCTTTCAAAAAAGTTAAAACTGAGAGAATTTACCACCAATAGACCCTGACTTTAAAAGGAAAATCCTAGAAGGGAGGTCCAAAAAAGAAATTATGAGAAAAGAAATTAGTAGATATGTTGGTAAATCTAGTAAAACATTGATCCTGTAAACCAGTAATAACATCAATTTGTAGGGTGTAAAAATAAAACAAATACTAGACAAAAACTGCCTGTAAGCTGAGGAGAGATGATAAGAATTAAAAAAAAAAAAAGAATAAAGACCTTTTTATTATTCAAGTAGAAGATTTGGATTACCTTTAAGCATTGTTTAGTATGAATGTTATATTTTCTAAGGTAACCACTAAAGTAATTCAGTGTGTATTTCCCAAACCAGTTGTGAACCCACACATGCACTAATTGTGCAGCAAAAATATTGCTTGCTTTTTTTTTTCCCCCTAATTTCAGGAATTACTTTCTACTTATCACATTGTAGGGCTTACATGAATCCAACAGGAGAAATGCAAACACAGTGATCAGCCCCAGTTATCAAGTGTTACAATACAGAGATGCCATTGAAAGCAGCATTTTAGACATAAGAGATCTTGTTGACCTGTCTGGGAGAAAACATGTCATACTGAGTTCATGTAGGCTCTGGTGTTGTGGGATTATGTGGCAAATTCACATCTGTATTTTTTATGAAGATAATTAATTCTAAGGAAAAAAGAACTATATTCCTCAATTTTTTCAGAAATGATCCACTATTTCTTATCTACCAAGATTTTTGATGTCCCACATGGAGCTGATACTATATCTCTGCCTAAATGACCTCAAAAAGAGAGGGAAATGTAACTGATGTGACATTTATTTAGAAGAAATTATGTGAAAACCTTAACAGGATCAGCTGTAGTTATTTGTTAGGAGTCTGTTTCTAGTTACCTCTTTTATATATAGGCTCCAATCCCTGTATGATCCTCTGATATTCTAAAGCTTTACTTTTTAAAGTGTGATGTGGGGAACTCTGGGAGACTGGGATCCTCAAGGTGCTTTTGGGGGCTCTATGAGGTCAACATGATTTTCATAATAATACTAAGGCATTATTTGCCTTTTTAAATTCTCATTCTCTTAACAAGTATATTGGGGTTTTTTAGAGGCGACATGATATCTTAACATATTGAACATAGAAGCTGGAATAAGAATCCAGCTCTCTGCTTTTTAAACCAGACACCAAGGATATTTGCAAGCATTTAAAATAATGTCATTTTCTACCTAGATATTTTATTTTAAAAAATATGGTTATTTTTCATAATGAATGTGTTATCCATGTTAATTTTTGATGGATAATTTTTAAAATATGTAATTTATTTTAAAATAATCAGCTAATTTATAACACAGTAAATATCTATACAGATAATGCAGAGAAACAAAAACTCAAAATGTTTAGTAATATTTAAGAAAGGAAAATAACAGGAAGGGACTATTAATGAGTTAAGTGATGCTTTAATAGGCATGGAATTCTTTAGACCTGTTGAAAAGCCCTGTGTCATGTGTCACTCTGTAACTTTTTCTGTAGCAGAATCTATTAGGAAAGATAGTATGTGTGTCTAGGTGGAGGTGTTTCTAGTATCTTCTGGGCAAGCTTGGAGTGCTTTGTATTATTGCTGATCTTCAGTAGACTTTCTCTATGGTAAATTAGAGCCCCAAATGTTTTCATAGCTCCAACCTTGAACTGTTATTTTAGGATAGACACCAATAAATATTAGAGATCTACTGGGAAAGCAGAGAACATTTTCAGATTTATGAGGGAGAAAAAAATCAACTGTGTCCCTATGGCTGTGTAAGTCATGAGTAGCACAAGTAGTCTTATGCAAAGTTGACAATATCATGAAATATAAACCTTTGCTTTGGAATTTTCCCAGAAATTAAAGTGGCATACTAAAGGAAAGTCAATGCATTAGCTTATATCTCAGGAGGAATTTGTTCTTCTGATGGCTTTGCATTGTTACTTCACTTTGGCTGAGCTCTGGAAATTGTTTTTTTTTTTTTTTTCTCTCTAAAAAGTCAGGTGACCTCACATTCTTCTGCCTTCTGGTTTATTCGCTTTTCCTTCCCCTTCAATCCTTGATTAAATCTTCTTGGCCCCTAGGAGTTCTTATTCCTTATACAGCAAGTCATGCACTTTCTCCTCTTGTTAAGGAATGAATTAATAAGCTTAACTCCCTCTTTGAAGAAGAGTTTGGAATGCTTTCTTGGTGAAAATTAATATTCAATTACTGAGATTGCTATTTCACAAACAGCAGAATAAAAGAAACAGCATAGCTGCACTTGAGAATAATTGAAATTGAATTTCAGTTCAGATTATACCACAGTGGCTCAAACTTTCAGGGAAAATGTTAAGTTTACTTTCTTATGGAAGTTAGCACATTTTTTTTTTCCTGCTGCATAGTGATAACAAGACCACTTAACTCACTGCTTTGAAAGAACATGGGCTGAGTGGTTCTTCTTACACTGGACTTTGGAGTTTTAGATACATCCTATTGACTTAAAAAATCCACCAGTGTTTTTCTTTCTTTGGCTTTAAATGAGTTCTCCAAAGGGCAGTAAGCATAATACTTCTTCAGAGTGTATCTTTTTATACTTTCTAATATTCCTTTTTATGAGGCTAGTAGATGAATACTTCCCAGAGAAGGCAATGGCACCCCACTCCAGTACTCTTGCCTGGAAAATCCCATGGACGGAGGAGCCTGGCAGGCTGCAGTCTAGGGGGTTGCTAAGAGTCGGACATGACTGAGCGACTTCACTTTCATTTTCACTTTCATGCATTGGAGGAGGAAATGGCAACCCACTCCAGTGTTCTTGCCTGGAGAATCCCAGGGACGGGGGAGCCTGGTGGGCTGTGGGGTCTATGGGGTCACACAGAGTTGGACACGACTGAAGCAACTTAGCAGAAGATGAATACTTAAGAGGTGGTTCATACCATTTATCTAGGGCAGCCCTTTGAAGTGCATGGGTTTTTCATCACAGATTATGCAAACAAATCTGTGTTGCTTAACTTTAGTTGTTTAAGAAAATATATATTCGGTAGTTAAAAATAATTTAAATGTCATAGAAAAACTTTGTGCAGGGGAGAAGAATAAGAAATTGGGACATAACAGTATGTGGAGAAGAATCATAGCTTAAGGTATAAAGAGAATCAACCCAAGGAAGTTATATCTACACACAGGCAACTCTCAAGACAGCTGAAATCCTTATTTTATATCTCCATTTTACTTACCTTTCTCTGAGAACTTGGAATGTGTAAATGATTTGCAGAAACAATTATAAAAGTTCTCAGTAATAGCATAGATTTTTTTTCATCCAAATTGAAATAAAATTATCAATAAGACCCAATTTATCCAAGGCTGATGTTGATCTGTCTGGCTGAAATAACTGGTCTGGGAATCAGAAGACATAGCATTATATTTTGACTCTAACATTTATTTGCTGTGCAACCTTGACCTCATTGCTTAACTTCTCAGGGCTTTAGTTTCCTCATTTACATATTGAGGATAATCATGCTTGTCCTGACTGCTTCATAGAACTTTTGTGAGAAAATATCAAATATCAAGCTGGAATCAAGAGTGCTAGAAGAAATATTAACAACATCAGATATGCAGATGATACCACTCTAATGGACAAAACTAAGAGAAACTAAAGAGCCTCTTGATGAAGGTTAAAGAGGAGAGTGAAAGAGCTGGCTTATATACTCAACATTCAAAAAAAGAAGATCATTGCATCATTGCTTCATGGGTAATAGATGGGGAAAAAGTGGAAACAGTGGCAGTTTTTATTTTCCTGGGCTCCAGAATCACTGCAGATGGTGACTGCAGTCATGAAATTAAGATGCTTGCTCCCTGGAAGAAAAGCTATGACAAACCTAGACAGTGTATTAAAAAACAGAGACATTACTTTGCTGAGAAAGTTTCATATAGTCAAAGCTATGGTTTTTCCAGTAGTCATGTATGGATGTGAGAGTTGGACCATAAAGAAGGCTGAGTGCCAAACAATTAGTGACTTCCAGCTATGGTGCTGAAGAAGACTCTTGAGAGTCCCTTGGACAGCAAGGCAAACAAACCAGTCAATCCTAAAGGTGATCAACCCTGCATATTCATTGGAAGGACTGATGCTGAAGCTCCAGTTCTTTGGCCATCTGATGAGAAGAACTGATGCCAGAAAGGCAGGAGAAGAAGGGGGAGACAGAGGATAAGATGGTTGAATGACATCACCGACTCAATGGACATCAGTTTGAGCAAAACTCTGGGAGACAGTGAAAGAGAGGAAAGCCTGGTGTGCTGCAGTCCATGGGATTGTAAAGAGTCAGACAAGCATAGTGACTGAACACCAACAACAGTCAAGTAATGTGTGTGAGAAAGTGCTTTCAGAAAAATATAATATTACTGATTTTGAATAATTATTATTATTGATATTAATATCCTTAAACTGCCTTGTTTTCCAATTTCTCCTATTCAGGCACATCTTAAAAATTGTTGCAAACTCTGAAAACACATTAAAATTTTTTTCCTAGTTGAAACTGCTAAATATTTTATATTAAAATTCACACTAAGGTACTAGCTATGGGATCTTGTTATGTCTCTTCACCTATAGTCCAACTCTATTTTTTGTCAATAATAACTTTTTAAAAAATGAAGTGGTTTGACTCTAGATAGACAAAACAATCTTAGAAAAGAAGACCAAAGTTAGATGGTTCACATTTCCTAATTTCTAAACTTACTACAAAGCTGAAATAGTCAAAACAGGGATGAACTTACATAAGGATGGACATACAGATCAATGGAATAAAACTGAGAGTCCAAAAATAAGCCCATGCATATATGATCAGTTGATTTTCGACAGGGATTCCATTGTCCCTTGTTCTACAATGGCCAATGCCAAGACTGTTGAATAGGAAAAAAAGAATAGTCTCTTCCACGAGGATACTGGCACAACTGGATATCCTCATGTAAAAGGGTGATGTTAGATCTTTTCTCAAAAAGAGTATCTCAAACTAGGTCATAAAAATAAAATCCAAAGCTAAAAAACTTACACATACACACAATGGTGACTCTTTTATGACTTTGGATTTTGCAATGGGTTCTTAGATATGATACAAAAATCACAGGCAATAATAGAAATAAACAACAACAGATAATTTGGACATCATCAAAATGAAAAGGTTTTGTGTCTCAAAGAACACTGTCAAGAATGTGAAAAGGCAGTCCAAGAAATGGGAGGAAATACTTTTAAGTCGTTGATCTGAAAGACTGTACTATCCAGGATACATAAAGTGCTCTTACTACTCAACAACTAAAAGAAAGACAATTAAACAGCACTTAAAAATTGAGTAAAGGGCTTGAATAGACATTTCTTTGAGGAAGATGTGCAAATAGGTACATGAAAAGATAATCAACATAATTAGTCACTAGAGAAATGCAAATAAAAACTGCAATGATATATCTCTACACACGTGCAAGGATGGCTATTATAAATTTTAAAAAGGGAAAAAAACAGTGTTAAGAAGGAAGTAGAGAAATCAGAACCCTTGTATATAGTTGGTGAAAATGTAGTTCTAACCACCATAGAAAATGGTTTTGTGGTTCCCCAATAAGTTAAATATAGAATTACCATATGACTCAGCATTTCCACTCCTAAGCATATACCCCAAAGAACTGAAGACAGATGTTCAGACAGAAACTTGCACAGATGTTCTTAACAACATTATTCACAATCACCAAAATGTGGAAATAACTCAAATTTCCATCAACTGATGAATGGATAAACAGAATGCTGTTTACCTATATAATGAAATAATATTCCATCATAAAAAGGAATGAAGTACTGATACCTGCTACGAGATGAATGATCTTTGCAAGCATACACTAAATGAAAGAAGCCAGGCACAAAAAACTTCCTATCATATGCTCCTTTTGAAGTATATAGTAGGTAAGAAATATATCCAGAATAAGAAAATCGATAGAAACAGAAAGCAAATTAGTGGTTATTGGGGTCTGGGGAAAAGGGGAGAATGAGAAATGGCTGCTTAATGGGGAAAGGATGTCCTTTTGGAGTGAAGAAAATGTTGTGGAACTAGATAGCGTTGATGGTCACACAACGTTCCCAGGTGGTAACCAGACCCGCATGCTTTGTGCTTTCTGTATGAAATACACCTGAACCACAGTGAGCTGGTTAAATATTAGTGCGACCCACAATAATAGAGCACTCACAAAGCACGAGGTACTGTTCTAAGTGTTTTGGGTGAATTTGCTCATTTAATTACCATAAAAGCTATATGAAATGAGTGCTCTTCCTCTCTTTTAACGTGAGGAAACCGAGGTGTAGAATGTTTGGTGACTTGTATGAGGTCACGTGCTTAATAAGTGGTTAGTAAGTAAGGGATTTGATTCCAGTTAGTCTATTTCCAAAACCAAAGCTCTTCACAAAGACATTGTTTTGTCCCTGCAATAGAAAATAAGACCAAACAGATAGTACTTTGGCTTCATTGCTGATTAGAAGATATTGGGAAACATACAGCAGAATCTGCATCACCGTTTTACTATTACAGCTTTCTATATCTGAGAAAAACAAAACAAAAACAAAAGCAAGCAACTCTTGGGAGGAGCGGGGAGCTCCTGGCCTCTGCATAATGCGTGAGGAGTTAGCTGTTGGTTGCACTGTCTAAGCATCTGTGGACGGTTTACCTCCAGTTCCGATCATCCCTGTATGTGTTTTTCAGTTGCTTGCAAACTACTGTGATTTTTCTCACCACACTTCTGTATTTATTTTTGTCCTTGTCAAGTGTTATTCTCCCATCTCTTGAATCAAGGTTGAAATTTAGTGATAAATATGGTTGTTTTTCATATTTAACAGAGTATTTTAGAAGTCAGTTTTCTGAAAGTTTTTTAATGAAACCATTTATAAAAGGTAAAATAGAATTAAGGCAGAATAATTTAAAAAATTAACCAAGTTGGAATACATCTAAATATTAAATACAGGGTGCTAAAGCACTCCTTTCTGATTGTAAGAATAATTTTGGTCAGAGAAAAATGTTGTTTGTAATTTGTCCCTTAGGCTTCAAGGTGGTGTAATCAATCCTGTTAAAAATGGGCATCTTTGATTCCTCCTACCTGATCTAAAAACAAAACAAAATCCATTTCACTCATCATTCTCTAGTCCTTTTTCTCCTTTATTTTTTCCTCATTGAAATGTAAGTGGCAAGAAGACTGAACCTTATTCCCCACTGTGTCATCAGAACCAAGAAAAATAGCTGGTACGTGGAGGATTGAATACACTTTGATTGAATGAGTAAGTGAATAAATGAGTCTACATCTTGTTTTCTTGAGTCTGATATTTCTGAAAAAATGGAGTTACTTTGGATAAAAATATTTCAAACCACCTCCAAGTAAAAATTGAGTGGATGTAAGGAAATACAAAAGGAATCATAAGTTTACTATACAGCATACTGTTAGAAACCAAAGGAAAAACACTAAAACTTCAATAAAAATAGCTGTTTTGCTGAATATGAAGTAAAAATAGTAAATATGTTTAACTACTTCACTATTAAAATATGCAAATGAAATCAAGAGCAGAGAGCACGTTTTTACTCATAAAATTTATAAGCTCTTTAAATCATAATATTTACTTCTATGAAGGAATGATGCAGTAGATATATCAGTGAAATTATGAGACAGGTAAAATCCACTAACTCCATAACATGTAGAAGGGCTGTCAAAAAGCAGCCAAGATCAGACGTGAACCGCAGGGGTTGAATTTAGGGAAGAAACCCAATGAGTACAAAAAGGGCACTTTGTGGCAGAAATGCAGTTACGTCCTCTTTTTTCTTTCTTTTAAAAGGCATATGGAACTGAGGTGAGCAATTCTACTTCTGGAAATTTAACTGACTTGATAATCAGATGATAAACACTAGTGTAGCCCACAAGTCATTGTATATGTTAAGTGTCAGTCTGAACCAAAAATATGTTTATATATATGTGAAATAATGTATTTTGAATTTTAATCACTGCAATAACATTTTATCAGGAGCAGAACATTGGAGTAAAGCCAAATATCAATCAGTAGAGGTTTGGTTAAGTAAATTGTGGTATAAGCATGCAATGGAATAGTATGTAGCTATCTCTTAAGTAATGATATAGAATTAACTATAAATTGTAATATTAAGTAGAAAAAGTAAGATATACCATAGTATGTATTATATGCTACCCATTATGAAAAAAAAAAAGATAAAACATATATGTTCATCTTTACTTTTCTATCCATGGATAAAATCTAAAAGACTGTATACATTATTATTTAATGTTATCTGCAGAATAGATGAGGTAAATAAGAAAAAGCCATGGGAAGAACCTTTTGCTGTTTACTTTTTATTTTTATTATAGTGATATAAAAACAACTTATAAGACAAATATATTGTCTACTCAAAAAATAAATGTTAAAAAAAAAACTAGAAAAAAGTGAGATGTGTAGAAATGCATGTTTTCAAGTTGAAGGAAATAATATATACATGCTTCTGTTTGTGGGATGTCTATCATAATGGTATTTAGGTTAAATGATAATTTAGGGTGTATACAAATATTTACTGCCAGATACATACATTGAACTATTGTTTACACTGATTAATTATTATTGGAAGTATCTCGAACACTGGGATACATTCATGCAATGAAATACCATCGGCAATTAAAATGGTGCTGAAAAATAATAGCTAAAGATATGGAAATGTATTCACAGTACGTTGTTCACGGAGGAACAGAAGGAACAAGTGAGATAATTCAAGGTAGGATTCCATAGCCATAAAATACAGACTTGGAAAGCATGCGTACAAGCTTATTCACACATGCAGAGAAGGAACTAGATGGATATTCACCAACTGGTGATTGTATTACTCTTAGGATAGTTGTATAATATGTGAATTTTTATTATCTCTAAAGTTCTTCCAATAAATAATTACAGAAAAACAAAAATATACTGAAGGCTTTGAATGGGCTATGCTATATATTAAGGTTTTGGTGACCATCGTCTCTTTAATTTCTCAAAACCACACAAGGTAGGTATTAATAATCATTTTACATATGGACAATCTGAGGCTCAGAGAGACTGAGTAACTTACCCAATAGTGCGCAGCTAGGGTTGGATGCAAGCCCAGGTCTGTTTGATCTAACACTTATTTCCTGATCGCCCTGCTAAATGATTCGGAGAAGCACTGCTTGCAATGGAAAAACATCTCTGCCGCTGGTTTTCTTTTTAAGTGGCAAATCTTTGCCTTGTTTTTCAGAACTTATGTTTTTGTGGGATATACTAATAATGCTCAAGCATTCCCTGATAGTAATTTAAATAATCTTGCACATGTGACTTATTTGTGTGTGTGTGTGTGTGTGTTTTATACAGTAGATAAAATATGTTAATTTGTGTAAATGGTCTTCTGGGTGCAGATGCTCACCCTGAAAGCAGCCTTATCTTCAAAGCTGCTTGTCTTTCATGTGAGGCTTCTTTTATATGCATAGTTTATTTTTCTAATGCTGTCTCAATACAGGAATAATTTTGAGGAGGTATTTGTGGCTAAATGAAAGAAACAAGAGCTCTCGTGGCTTTGGTAAATATTAATGAGCTCATAGAAAATCTTGTGACTGAAGTGCGGCGCTCTTTTGAGATTTTTCTGCCATGTTGGCCCTTTGTGGGTCCTGCTTCTTTGTTCAGATTAGCATACTGGTATGTGTGTGCTATTGTGAGCTCTGCTTTAGCTCCTTTATGTGCGCTGACAGAAGGCTCACCTTGGTCTATTATCAGGAATGTCTAGGCATCTTAATAATATATTGGATTTCAGCGAGAGAAAAAAATAGCAAATCATTCAAAAATAATTAATCTGACTTATTCATTTACAAATTTTACCAAAGGAGACAGCGTTCATTTCTGATCATGCTTATGTTGTCATCATTAACAAGCTGAAATCAACTTCTATTAATTTACAAGTAAGGAGAAGTTTAGATTCTGAATTGTTTGTGTCAAAATTCACACATACATAGCATGTGTAAAATTATTGTAATACACGAACAATTTGTTTTAGGCATTCAGTTTTATTTTAGACAATGCATTGTGTATAACCATCTTTATTTGAGACAATGTATTGTGTATAACCATCTATATGTTTTTAATAATTGGTTTTACCTCATAAGCAATAATATTTTTAATTGTACCAAGTCATGAGATCTCAGAGAAAATATTTAGCTTATTATTACCGCATTGGTTATCTTTTAAAATAGTGTCATGGGGTGTTACCATGTAAATCATGAGTATACCTATTTGCTGATTTTATTCTACCATACATAATACTGGAACATAAGAAAAAAAAAAAAAGACAGTTCCTCTAATGATGGAATGTAGGAATAATCCAAATTACCTAAAATAAACCTTTAAAAATTATCCATCATTTTAAAAATTCTCTATTAGTCTAAGAGTGTATATGGCACTTATAAGGGCATTACCTGACAAAGCAGCATTTTCTTTGCAAGAATGCAGAATTTGAGTTTAGTGACAAGGGGTCATAAATTCATGCCTAGTTTTTAAAAAATGAGCCATTGAATAAAAAAATCAAGAAAAATAAAGCAATTATTTGAAAACAATTTTTAGACAAGAAAAATGCGTTAAGCACTTTCAAGAGTTATTACTAATCTGTCATTGCCCACATCTTCATCTGCTTTCACAGAAGTTCAACGTATTGTACGCTTTTACTGTCGTAAAGAGAGAAAAATGATAGGAACCCAAGAATATAACAAAAGTGTTTTGAAACAAAGACATAAAAGTGCCATTAATCCACCAGAAGTCTCTGCTCCAAAACCTTGCTAAAGTTTTGTTCACATTGATTTAAATAAATTATTTATTAGGTCCTTTTACAAAACAGCTGTTCGGTAGATTTTTATCAGAGGCAGTTTTGAACGAAGGTTGAAGCTCGGTCATTTTTAGTTGCTTATAAACAGAGTGTGAATCCCTTGAGAAACCATTTCAATTGTTTGAGAAATAAGGAGAAAAATCTGAAAAATAAAGCTGGTTGTTGACAGAAGTTTTAGTAACTTTGAAAACAGCAAAAATATAAAGTCATGGTCACATACAGCCATTTATCCAAGGTTGTGTTTTTGGTAAGATAGAGGAGAGGTATCTAATAAAACTCTAGAAATACAAACAGAGTCAGATGTAGCTTTTATTATTAACAGTTTTGAGACAGAATAATGTTTGATATAAAGTGTGGTTATTTCACTTTGAGGTATATTCCACTCAGTGCAGTTGTATTAAAATTCCACTTTTATTTTTTAGAAAGGTTAAAATCATGGTTGAAATCTGAACCACTGGCTAGATATATTGGTTTCATATGCTAAAGTACTTAGTCCTGGACACTAATTCTAGGCAAAGTATTGAAAATAGTTCTAAAATGTTTAAATTGTACCTTTAAGTTCTAAAGTAATGGAAGCTTTATTTTAAAAGTTTGCCTTGCATTAAGAAAGCCCATCATAAAACCCCAATTATTTTTAACATAGCTAATTTTCTCAGTGCAGTTCAATAAGATCTGACATTCAGAAATCTTAGATAGTTTTTCAAGTAACATATTGTGGTCGTCAGAATAATGACCCTTCTAAGATGTCTGTGGGCTTCCCTCATAGCTCAGTTGGTAAAGAATCTGCCTGCAATGCAGGAGACCTGGGTTTGATTCCTAGGTTGGGAAGATCCCCTGGAGAAGAAAATGACAACCCACTCTAGTATTCTTGCCTGGAAAATCCCAAGGACAGAGGAGCCTGGCAGGCTACAGTCCATGGGGTTGCAAGAGTTGGACACGACTTAGCGACTAAACCACCACCAAGGTGTCTGTACTCTGATTTCTAGAACCTGTGAATATTGCTTTATATGATGAAGGGATTTGCAGATATGATTAAGGTGGAGTAATTAATTCTGGTTTATTTGGGTGGACTCCAAAGCTTTCCCATCTATAGTCAGAAGGGGAGGTGATTTTGGAAGAAAAGCATAGAAAGGTGCAACATTGCTGGTTTTGAAGATGAAGGAAGGAGGCAACAAGTCCAGGGATATGGGTGAACTCCAGAAGACAGAGAAGGCTTGGGCATTAGTCCTTTCTTCAAGGTCTCTAGAAAGAACCACCCTGCCAACACCTGACTTTAGGCCAGTGAAACTGATTAGACTTCTGACCTCCAGAACTATCAGAGAATAAATAAAACTGTGTTGTTTTCAGTGACTTAGCTTATAGAAATTCATTTCAGTAGCCATAATAAACTAATGCAGGTATATTTAAGATATAAACTGAGGCGTATGTGTATGAAAAGGTACATGGGCAGAGGATGGTTTTTGATCCACTGAATAAAAATTAGATTAGTAAAATCATAGAAGTTATATTTTCAGATAAAAGCCTGTTTACTTTTGTGTTAAATGAACTTCAATTGGAAAAACTTAAAATGTAGTAGATTGTTGCAGAATAACCATCCACAGTTCTTATTTCTATTTTCACACACTGAGCAGGCCCGTTCCATACTATTAATTTGACCATGTAACTAACTTTGGCCAATCAGACATGAACAAAATGAGTCAAACAGAATCTTAAAAATTGCCTTGCCATTGAACTTGCTCTTTCTCTGGCTAGAAACTTTTAGTTCACAGTATGAAGATGCCTGGGCTAGCCTCCTGGAGAATGAGAGATCCTGAGAAGCCTCTAGAATGGGAAAGATGCCATCTTAGATTACCAAGTCCCAGCTAAATGGGTCCAGACTGGAAGAACCACTAACCTAATCAACAGGATCATAAGACGTGATAATTTGTATGTGTGTGTGTGTGTGTGCGCGCGTGCACATGTGTTTTATACCATGAAGTTTGGAGATGATTTGTTTCTCAGAAATAGATATCCAATATAGTGTACCAGGAGCTTCGCTGCTGGCTCAGATGGTAAAGAATCTGCCTGCAATGCAGGAGATGCATGTTTGATCCCTGGGTTGAAAAGATCCCCTGGAGAAGGGAATGGCTACCCACTCCAGTATTCTAGCCTGGAGAATTTTATGGACAGAAGAGCCTGGCGAGCTACAGTCCATAGGAATGCAAATAGTTGGACACAACTGAGCAGCTAACACTTTCGGACACACATAATGCATTTACTTTCTCAGGCTCTCAGTTCAGGTCAGTTGCTCAGTCATGTCCAACTCTTTGTGACCCCATGGACTGCAGGACGCCAGGCTTCCCTGCCCGTCACCAACTCTTGGAGCTTGGTCAAACTTGTGTTCATCAAGTCAGTGATGATGTGCATTGAGTCGGTGATGTCATCCAACCATCCCCTTCTCCTCCTGGCCTTCAATCTTTCCCAGCATCAGGGTCTTTTCCAATGAGTCAGTTCTTCATGTCAGGTAGCCAAAGTATTGGAGCTTCAGCTTCAACATCAGTCCTTCCAATGAATATTCAGGACTGATTTCCTTTAGGATGGACTGGCTGAATCTTCTTGCAGTCCAAGGAACTCTCAAGAGTCTTCTCCAACACCACAATTCAAAGGCATCAGTTCTCAGGCTTTGGGGTACATTTTAGACATGACTGTTCCTCTGGCAATGGTAGGGGGTAGCATTTAGCTATCCTATGTTAACTTCTCTTCAATCATTTTTAACCTCTGACTTTTAGGAGGCTGTGCTAGAAATTGTGTCAGGGACTTCTGGGGCGTCCTGAGATGACCAAAAGCAAGGTACCTTGACTCGGACTTTCCAGCCCCATTTTTTATCTGTATCTTCCAAAATACATCTAATTAAATACAGATTACAATATTTTAGTAAAACCTTTTTGCCTTTGAAAAATATAGCATGCTTATTGCTAAATACCTTCTGTGTTTTTGTAAATCTGTGGTGGATGGGGTGGGGGTTACCTGAGATGTCGTACCTCATTGGTACCTTTGAATCAAGTGGTTGAAATCAGAACTTTGCAAAAAAGGAAACCAGAGACCATTTGGTTCTCATGAACACTTACTACTAGAGAATTTATTGAAAATATAAGGAACATGGGAGCAGTCTCACCTGGTTTCTTGGGGAGTTGTGTGTTCATTTCTGGGGCTATAAAAGATCACAGTTTAAGATGCACTGGCCAGATGATCTCTGAAGTCCCTTCCAGCTCTAGAATTACAGCATCATGGCTACTCCTGTCATATTGGGAAGATAATATTTATCTCCATGGAGCATAGCAAAGTTAACTGACTCCCCTGGGGATGGAAGCAATGACTCTGTCTTCTTCACCATAAACTCAGTCAACTGAAATAACCATTCAGGCCTCCCAGCTGCTTCTAAGTGTTCACTTCCAGAAATTTATCTCTACGGTGTGAGCAAGGAACTCCTGTGGTATCTTTCTCTGTGACCATCCATGTTTGCAGAATCATATGTTTTATTTCAGGGTAACTGATATGTAATAATTAAAAATGAAATAGAATTTAATTGTGTTTTTTAGTCAAAGAAAATAGCATTTTTTAGTTAAGGGATTTTTTTGGGGGGGCCCAGATATGTAGTTTGACCTCAAAGGGATTTAATCAGTGAATCTTACAATATCCTTGTTTGAGTTAAAGTTGAAGAAATTACGTTTTGTAGAACATGATGTTTGTATTGGAAAGGTGTGTGCGTGTATCTATGTGTATGTTTGGATGTCTGTGTGTACAGTCTATGACTTGTAAGGATATGATGGAAACTGTATTATCTCATATAGTATTTCATTCTGCTTCATGCATAGCTTTTTGATTAGGTAACTGTATCTCCCATGGTTTCATGTAAAATAACAAACCAGATTTTCCACTGCCAAAACTTGAGCCTTTTGAGAACACTTTTCAAACTGTTAAGACATCATCAGCATACTGCTATCTACCCTTGTGTTCTGAGAGTTAATGTAGGTTTTAGAAAGGGTCTCGTTTACTGGCTAATGATATCTTTTCCGAAGAGTTACTTGGCTTCTGTGGAATAGCCTTTATCTTTCTGCTTTTTGGTGAATTCAATAGAATTTTCATCTCATCTACATTGTTTCATTGTAATTGCAGTTAGTCCCTCATTTTACAAACCATTCTACTCCAAAAATCTCATTTCTGAGTTGGTTGTTTGGCATTTAGAAAGTATTTTTCAATAGCAAAATAACTGCTACAAATGTTGAGTCTGTGTCAAGAATAACCCACAGAGGCTGACTTAACCTTTCACGTGCCCAGTGCTGCTACCCAGTCTAAACAGTATCAACAGCCGGCAGTGTACATGTGGGTAAGGTGCTTTTCAAGATCCAAGTTAGGAAGACTGGAGCTCATTCTTCTATATCATTGTTTGGGTCAAGGCTTGGGGACTTGGAGTTGTGTGATAAGATCAAAGCGTCCATAGAGAGGCTGAAGAGAAGGAGTCAGAGTTGTGAGTAGGGAAGGTGAGACAGGAGGATGAAGAGTAGAGAGAAAATTTGAGAGCCAGCTAGGTGAGTGAGTGGATGTAAACCTAAAGCTGGATTAGGTTTAAAGGCTTCTGTAACCTTCACTCCTGTCTCTAAATAAGTTCAAAACCAGGTACAGATTCAGGCTCATTAGGTAGTACTCTGTCTTTCTCCTGGGACTCACTAGCTAGACCAGGAAAGTCCTTTTCATGAGGATTGCAGAAGTGCAGGAAGGCAGGTTGAAATGCTTAGAAGCTGCTTGCCTTCAATTCTACCTTTTTCTTTAAACCAGAGGCTGTTAACTTGGCCAAATAAAGGAGGAATAGGAAAAGAGGCCAAATAGGAATTGGCCAAATAGGAAAATATACTCCACCTCTTTTAGTGGGTGAAACTATAAAGTCACTTTATAAAGAATGTGGATGCATGGACAGGTAAAGAATTGGGCCTGGTAGCTTTGCCTGGAAAAGCCCATGTGCGGAGGAGCCTGGTAGGCTGCAGTCCATGGGGTCACTAAGAGTCGGACACGACTGAGTGACTTCCCTTTCACTTTTCACTTTCATGCATTGGAGAAGGAAATGGCAACCCACTCGTGTTCTTGCCTGGAGAATCCCAGGGACAGGGGAGCCTGGTAGGCTGCCATCTGCGGGATCACACAGAGTCGGACATGACTGAAGTGACTTAGCAGCAGCAGCAGCAGCAGCAGCATAATCTATTATTATCATAGTGATCTTACTGACCTATCTCTTACCTGTGCACTGGTGGGAGTGCTATAGGCCTCTGCTATCCTTCTGAAATAACCTCTTTCTCTGACTTCTGAGATGAAACAGTTCCTTGATTTTCATCCCATTCCTTTGGCCCACCCTATATATAATCTTCTTTGCCAATCCAGCTTCCTAGAGATTCAATTGGAAATGTTCAAGACCTGATACTGCACCCTCTTTTTATTTTTATTTCTTTTTAATGTGGCTTCTAGTTAGTGTTATATGTTCATGGATCTCATTGCCATGGAAATAAAAAATAAAGATGAAATCAGAAATGCTTAAACTTCTCCTCTAGATTACAGAATTTATATATATATATATGGCTTTCTCAATGACTTAGTGGGTAAAAGAATCTGCCTGAAATTCAGGAAACATAGGAGGTGCAAGTTTGACTCCTGGGTCAGGAAGATCCTGTGGAGAAGAAAATGGCAACCCGCTCCAGTATCCTTGCCTGGAAAATCCCATGGACAGAGGAGCTACAGTCCGTGGGATTGCAAGGAATTGGACACGACTGAGTGACTAGGCACACATGCATATATCCTCCAGTTTTAAGATATCTTTTAAATAAATATTTATTTATTTTGCCACACTGGGTCTTATTTGTAGCACGTGGGATCTTTTATTGGTTACAGCATACAAACTCTTAGTGACAGCATGTGAGATCTAGTTCCCTGACCTTGAGGTGAACCTGGGCCCCCTGCATTGGGAGCATGGAGTCTTAGCCACTGGACCCCCAGGGAAGTCCTGATGTCTTGAAGATAACTCAGATTCAGCCTTGGTTTACATCCCTAATACTTCCCCCATCCTATCCCTAACCTTCAGTGCTTCCTAACTCAGTGAATGGTACCATAGCCACTGAGTTAAATGTGCCAAAAGACTAGGAGCCACCCTTGATACTATTCTTTTATCATTAAGTGCTATTCCTTATGTTGCCAAAATAGTTCTGGAATTCAGCTGCTTCTTTCTGTTGTTGGGGTTCCTCCCTAGTTCATCCTTGCTCACCCGGACAATGGTAATTACTTCTAAACCTCATCCCCATTTTCCTTCATCTGACCTCTTCTCTGAACTGAATCCAGAAAGGTGTTGTTGACAAACAAGTCTAATTATTTCCGTCCTTTCCAAGACACTTCAGTGGATGAAGCCCTGCTGAATGGATAGAGATAAAATGCCAAACACCCCTATTCATTTTTGGTCTTCTTTCATCCCAAGTCATGCTTAATGTCTTAGTCAGCAGTTCTCCAAAAAGCATAACATGAGACAAGATTCTTGTAGGACTTTTATTTGGAAAGTGGAGTCAGGAACTAGCAATGAAGGAGGAGGAAGAGTGAACAAGAAAAGAAGGAAAAACCATTATAAGGGTGCTTTCCCATCGTTTCTGCTATAGGCAGGGCTGTTGGGGAAGATGAAGAATAGGACCCATAATGATACACGTTTGGCCACCTGATGCAAAGAGCCACCTCATTGGAAAAGACAATGATGCTGGGAAAGATGGAGGGCGGGAGGAGAAGGGGGTGAGAAAGGGTGAGATAGTTGGATGGCATCATTGACTCAATGGGCATGAGTTTGAGCAAGCTCCGGGAGATGGTGAGGGACAGGGAAGCCTGGCCTGCTGCAGTCCATGGGGTCGTAAAGAGTCAGACGTGACTGAGTGACTGAACAACAGCAACAGTGATATGCCTACAGAGTGGGCAGCTAGTTGTGTGTATCCCCTGCTCCACCCCTGTTTCAGGGTTGCATCCATGTGTGTTTAGTTCACCTGAATTTGAGAGCCGGACTTTGTAATCCTCCCCATCTCTGCCTACTTACTTCCTACTTATCGTCCAAATCACACTTCATTCCTTTGCCAGAGAGTCCCTGCCCCTGAATGAAACAGATCATTCTGTCCCTCCCAGCAAAACCGCATGCCTTTAATTATGTTCTAAGCATTCCAAGTAGATCTCCACTTCTGGCCGCAGTGTGTGTGCTAAGTCGCTTCAGTCGTGTCTGACTCTTTGCGACCCCATGGACTGTAGCCCTCCATGCTCCTCTGTCCATATGGGATTCTCCAGGCAAGAATACTGAAGTGGGTAGTGAGTTTGATTTTGCTATGTTTTAGCTACTGAACTGGGAGTTTGAGAATCCTGTCTGCTTTTGATCATCACTGTCTTACCCACAACAAACCCAGGACTAAGTACATAAAATATGTTCGGTATATATTCAGTAAAAGCATAGGTCTATGTATGCATATACATACATGTGTGATTTATAAACAGAAAATTTGATTTGTTGGTGCATAGATCAATATCAAAAAAGTCATTTTTAATTCAAATATCTTCTATTTTTAGGTATTGCTTTTTTCTGATGCTTAAATAGATTACACCAGTAGAATTCTGTTTAAAGGAAGTCATATTGAGAAGGAAAACATTAACTCTTACGTTACAGCATCTTGATTGATCTGATAAGGTTTAGTATTGGTCATATTTTCTAAAGAAGTTTATCACTATATGGTTTCTTTAATAAGACAGTGGTTTTGAGTTAAAAGGGGGGATAACCAGACCCTAGAACACAGCCCAGTGGCATCTTGCATTAATCAGTGGAGAATAGCACCCCATTTGACAGCCCTGGGCAATTTAAGGACTTGGGTACTAATGAGTGTGTGTGTGTCAGGAGTGCAGGTTAAGTGTGTGTATCCTCTAAAACATGTCCAAATATATACGTTTTTACTTCAACTGGGAGCTGTGACTTTATAGCAGGAAACATGTGAAACTAAACCAGTGTTCATCTGGCTCCTTGCTGATACAAAATGATGATGAACAAAACGGGAATGAAGAGGTAGGTGGGAATCGACATCAATTATTTTTAATAAAATATTTCTATAAAGGTAAGCTACCAGTAGTAAGCTATCCACATTCAACATGTATTTTCTATGTTTCTAGTTATCATGTTGCATTTCATGTCACTCAGCATTAATTCAGCAAACATTGACTGAGTGCTTACCACGTGGAGGTGATAGAGTACCCTTGGCAAATAGGATGGGCATCGTCTCTACCTTTGCAGAGATTATGATGCAGTTGGCATTCTATTGGTATTACTTAAAATGCAAATATTTTCTCTAAAAATAGCCACCTATGCGGAACCTTTTTTTTTTTTAACTTCATAGAAGAGAAGCCAGAGTGGTAAACTTCTAATTTGGTCTCAAAACTCAACCACCAAGAAATAAATTGTGGTGAAAGGGCGATGAAGATAGTGAATAGATTATGAAAGTAGTTGTGCATGTGTCAATTAGCAGCTCTTATCAATTAGCGGCTGCTTATATCCCAGTTTCTCTCTTTTGGGAAATGCAGAGAATAGACGTTGATGTCTAGTGGGCATGGAGAGTTTCTTTTTATCTAGTGGTTATCACAGTTATGCACAGTGCAGTGAACTGAAAATGACACATCAGCCCCTGAACTAAAGACTTTGGGGCTCTAAAACACGTTCCCCAAGGACGCTCTTCCCCATATCAAGCATTATAAAAAAACTGGGTTGTGCATTTGGAATCAGAAGATATCTGTCATTCTCGGATCCACAAACTCCTGCACGTGAGACATGTTTAGATGAAGTGGATTTTTGTGAGGAATGTCAAGGGGATGGTGGACCAACATAAATTTAAGAGATCATCATTTTTGTTGAGCCAGGGACACCATAGAAGACGTTTTTCTGACTTTTATTTGTTTGTATATAAAAGAATCATGTTGTAAGGTCTCATGACACTATGGGACCTTACAGGAAGCAAGGGCATGACGTGTGTCCTGAGAGGAGCTGGGCTTCTTTCGTGTCAGCTGATGGTGACTCAGCAATGAAGGCATAGGTTCTACTTTGATGGGTGATGACTCAAGCTCAGGATTCATCTTCCAGTTTCTGTCTCCGAGATCATCCTTCAGAATTAGGAAAGGTGGAGAAATCAGAGTCATGTGTGCTGGAGACTTCGTCAAAGTGAGGGAGACCACTCTGCTGATGCTCTGACCACGAGATCCCTGGGCCACTTCAGATGAGGTCACCTCAACTGTGTTCCCAGCGCTCCAGCTTTGGGTCATTTCTGATGAAGTCACCTCAGCAACATCCTTACCATTCCTCCCTGGAGTCCTTTGGGGTGAGGTCACCCCACCAGGAACATTTCTTGCCTCATGTACTTGAGATTGCTGTATATGCTGATTAAGTCAGATGCAAGTGCCTCACAGCTCCTTATACATGTGTTTTTCGGTTCTAAGTATTAATAAAAATAACCTACGAGTTGGGCCCCTCATGAACAGTGGTTACATTGAAATTTGATGACAAAGTCAAGTTAAATCAGTGAATTTAGAGTCTGACCTACCAGGAAAATAAGACTTAGTTTTTGAGAAAATGACTTAGGTTGCTTTTGAGAGAGTCAAGTTTAATACAAACTATGTTCTATTAGGGCTTCCCTGGCTCAGTGGGAAAGAATCTGCCTGCAGTGCAGGAGACACAGGAGACGTGGGTTTGATCCCTGGGTTGGGAAGATCCCCTGGAGGAGGGCATGGCAACCCACTCCAGTATTCTTTCCTGGAGAATCCCATGAACAGACAAGCCTGGCGAGCTATAATCCATGAGGTCCCAAAGAGTCGGACTTGACTGAGCACACATACATGCATTTACGTGTTATATTAACATAATTGTTCTAGTAACTAAATCTGAAAAATCAAAATTGTTAATAGTTTGAGAACGTAAGTGTTCACTGTATTATCCTTTGTACTTTTCTATGTCTTTTTTTCTTTGGAGAGAAATGTAATTCTAAGAATCTTGGAGACTTCTGTCTGGGTCAGCATGTATGAAGTTAAGAGGAAATACATATTCCATTAATGAGATCCTCACACGTGAACAAACAGAAAATACCACTAAGATTGTCCATATTCCAAATGTAACATTTGTTATGTGTTATACTCAGTTTACTTGATTCTGTTTAACTGATAAAGAACTATCTTTAAAAATCGATCTCAAGACTGATAATCATCTTGGATTGTCAAGGGAAGTTTAATTTTGTTCATTCTGTCTTCTAAATGCATTACCTTTATCCTTGCCGCTGTTCTACAGTCCTTTAAGGATTTTCCTTTTCTGTAGGATAAAATCAAGATCTTGCTTAAACTTTCATTACCCAGTGTGATTTGGCGGCGGCGGGTCCACCCTAACCCCAAATGTTACAGCCCCCCGGAAGCAGCGCTCGCTGAGTCCAGGGGCGAGGGAGCCAGCAGCCCGTGGACGGTGTGAGGCCGGTAGCGGCCCCCGGCGCGCCGGGCCGGGTCTTCCCGGAGTCGGGTTTGCTTGGGAATGCAGCCCAAAGCGGGTGGTAAACTCCATTCATCTCCTGTTTATCCATTTTTTTCCTGAATTCCAGCCGCCTTGGTTTCTCTCAGTTCCTGAAATGTATCAAGCTTTTTCCTACTTTAGGATCTTCCTACTTTCTGATCTTTCTTCCTGGGTTACTCTTTGTATACTTGACTTCTTCTCCTTCAGGTGAATCTTAAGTCTTATCCTTCCTTAGAGTGGCCTAGCTAACCACCTATTCAGTGACAACCCTTGTTATTCTTCTCAGGGATTTTGTTTATTGTCTTCATTGCTTTCACCACAGTCTATGGCTTTTAAAAATGTGTTGACTTTTCCATTAGGCTGTGAGCTTCGTGACAATATGAGCCTTATCTCCTGTTTATTATTTATATCCCTGGTAATCATAATTTGCTTGGCACATAGTAGGTGTTTAATAGAAATTTTAATGGATTGATTTCAACTATAAATCACAAGCCTGCTGTGCCCCTTCACCCTGTAACCCATCTTGATCTGATAAAGCTTTAGTCCACATGCTCTTCTGCCTATGAAAACATTTCTAGCAAATGTAACAAGAACAAAAAGACATTGCTTAAAATATTAATCACATATTTATTTATAGTGATTTATAATACATTGCAAGAGATTACATTTTTAAATTAAATATCTGAAAGAAGTAATGCTAAGTTTAGGACAACTCAGCAAACTGGTAATACAATTAGACTTTTAAAAGGAAGGTCCCTTTCTTCAGTGACAGAATACATTAAACCATAATTTGTTATATTTCTCTTCTATGTAGCAAAGTGAAACACAAAACGACATTAAAAAAGCACTGTTAGATTAATTTGAGGATCAAAACTGTAACACTCTGAAATGTGTCTGGGGACTTTAGAAGAATAAACTTCATTTAGTTTCAAGAAAATTAAAGTACCACTTTGGGCAATAATGTTATTTTTTTGGGTAGATAGCTTCTTAAAGAAAATAGGTCCAATATGACTCTTTTTAAAAAGCTGTGTATTAACTTCGCTGATTTCGTATTTATTAAAGGAGAAAAACAAGCATAGGAGTTTCAATTTTCTGGTGCCTTGTTTTCGTGCATCTGTTTGTTGTTGTTTAACCAACAGACCACTAGTGCCACTGGATTTATATAGCATTATGTGTTACTTTAGTAAGTATTTATAATGTCATTATCCATTTTAGGATGCTAACAACACTTCTTTATTGTGGAAAGAAGTAATCTGCAGAGATGGTTCAATGGCAGTTTCATACGCAGACTGTTTCCCTGAGCGGCACTGTTTATTAAAGCATGAGGTTTATTTCCCCAGCCAAACTAAGTGGCTGGATCCAGCCATGTGAATTTGGTACCTTTCAAAACATGGACTAGAAACAAATATTTATATAAGATTGACTGAAAGATAGTTCATTTATTATTATAGATTATTAAAGCTGTTCCTAACTCAGTCCACGGAGGAGCCCATTCCATGGTCAACACTTGAATAGCCTCCAGTGGAGCTGGTTTTATCCAACTAGGCCTTGGGGTGCTTCCGTCTACTTATATGGAGAATATGGGTCCCATCGTTCAGATTACTCTAAGGATATCATTGAAGATGCTGAGGATCTCTTTAGGATTTCAGCATCAATACCAGCTGTTCTCATCTTTAAGAAAAGTACCATTAAGTTGGTTTTTCCTTTGTAAAACTGTGAGTTGTGCAATTGATCTTTTTTTCTTGTCTCTTTATATTGGCTTCTAGAACTCTAAGAACCAGATCTGGAGGCCCCATTATAGTACTGATATTTCATGGCACGTATCTGTGTATCAATCTACCTATTTTTTTCCATCTCACTTTCCTTTTTCCCTTGCTCTTGTTTAATTCATTGTATCTTGCTTAATTATATGCTTTATATTAAGCTGATTTGAATCCCTTTTTGAAATTAGGTAGGTTATTCATTATTTACCATAGAAATTACTTGCCTGGCTCATTGTAATTTTCAAGTCATAAGAACAACAGGAAAATTTATGCAACTCTTTTGAATGCTATTAGGCATATCAAAACTAGACGTTGGGAAGGTCTTCAACTCAATATGTATTATATCTTATATTTGAGTTAATTTTCTTACACATTTCAACACACAGAAAACTGATGAGAAATTTTAAGAATAGAATAAGAATATTTGATGGCATAACTGATCTAGCACAAAAAATATAATTAATAGTCTTGGAAAAGGCATTGCTAATATTTGGTTAAATATTCCATGTCATAATTTGCATAACAATATTGTAATATGCTTTATCTTCATATTCAGTTTCCAGGATACAAAGAGACTGTATTAGAAAGGTATAATAGTTCAGAATTCATTTTCATGAACAATCAATTTTCTAAATGGATTAGGATCTTAGATTAGTTCATAAAATTTGTTTTGCCTATAGTATAGAAGAAATATTAAATTATGGTGAGAAATTTCAGAAAATTCTATTTAACTTCTTAAAATAGAAAAAAAAAAAAAAAGACCAAGAATTACTATATTTCAATCCTGAAGCCCGAGCCACAAATTATATAACTAGAAAATCAGGATATATACACAAGCTCATATCAGTTTTAAAGAGGAATTCTAGATGTACTTAAAGGGGCTGCTGCTGCTGCTGCTAAGTCGCTTCAGTCGTGTCCCACTCTGTGCGACCCCATAGACGGCAGCCCACCAGGCCCCGCCGTCCCTGGGATTCTCCAGGCAAGAACACTGGAGCGGGTTGCCATTTCCTCCTCCAATGCATGAAAGTGAAAAGTGAAAGTGAAGTCGCTCAGTCGTGTCCAACTCTTAGCGACCCCATGGACTGCAGCCTACCAGGCTCCTCTGTCCATGGGATTTTCCAGGCAAGAGTACTGGAGTGGGGTGCCATTGCCTTCTCCCACTTAAAGGGGACATAGGGTTTATTTAACTGTGCAGTTTCACTCTTAATATATATATATATATATATTTTTTTTCCAGATAGCATTAGTGGTAGATGCTCTTCCATTTGTCAATGTGCTTAAGTTCTTTTTTGACTTAAAAATAGAACAAATAACAGAAAAGAAGAAGAGCAAAAGATAGAAAAAGTGAGTTGAGATTCCGGAGGTAACTGGGCAAAAGCTGAGGCAGAAGAAAGCGTCTGATAAAAAGAAAGTTTGTGGACGGGAGGGAGGTTTTCTGAGGTGGCGCTGAATGAGCCATAGGTACTGAAGTCATAGGGTGGGTGGAGCGGCAGTTCATGTATTGCACAGAACCCTGAAGGGGAGAGTAAGAACTGGGGATGAAGGCGTGTTGCAGCAGTCAGATCCCATGTTGTCCACAGAGCTGGGGGCACGGAAGAGAGGGGGCAGGGAGGGATGCTGAGCAGATGGCACTTTCTTCATTTCAAGGTGGTGGCAAGTTGAGTGTTTACAGTCTTAGAAGTACTTGTACTTTTAAAATCTTAGCTCTAAAGTCCTGTGTGGGTATCTGGTTCTGTGAATGTAAAAAAATAATTCAGAATTGTATTTTAAGTATGAAGTGCTGAGCATGAAGCCAGGTGCCCAGTAAAGAATTGGTTCTTATTATTTTCTGGCATTTAATGCAATTGTCAGTGGAAATTCTTTGTAGTCACTGTGTATGAATAACATAGTTCTCTAAGATGCCCAGCTGGTGAAGAATCTGCCTGTCATGCAGGAAACCCCAGTTCAATTCCTGAGTTGGAATGATACCCTGGAGAAGGGTTAGGCTACCCACTTCAGTGTTCTTGGGCTTCCTGGGTGGCTCAGACGGTAAGGAATCCTCCTGCAATGCAGGAAACCTGGGTTTGATCCCTGGGTTTGGAAGAGCCCGTGGAGGACGGCATGGCAACGCACTCCAGTATTCTGGCCTGGAGAATCCCCATGGACAGAGGAGCCTGGTGGGCTACAATCCATGGGGTTGCGAAGAGTCGGACATGACTAAGCAACTAAGCACAGCACTAAGATGTCAGTTACATAAGTGCTAGAACAAAGTGCAGCGTGGCACCCTTTAGCCCCCCTGCCTCAGTTCCATCTGGAACCTCATGCCCTCGCATGCTCCATCCTTCTCTTCTGTTTACCCTCCTGCTCCTTCCTTCCCATGCATTATCCTGAGGTCTCTTCTATCCCTTCCCCCAAGAGAGCGTAGGTCTTTACGTTTTGCCCTTTCTCTGTTCTTGGTCTCGGAAATGCTTTTGTTGTGTAGCTTGGTGGCTACACCCTCGTTGGAACTCATTTTCATTGTTCTTGTATCGCCTCTTCATCTGATAATGCAGGTCACTGAAATCCTACACTGCCAAGTTCCATCTCAGCTGTCTCTTTCTCCAGGGATCTTTCCTGATTTTTCCAGCTGCCTGCACCCCCTGCTCAGACCATTTTGTCTTTGTCTCTATTGGGAAGCCTGTTTTCTTCTTTGATTTATAGTATTTATAGTTATTCCGGTATTGTTAAGATCTCTGCCCTGGATTCCGAAAACAGGGTTCTTGAAAACAGGAAACCGTCTTAGGTAACTGTGAACACCACTCAGGGAGTCAATTTCCAGTAAGTGCTTGACTTTCTCTTTGGATGCAGTCTATCGAAAGTTTGCCATTGCTGTATGTTATTAACAGTTGAGTCATGATATCTCTTTCTGAGGTAAAAGAGTAACGATTTCCTCGTAATTCCCTCACTTGCTCAGGCTAGTTGACTGTGCTCTAATTTTGGTGAACACTCTGAATCCTATACCTTGACTTCTGTAAGTTTACTGTCCCTTCATCCAAAGCAGTTCTTATCTAAACTCGCCTTTTATTCCCAGGATCCTCATTATGAGACTGCTGTTTCAGCTCATTGATATGCTCGAGCAAATCTAAGAGTGCTGAGTCCTGACACTTGCTTTATATTCCGTAGGTTTCTCTCCAAGGGGGCTTCTTGTCTGACTGCTCTTTTAAGGCCAACCAAATCTGAAATGCAGTTTCTCCTTGATAGAGCTGTAGATAAATTATTTTGAAAATATACTAGTTGCGCTTGTGTCTGAAATGCCCCCGTTGTCGTCCCCCCACACAAACCTGGATGCTCTTTCCTTTACAGTGTATAACAATTCAGGACACTATGTATTGGGAGGAAGTTTTGCCTACAGTGAAGATAAATCAGCGAATACGTGGGTACCTTCTCACTGGTAAATTGCCGCAGCCACAGCCACCACCATGCTCCCTCAAATGTCTTTCCTTCCATAATGGGCAGATCTGTGTGACATCCCCGAATATGGGCTCGGAGGGTGCGTGTGACTCCAGGCCTGTTCTCTCCCCCTTCGGGGCCTCTTCTTGCGATGAGGCTGTTCACCGCATTGCCGGGACCTTGCTTAGCGCTGCAGGGTCTACAGCCTTCCCCAAGAGCGAGTGACAGTCCTTTCATGCCTTTCAGGGACTGTGTGGTATCTTCAGCACAATCTTCCACTTAGGCCATCAGGTAGCACATCAGAGAGTTCCTCTCCTTGTATTTATCTTTTCTCAAGTGTCTGTATAATCTTAGAAGACTTACCCAGGAGTGGGGTCATGGTTTCTGTACATAGAGTAACAGAGTCTGTCTTCTTCCTCTGATCCTTTGGAAAGAAGAAAGGCTAATACCACTGACTCAGTTTATAGCATGACCAAAAAATCTAATCAAACTTAAAAAAAAAAATAACAAACCCTATCTATCTTGATATCTTTTTAAAATTTTCTTGTTTGTAGGACTGGACATTCACTCACTCACTCCTCATGCATTTCTTGGGTGCCCTACTGAAAGTAAGCTCTGCAGTGGTCCCTGGTGATACAGGTCAACTCAGCACAGAATGGTATAGAGAGTACAGATACAATACAGAACAGAAGAACAAAATAACAGAGTACAGAGAATGAGGCAAATGAACTTTCCAAGATGGAGTAAGGATCAGAGAAGTTGTTCCTCGGAATTGCATCAGGTGGGCCAATTACTGGAGCTTCAGCTTCACCATCAGTCCTTCCAATGAATATTCAGGACTGATCTCCTTTAGAATGGACTGGTTTGATCTTCTTACAGTCCAAGGGACTCTCAAGAGTCTTCTCCAACATCACAGTTCAAAGGCATCAATTCCTCAGCGCTCAGCCTTCTTCACAGTCCAACTCTCACATCCATACATGACCACAGGAAAAACCATAGCCTTGACTAGACGGACCTTTGTTGGCAAAGTAATGTCTCTGCTTTTTAATATGCTGTCTAGGTTGGTCATAACTTTCCTTCCAAGGAGCAAGTGTCTTTTTATTTCATGGCTACAGTCACCATCTTCAGTCATTTTGGAGCCCAAAAAATGAAGTCTGCCACTGTTTCCCCATCTATTTGCCATGAAATGATGGGACCGGATGCCATAATCTTCATTTTCTGAATGTTGAGCTTTAAGCCAACTTTTTCACTCTCCTCTTGCACTTTCATCAAGAGGCTCTTTAGTTCTTCTTCACTTTCTACCATAAGGGTGATGTTATCTGCATATCTGAGGTTACTGGTATTTCTCCCAGCAATCTTGATTCCAGTTTGTGCTTCCTTCAGCCCCGTGTTTCTCATGATGTACTCTGCCTATAAGTTAAATAAGCAGGGTGACAATATACAGCTTTGACGTACTCCTTTCCCTATTTGGAAACAGTCTGTTGTTCCATGTCCAGTTCTAACTGTTGCTTCCTGACCTGCATACAGATTTCCCAAGAGGCAGGTCAGGTGGTCTGGTATTTCCATCTCTAAGAGTTTTCCACAGTTTATTGTGATCCACACAGTCCAAGGCTTTAACAGAGTCAATAAAGCAGAAATAGATGTTTTTCTGGAAATCTCTTGCTTTTGCGATGATCTAGCAGATGTTGGCAATTTGATCTCTGGTTCCTCTGCCTTTTCTAAATCCAGCTTGAACATCTGGAAGTTCACGGTTCATGTATCATTGAAACCTGGCTTGGAGAATTTTGAGCATTACTTTACTAGCGTGTGAGATGAGTGCAATTGTGTGGTAGTTTGAGCATTCTTTGGCATTGCCTTTCTTTGGGATTGGAATGAAAACTGACCTTTTCCAGTCCTGTGGCCACTGCTGAGTTTTCCAAATTTGCTGGCATATTGAGTGCGGCACTTCCACTGCATCATCTTTTAGAATTTGGAATAGCTCAACTGGAATTCCATCACCTCCACTAGCTTAGTTCGTAGTGATGCTTCCTAAGGCCCACTTGACTTCACATTCCAGAATGTCTGGCTCTAGGTGAGTGAACAAAGTATCTAGGTATCTGAACGAAGGCATCTAGTTGGTAGCTGTATATATAAAATCTGTACGTGAAGGAGAGAGAAATGTATACGCTGTAGATATAGATTTGGAAGTCATTAACATTCAGTTTGTGAGCTAGGATCCATGAATAGGCTTCAGGGCTTCACAAACCTCACATACACATGACTGTGTTATCCTAGACTGAGGGTCTGTGCTGAATATTTCACCATACATGCTCTGCACTAATCTATGCGCCCAAGAGATGGATGGTTTGCTGTGCATTCCCTGGGCTCCCTTGCCATTTAACTTTTGTGGTTTGACAGTGGCTTAACCATTGGGAGGCACTGGCAGGAAATGAGAGGAATGGTGGAGATTAAGGGTTGGGATATTTCTCCTCACTCCCTGATTTGGATCCCATTTCTGAAAAGGCTGCCCTCCTCTGGGAATATAACTCTTGTCCAAGTTCTTGCTGTTCTGCAGGGAACTAGCAGCCACAAGTCTCCGGTAACACCACTTCTTCCCTGTACTTTCAGTCCCAGGACAAGAACCACTGCTCTTGCTTTGATCTAGGTGAATTGACATACTTTCCTGGTTGCCTGAAACCCATCCATAGCATCTAAGAAATCCTTTCATTCCAGTCCCTGTGCCATCTGATTGCGTCTTGGCACGTTCCTGATTAATACAAGGTCCATGTGTCTTTTTTTTTCTTTTTTTTTTTTTTAACATTCTTGTATGTATCTGTGGGAGGAGAGAACCCAGAAAAACCACAGACATGGTTGACCTCACTCACAAGTGTGACCTGGGAACTATGCCCTGTGGGGACTGCCAAGTACCTTAGGCACATTTACTCTTAAACAATTTCTAGGGTCTGCTGACTAAGAGTTACCTTTGCTACACATCCCAGGTGAAGTTGTACTTAGGATGTATTGACCCAGATTCCTAGGGCTGGTCTTGAATACTGCTGAGCTTAGACGAGAAGGGAAATGTGAGCCTTCAGAAGCTATATTGTCAATATATGAATATTTAACTACAGAGTGAAGGGTGAATACTATATTACTAGCTTTGATCTAACCTGAGTATTCTTGTTGTGGTTGGATATTTATTTTTTCTCAACTTTTTTAGTGGCAAGTAGGGTAGAATTTTTTATAGCCGAAGAGTGCAGGAATGTCTCAGCCTTGTCCAGCTAAACATATACCACTTGGCATACAAGAGTATACATACATACATTACAAGAGGCTGCCATGTAAGCAGTGACAGTGAGTGAGGTGTCAGACTGCTGGTTTAGGACCTAGTGGTCCAATGAGAGCTTCAGTTCAAGGCTTAAGCTGTAACTCCTGCTTTCTTCAAATTTCAGAATACAGATCCACAAGAATGCAGGAATGTCTCAGCCTTGTCCAGCTAAACGTATACCACTTGGCGTACAAGAGTATACATACATACATTACAAGAGGCTGCCATGTAGGCAGTGACAGTGAGTGAGGTGTCAGACTGCTGGTTTAGGACTTAGTGGTCCAATGAGAGCTTCAGTTCAAGGCTTAAGCTGTAACTCCTGCTTTCTTCAAATTTCAGAATACAGATCCACAAGAAAGAATGTGGGTTTGTACAGTTTACAAAACTGTGGCCCCACTTGGTAGAAAATATGACCAATGACTAGCTCATTCCCTAATCAATCAGATTAATAACTCCTTTGTCTATTTCTTTCTCTCTCTCTCTCTCTCTCTCTCTCTCTCTCTCTCTCTCTCTCTCTCTCTCTCTTCCTTCCTCCCTCTGATAAGACACAGGAGTTGGCAGAAATGGGTCTGGTATAAGTAGAGGGTTAAAAACTCTTTTTTTCTGTCTCTTGAGTATTAGTCTTCCTCCTGCCTAATTTTTCCTACCAATATAACTTATCAAGAAACTCTTTTACTTCTAACTTTTTGTTGAAAAGTGAATCATCAGATGACTTGGACATCACTGACCTTGTCTGACCATGTTTGTAACACATATCCTTAAATGTAGCTAAGTCTGTAATTCCATCAGAAGTTGGCAGATATGATTGTTTGTGATGGTGAGAATAGAGCCATTCACTTCTCTTCCGAGGGAATAAGAGAGTAAAATTTTAGAGTTAGAAAAGACCCTAGAGATTATTGCCGTTTTGTCACTAAGTCATGTCCAACTCTTTTGCGACCCCATGGACTGTAACCCACCAGGGTCCTCTGTTCATGGGGATTTCCTAGTAAGGCTACTAGAGTGAGCTACTATTTCCTTCTCCAAGGGATCTTCCTGACCCAGGGAGTTGAACCCATGTCTCCTTCATTGGCAGATGGATTCTTTACTGCTGATCCACGTGGGAAGCTCAACACTAGAGATGGTTATGTTTATTTTTTTGCATTAAAAAACCCCTTTATTTGAGCAAAATCTTAAAAATAAATCAGTATATGAAACAGGTCTTGTTCTGAATGGAGTTGGAAGTCTGAGTCTACTTGAGGCCAGCTGGGGCTCCTCGCATTAGACTCCTGGGAACTCTGAGTGCTCCATGAAGCCCAGCATGAAAACCTTCATCTCCTGTGTCGCAGAAGTTAAATGACTGGTCCAGCTGGAGAGGCTCCCGCACCAAGGAAATTGCCTCTCAGTACGCAGCACTCGGCCTTCCTCCACACCACCTATCAAATCTCCATTCGACTGAAGAGATCGCATACCTCATGCCTCACTCAGCACTGCCTCTACACCAGTCATTTCCTATGGAGCTGTTTATCTCGGAAAATATTCTTCCATTTAAAATGATGAGTGTGTGTATGCACGTGTGTGTGCATTGAAGAGTGTGCTGGCCATGTGTTTTTCTCATGGGCAGTCAGCCAGTGCTGCAGAGGGAGTGCCAGCCTACATTCTCCGCTTATGAGTATCTGTCTACCCATCCTTCATGCTGTACTCCTGTCATTTAGAAAGGCTCTCCTAACTGATTTATTTACTCTGCCAGGATCCTTCTGTGTCATTGCTCCTGCTTTTCTGTACAGTTTTAATAGAACTAGCTGAAAACTCCAAAATCACTAGGCATGAAATTTAAAGACACTTGCTCCTTGGAAGAAAAGCTATGGCAAACCTAGACAGTGAATTAAAAAGCAAAGACGTCACTTTGCCAACAAAGGTTCGTATAGTCAAAGCTATGGTTTATCCAGTAGTTATGTACAGATGTGAGAGTTGGACCATAAAGAAGGCTGAATGCTGAAGAACTGATGCTTTCGAGTTGTGGTGCTGGAAAAGACTCTTGAGAGTAACTTGGACTACAAGGCGATCAAATCAGTCAATCCTAAAGGAAATCAACCCTGAATTTTCTATGAAAATTTTCTATGAGAATTTTCTATGAAAAGACTGACACTGAAGCTCCAATACTTTGGCCACCCGATGCAAAGAACCAACTCAATAGAAAAGACCCCGATGTTGGGAAAGATTGAAGGCAAAAGGAAAAGAGGGTGGCAGAGGATGAGATGGTTAGATAGCATCCCTGACTCAATGGACATGAGTTTGAGCCAACTCCAGGAGATAGTGAAGGACAGGGAATCCTGGCGTGCTGCAGTCCATGGGGTATCAGAGTCAACCACACTGAGCAACACCACCACCAAACGCTGAAAATAGGAATCCAAGTGCTAGTCCCAAAAGTACTGAGTAAGTGCACACTGGGTAGTAAAAGACAACTTTTAAGGCAGCTCCAGGAAGAAAAAGGGAGAAAACTTCAGAAAGTCATGAGAGATGGGTTGAATTCCTGTGACATAAGTGATACTGTAAATCTCACTGTAGTCTGGGAGGATTGACCATGAATTGTGTGGACAATAGCTGGAGAAAATGAAAATGTCTCCTACTAAGTCTTGGTGTATGTAATCTGTAACTCTGTGACAAACTCAGTAGGCATGGTCAAGAATCATCCAGAATCAGACTTATCATAAGAGGGTTTTAAGGAAAAACACTAGCTGGAGCCAGTTGTATATAAGTTGAAACAATGAAATGTTAATAGGAATTTTAGAAATAAGTGAGGAAGTAATGTCATTCAGCTAGAAATCTAGGTGGGTGAAAGATGCTAAGTGTCAGTTTGCCTTAGTGTGAGGTACACACACACACACACACACACACACACACACTCACACACACTCACACACACACAGTATGCAACAGGAGGAATGGGTTTGACTCCTGATTCCAGCATTGAGTGCCCTGCCCCTGAGAATCAGCTCAATCTTACTGCATCTCAGTTTCCTCTGTTTAAACTGAGGTACCCATACCTGCTTGACTTACCTCCTAGGACTGTTGTGAGTGTCCAATGTGACAATGTATGAAAGTATTTCCTGTGAACCTAGGAATTCATAATAGTTTGATTTCCCTGTTCTCAGACCAAATGGAACCCTAAAGACTTACTCACTTAGATATAAGTCTTTTTCTTTTAAGAGAGCGTTTGATTGCACATCTTACTGGGTGAATAGTGAGAATGCCAGTGACAGTAACTTTGCAAACAGCATTCCCTAAAGAGTACATCCCTTGAACTTCTCAAAAAAGAGAAAGTGAGGGAGTCAATTCTCTTTAGGTTTTGAAACTGAGGAAAAATAATAAATGGATGTTTGAGTTTGATCAGGACCAGGAGACAGAATTTAAGCTGTTTCTTTTTTTTTTTTTTTTTCCCAAAACTTCAGGTAATTATTTGTTGTTGTTGTTGTTTTATTTTTTTAATTTAAATTTATTTATTTTAATTGGAAGCTAATTACTTTACAATATTGTATTGGTTTTGCCATACATCAACATGAATCCGCCACGGGTGTACACGTGTTCCCCATCCTGAACCCGCCACCCACCTCCCTCCCCATCCAAACCCTCTGGGTCATCCCAGTGCACCAGCCCCAAGCATCCTGTATACTGCATGGAATCTGGACTGGCGATTCGTTTCTTATATGATAAGCTGTTTCTTAATCTATTATTAATAATAAGGCCTTAGACCTCATTTTAGAAATGACTTCCTTTTAGAACATGAAGTGGGACCCTTAAGACCTAATCATGGATGAACTTACCCCCTGATATGTTTCTGCCATTAGAAGGTTTCCGTCTCAGTCCAGTTAGAAAAGTGAAAAACCACCCTTGTGGTCATCCTTCTTGTAACATAAATACTCCCTGGAATTATTTGGTTTCCAGACAGGATTTTCTTTGAGTCCCTCAGTGCAAAGGGATTGCTCCTGTAGAATGTTTTTCAGTGGTGCATCTTATTTCCTTACCAAGATGTGATGTAGAACCTTTTCTGTCTCAGCAAGATGAGAAATTTACACTCCTCTTACTTTTGGCAAACAGTTCTCATTTTAACACGTGTTTGAAAGTGTAAAAACTTTTTTTTTTATTGTTGCGGGGAGGGGTGAATTATTCATACAGTTTTCTTGCTTTAAATCAGAACAATGATACATCATTCTTTAAATAACTGTCAGAGAAGCTTTCAGTTTTAGCTCTTTAAGTTCGTGGTTCTGTACTACACAAGATCAAGTTACTGGATTTGGATCAAAGTCAAAATGCTCAAAGTGCTTCTGAGTTCTGTGACTTCTCATCATTTTGAATCAGTTTTACCCCTACGCCTGGTTTGAGGTCACTTTCTTGATACTTATATAGAGACTGTTTTGTGTAAAGCCGCTTCAGTTGTGTCCAACTCTTTGCAGCCCTGTGGACTGTAGCTCACCTGGCTCTTTGGCCCCTGGGATTCTCCAGGCAAGAATACTGGGATGGGTTGCCATAGAGACGGTTAGACGCACCAAAGAAGCATCACATGAAGCAGCATTTTTGGAATGCAGCTGTACCACGTCCCTAGTAATTGATCTCAGGCATGTTCAAAACTATTAACCATAAGAAACAAACAGCATCGTTTTTTCCCATTTGTTTTCGGCTGTGCAGGGTGTTGGTTGCTGCTTCCGGGCTTTCTCTAGTGGTGGTGAGCAGCTGCTCTCTGTGGTGGTGCTTGGACTTCTCGTTGTGTTGGCTTCTCTTCTTGGGGAGCATGGGCTCTGTGTCACGTGGGCTCAGTAGTTGGGCACACAGGCTTAGTTGCCCCGTGACATGTGGCTCTTCCTGGACCAGGGTTGAACCCATGTCTCTGCATTAGCAGGCAGAATCCTCTTCACTGACAATCAGGGAAGTCTTCAGCGTTGTTTATACGAGCATATCTCATAGATATTGCGGGTTCTGTTTCAGACCATGGCAATGAATCAAACATCGCAATAAAGCAAGTCACACAAGTTTTTTTGGGTGCTCCATGTGTAAAAGTATAGATGCTATACTGCCGTCTATTGAGTGTGCAGTAGCATTATGTCTAAAAAAATGTATATACATTAATTACAAATACTTTGTTGCTGAAAAATACTAACCGTCATCCGAGTCTTCACTGACTTTTAATCTTTTTTACCAGTGAAGGGCTTGAAATATTGAGAGAATTACCAAACTGTGACACAGAAACATGAAATGAGTAAACGCTGTTGGAAAAATGGCGACAATAGACTTGTTGACGCAGAGTTGTGACAGACCTTCAATTTTTTAGAAAAACAGTATCTTTGAAGCACAGTGAAACCAAACAGAATAAAAAGAGGTTTGCCTGTAAGAGACAAAGCCCAGAAACTGATTAAATGTCCAACATAAGGTATAAGGAATTTTGCAGAATTTTTAAGTAGCCATTGAAAATTATGCTATAAAAATTATGCTTATTGGCGTGAAAATCATCTCACGATTCTAAATAAAGGAATCAGATTATAAACACCTTGGACAGTATGATGTGATGATATAAAACAACATTATTAATTTACATTGGTAAAAAATAAAAAACACATGGAAAATGGTATGAAAGAACATACCAAATTGATACTTTATCTCTGATAGTGGAAATGCAGAAAATTATTTTTTTCTTTTTATCTCTTTATTGCTTTATTGTATTTTGGATTACTCCATAGTGAACATTTTTTGTTTGTATTATAGAAAGTAAGAAAAATATTTAAAATAATGTACACATATTCAAACATGGGGCTGCAGGACAGGGAGGTGGAAATGGACTATGGTTCAGTCAGTCAGTTCAGTTGCTCAGTCGTGTCTGAATCTTTGCGGCCCCATGGACTGCAGCACGCCAGGCCTACCTGTCCATCACCGACTCCCAGATCAGATCAGATCAGATCAGTCGCTCAGTCGTGTCCGACTCTTTGCAACCCCATGAATCGCAGCATACCAGGCCTATCTGTCCATCACCGACTCCCAGAGTTGACTGAAATTCATGTCCATTGAGTCAGTGATGCCGTCCAAACATATCCTCTGTCATCCCCTTCTCCTCCTGTCCTCAATCTTTCCCAGCATCAGGGTCTTTTAAAATAAGTCAGCTCTCCGCATCAGGTGGCCAAAGTATTGGAGTTTCAGCTTCAACATCAGTCCTTCAAATGAATATTCAGGACTCATTTCTTTTAGGATGGACTGGTTGGATCTCCTTGCAGTCCAAGGGATTCTCAAGAGTCTTCTCCAACACCACAGTTCAAAAGCATCAATTCTTTGGCGCTCAGCTTTCTTTACAGTCCTACTCTCACGTCCATACATGACACTGGAAAAATCATAGCTTTGGTTAGACGGACCTTGTTGGCAAAGTAATGTCTCTGCTTTTTAACATGCTGTCTAGGTTGATCATAACTTTTCTTTCAAGGAGCAAACGTCTTTTTATTTCATGGCTACAGTCACAATCTGCAGTGATTTTGGAGCCCCCCAAAATAAAGTCTGTCATTGTTTACACTGTTTACCAGTCTACTTGCCAGAAAGTGATGGGACCAGATGCCATGATCATAGTTTTCGGAATGTTGAGCTTTAAGCCAACTTTTTACTCTTCTTTTTCGCTTTCATCAAGAGGCTCTTTAGTTCTTTTTCGCTTTCTGCCATAAGAGTGGTGTCATCTGCATATCTGAGGTTATTGATATTTCTCCCAGCAATCTTGATTCCAGCTTGTGCTTCATCCAGCCCAGCATTTCTCATGATGTACTCTGCATATAAGTTAAATAAGCAGGGTGACAATATACAGCCTTGACGAACTCTTTTCCCTATTTGGAACCAGTCTGTTGTTCTACGTCTCGTTGTAACTGTTGCTTCCTGACCTGCATACAGGTTTCTCAAGAGGCAGGTCAGGTGGTCTGATATTCCCATCTCTTTAAGAATTTTCCAGAGTTTGTTATGATCCACACAGTCAAAGGCTTTCACAGAGTCAATAAAGCAGAAATAGATGTTTTTCTGGAACTCTCTTGCTTTTTCCATGATCCAGCAGATGTTGGCAATTTGATCTCTGGTTCCTCTGCCTTTTCTAAATCCAGCTTGAACATCTGGAAGTTCATGGTTCACATGCTGTTGTAGCCTGGCTTGGAGAATTTTAGCATTAATTTACTAGTGTGTTGAGATGAGTGCAATTGTGTGGTAATTTGAGCATTCTTTGGCATTGCCTTTCTTTGGGATTGGAATGAAAACTGACCTTTCCCAGTCCTGTGGCCACTGCTGAGTTTTCCAAATTTGCTGGCATGTTGAGTGCAGCACTTTCACAGCATCATCTTTTAGGATTTGAAATAGCTCAGCTGCAATTCCATCACCTCTGCTAGCTGTGTTCATAGTGATGCTTCGTAAGGCCCACTTGACTTCACATTCCAGGATGTCTGGCTCTAGGTTAGTGATCATACCATCGTGATTGTCTGAGTTTGAAGATCTTTTTTGTACAGTTCTTCTGTGTATTCTTGCCACCTCTTCTTAATATTTTCTGCTTCTGTTAGGTCCATACCATTTCTGTCCTTTATTGTGCCCATCTTTGCATGAATGTTCCCTTGGTATCTCTAATTTTCTTGAAGCAATCTCTAGTCTTTCCCATTCCATTGTTTTCCTCCTTTTCTTTGCACTGATCACTGAGGAAGGCTTTCTTATCTCTCCTCGCTCTTCTTTGGACTGTGGTTGGTTTATCATAATTTTAGGATATCTCATTTCAGCTTTGTCAAGAAAAGCTTAAGCCTTTAAATGTTTCTGAAAACTGTGGTTGTTCTGCATGTATTTATTCTGAGATTCAAATATCTGTTGTGAACTCACACTTTTTGACTAATTTCTTCATTTCACTCTAATTTTTCCATGTACTTGTCAAACAGTGCTCACGTCTACACATTTTATTCTTTATTTCCAAACAATTGGTAAACATGCTGGTTGCTGAATATGTTCCAGGCCTAGGCTAAACACTTCACATGGACTTGTTTATCTAATTTTCACAATAAGGTAGTTAGATATTGTTATCTCACCCATATTTCAAAGGCAGACACAAAGACAGTTCCCCTCAGCAAACTGACTGAGGGAAGGTCAGTTTCTGTTGAAAGTGATATAACCTGTATTTTCTCGGGATTCAAGGCAAAGAGGTTGACTCCAGAGTCATATAGATATATGTGAAATATGCTGTACTGAAACTGAATATTTACCAAAGATGGAATAATAAAAACACTTATTTAAAATGGAATGGAACTTTAGGTACCCTAACAATCTACCCTACCTGAAGTATTATGTAGGTATTATCTTTTAACAGAAGAATAAAAAATTCCCCAAAGGTTTTATTTTCACAAATGACTTATAAAGAATTTTAGAGATTTGATTTGTAATTTATTTTTCTTCTTGACAATATGTGTGACACATTTTGTTTGAATGTAAAAAGAAAAACTTGTTTGTGCCACCAATTAATTCAATATTTGTTTTCTTTGAACCATTTATCCCATCTCTCTTTTATCTGTGTAGAGTATGTAATTGCTTTTTCCCCTCCTTGATATGTAACCCATAAAATAACCAGAACCTGCAAACTCACTCTGTGTTTTCAAAGGTTTAATTCATTATCACCTCACATCTTATTTTTAGGAAAGACAGTTAACAAAAGCTTCTCAAATTTGGTATTGCATTGCCTAATGCCAAAGTTTAAACATTAGGAAAAGAAATTTAGTGCTTAAAAAAATCTTGCTGTACATGATGTTTGCAAACTTTAACATCCTAGAAAGAAAGAAAAGAAAGTGAAGTCACTCAGTCGTGTCCGACTCTTTGCGACTCCATGGACTGTAGCCTACGAGGCTCCTCCATCCCTGGGATTTTCCAGGCAAGAATACTGGAGTGGGTTGCCATTTCCTTCTCCACGGGATCTTCCCAACCCAGGGATCGAAGCCGGGTCACCTGCATTGCAGACAGACGCTTTACCGTCTGAGCCACCAGGTGATATGGATGGAGATACTATGTGCAAAATGTCTGGTTCTAAAGGTTTTTAAAAATAGATTAATACTTTCATGGCAGTTATTGGATTATATTTTCTGAGACTAAAAACAGAGGAGGTATGCCAGAATTCCTGAAATGACATAAAATAGAGAAGTAGCTTTTATAAGGAAAGATTATATTCCAGTTACTGATAAGAGAAAAATTGATTTAAATGACTTAAATACATATTTTTCCTTCATGTAACAAGTTTAAAGGCAGGCAATTTCCAGTGTTACTTCAGCAAGTCAATTATATCAGGGCCAAGATCAGTATAATTCCCTTGACCTTTTCCTCTTAGTGGTAAGGTAGTTGTTGCAGCTCCAACCATCACAGGAGCATTCAAGGTAGGATAAAATAAACCATGCTCATCACACATCAACATTCAAGGTAGGATAAAATAAACCATGCTCATCACACATCAACATTCAAGGTAGGATAAAATAAACCATGCTCATCACACATCAACATTCAAGGTAGGATAAAATAAGCCATATTCATCAGGAGAGCAAAACATTCTTTAACCTCCTCTATAAATTTCTGTTTACAGCTCATTGCCCCTGTTGTGCTTACAGGGAAAATTCTGCTTGCACAGAGCTGGCAAGTGCATTTGCCCAGTAAAGGCTGATGTAGTGTTAGCTGTATATTTCTGTGCAATGAATTATACCAAACCCTAGTGGTTTGAAAAAGCAAACATCTACTCTCGTAAAGTCTCTGTGGATCTGGAATTCAGGAGTGACTTAGCTGGGTGGCTGTGGTCCAGGGTCTCTCCTGTGTTGTAGTTAGGATGTCAGCGGGAGCTGCAGGTTCTGAAGCCTGGGCTGTGGGTCTGGGAAGTGTCTTGCACGACAGCTCACTCGCTCACTGTGAGCAGGAGGTGCCAGGTTCTTACCACAGGGACCTGCGCATCAGCCACAGCGATGGTTAGTAGATGATAAACTGTCCCACAGGAAAGTTTCAATTTAAGCAAAAATAAATCTTTTCTTATGATGTGCCTCAAGTAAATGTGGTTTTGTAGAGCAACTGACCAAAGTGATAAGCTCAAATGGTAACACCTCAAATAGTTGAATTCATCATACTGAGTGTTTGAAATTAAGGTTGATACCTGTCTTAGTTTGCTAGGGTTGCCAAAATAAAGTACCACAAACTGGGTGGCTCAAATAACTGGCATTCATTGTCTCATCTGTTTAACTTGTACACTGGTGGAGGGTGCCTACGTGATGTAGCAACACTTGTCTCTGTGTGAAACATCCTAGTGTCTGTTTTTAAGGCGTATCAGTGAGAAATCAAAGAAATGCCAGCTGATGAAGAATATTTAGTTTCTTTTCCAGATGAATCTCCTTGGGTCTTATAAACAGCATTTTTATAGACTACATGTGTTACCTTTATAACATAAGGTTATTTGATTGCTGGTGTTCTTAACCTGAGGTTATAGTTTTGTTGTAATTAGCATTATCATGGAAGAATGACCTTAACAGAACACGGAAATACAGTATTCACGCAAAACTTAAACAATGGCAGCATTAAAAAGCATCAGCTCTGATATATGTGTGCTTTTAGGATCCTGAACTTAGAACATCTAAACTCTTAGGTCATACTTGCTACAGAATGATTTTTTTTTTTTCCCCCCTCAGTGGTGCTCTATAACCTTTTAGCAGTTTGCCACCAGGGTGACGTTAAGTATCTCCTTAAGAGTCAGCTGGTCTGCTGGCAGTGTCAGAACTCAGGATATCTGCTTTTTAATTGCCATGTTCAAGGTCTAATTATTTTCTCTGTACTGGGTCGAGAGAACTGCAATGAGCAAGTACAATCATTAAATACCATTGAGGAAGGGAACGGAGTCTTCTTGGCTTATGCTGTGAACTAGCTTCCCAAGCATCGCTGTGACTGGCTAATTTCTGTCGGATGATTCCCTCCTCGGATCTCCAAGAGGTCATATAAAACATAAAGGAAGATGGCAGAACTCTTGTAGTCTTTAACGAGAGGGGAAGACAATGGATTAAAAGGCTATTATTACATGTAGGCTTACAGACTGTTAATAGTTAAGAGTTTATTAGCCTCAGAGTATCAGAGTGTTCTGGAAGCGACTAAGGTAGCATGCATGTCAAGCTCCACATGTGGCAAAGTTGCCATGTGAGCAAGCAGTTTAGAAATGCATAGTGTTGGACAGATTTTACACTTTTGAAGTTCCCAGAATTTAGAGATGCTTTTCTTTAAAACCTATGTTGCTGGTTTACAGATAATTTATTATGCTACTGATCATGATTATATTTTTTCTATTTTTTCAGCTATTTTAGAAAATATCACATGAGCAAATGCTCTCAAAAAACAGGGTTTCCTATTGTCTGTTGGAAGGCAGGGAGTCCCAAGTCTTTGATTCTGTGAATGTAAGTGCTTGTACATATGGATGTGTATAATGCATGATGCCCCTATGAGCAAGCTGATTAAAGTCTATGCGAGTGTGTTTACCAATTAAGAAAAAGTGTAACATGTAGCAGAGATTGAACTAAGTACTTCTCACACATTGTCTCATTTATCTTTATAATAATTCTCTGATGAAGGTATTTTCCACATTTATTAGATAAAGAAACCTGGACCTAGTGAATGGCTTAACTGGGATTTGAACAGAGGTCTGCCTCTAAAGATCTTTAATGGAAGCACATAGTAACCATATTCTTACCCTTCACTATAGAAGATCTCCAGCAGTTTGCTCATCTTGAGTACACATAATTTTATATGTGTCCATAAGGGGGAAAAATAAAGGACTGCTCTGAGAATTCAGTAAACTTCTGCCCTTATATCAGCCTTTGCGAGTGCTAAATGCAAACAGGAGATGGGGTTACTTCCGTGATCACACTGATAGTTCCATGGGCACACTGGAGTCACGGTGAGTCCCTGGAGTCTGGCCCGGCTGGCAACCTTCATGTGGGGCTCCACGGAACCGAGCCACGTGTGTCCGGGAGAGGAGAGCCGGATTCGGCCACGGCTGCTCCACTGGCTGCATTTCAGACTCAGAACACAGGTTGAACCAACCCACAACCACAGCGGAAAACAGTGACTACCGGAGGAACAAACCACTGTGACCTCACGCAGCCGTGGGGCGGGAATTGCCTGGAGCCAGGAGTAGGGTGAAGGAGCCCATAGTCTGGACTCACAGGGATCACAGTCACGAGTGGAAGCGGCCACACACGTTAGGTCTTCTCACAGCCTGAGGTGAGCAGTTTAACATGTTTGAGCCTCAGTTTCCACACCTACAAAATGGGAGTGACAGTGTTTTCTCATGCGGTTTTTGGTGAGGATGAATGAAATCATGTTTACGAAAGGAGCCTCAATGCAGTGCCTGGCCTGTAACAGAGACAAGAGTTGAAGCAGGAGTAGGAACGGTAGTAGTGATGCTCTTTGCAGCCATACAACGCAGGGCTATTGGCCCAGGGTCCTCAAACAAGCGTCAGATTTGTTACTGGAGTCTGTCTTAGTTTGGGCTATTATAACAAAAACACCATAGACTGGGTGGCTTTTAAACCACAGAATTTTTTTTTTTTCCTCACAGTTAACAAGGCAGATCAAGTTGCCAACAAATCTGGTGCCTGGCAAGGGCCTGCTTCTTGGATCATGCACAGCCATATTCTGTGTGTCCTCTTTTGTAAGGAGACTAATTTCACCTCTGAGGGTTCTACCTGTAACCTCATCACCTTCCAGAGACCCCATCTTCAAATATCAGAGCTCTGGGTATTAGGTTTCAACATATTAGTTCTGTGAGGGAAACAAACATTCAGTCTGTAGTAGGATTTCTGTTTGAGCTTGTGAACGTGCTGCCTTGGTGGACCCATTAGATGCCTTCCTACCACTTGGACATTTTTTTCTTGCCTTTTCCAAGATTGGCAAGATGAACATACATTTTTATAATCATTTCCAATAAAAATAACTTTTTATTGCATGTAATACATCTATGACAAGGGGTACATATCAGGCATAGAGCTTGATGAAATTTTACCAACTGAATGCCAGTTTTGTAACCAACACCCAATCGAGAAACAGAACATTTCTTCCAGTCATTACACACATGTGCGCATACACACACCTGCCAAGGGAGTGTATCCTGAGCTCTAATAGGTCTGGATGTTCTTGAAACGTATAAGGATAGAGATGTATAGTTTGTACACGCTTGTATCCCACTTCTTTCAGCCAACTCTAAGTACATAAATTGCATCCATATAGACTTCTTTGCTCTTTTTACAAATTCCTGTTTAGTATTTCTTTGTGTGAACATATCACAATTTATCCATTTTCCTGTGGATGAACATCTGGGTAGTTTCCAGTTTGGAGATATTCTGCACAGACGTTTCACATTCTTGTGCATGCCTTTCAGTGCTCAATATTTACCTAGGTTTGAGAGTGCTAGGTCATGTGGTGTGCATATACTTAGCATCTTTCCTAAGTGCATACATCAGTATACATCCCCAGCAGTGAACTGGGTTGTTTTGAATGACTTTTGCTTATTAAGAATTATTTTCCCTGCATCGTGATTGCTTCAAAGAATCCAGCAAAGCAGAATGCAGCTGTGTTAAGGGCTGGTGCTTGGGGGCACTGCTGCTGCTACTGCTGCTAAGTTGCTTCAGTCATGTCCGACTCTGTGTGACCCCATAGACGGCAGCCCACCAGGCTCCCCGCTCTCTGGGATTCTCCAGGCAAGAACACTAAAATGGGTTGCTATTTCCTTCTCCAATGCATGAAAGTGAAAAGTGAAAGTGAAAGTGAAGTCGTGTCTGACTCTTCACAACCCCATGGACTGCAGCCTCCCAGGCTCCTCCGTCCATGGGATTTTCCAGGCAAGAGTACTGGAGTGGGGTGCCATCGCCTTCTCCTTGTGGGCACTAGATCCCATTAAGTGGCTGAGAGAAGACTGTGCCCTATGTGTTAGAGGCTGGAGAGCTAGCAGAACTGTGCATTTCTGCCTCTGCTTTACAGCCTGGTATATTTGATGGCAGGCCTTAACAGCTGTGGATTTCTTTCTCTAATGTTTTCTTGGAAACTGAAACAAGTTTGAAAGCAGCCTGATTCATATAGACCACACAAGTAAGAAGAGGCATATTAGATAACACAAATATGGACTAGAGTGGCGCCAGAGAACAGAAAAGAAAAGCTTGCTTATTAGGTAACTAGTTGATCCAGGCATGAAATTTAGTAATATGCTGTTTAAACATGAAAGGTTAAGAAGAAAAACCCGTTTGAAATTGTAGAAGTGCCTGACAGCTCGTGTAAGGAATGTGTGAGTTTTCACGCTGGTGTCCTCCTGTACCAAGAGCAGGTTCCACTTATCAGGTGGCTTCCAGTTTTACCAATGAAGAGAAAAATGGGTTTGAAATATGATATCTTATTTTAATTCAAACCATTCATAAGCCTCTGTATTTTGGGAAAAGTCATGCTAAAACCTCAAGCTCACAATAACAAGGAAAGTTTTCAAAAATGTTTGAGTATCTACTGATCTTGAGGTCTTACACTCCTTTCCACATTAATCCTGCCACTCAGCTAGTTATGTATTTTCACCATCCCTTTTCCCACAGATCTGTCCCAGAGATGAGTATAAGTGATTTGTCCAAGTTCCCAAAGTTAACCAATGACACAGCCGTTTTCCAATCTCATCAGATGACTCTACTGCCTCATATTGTCAGAGGGATATAACAGGGAAATAGATGTACATTTTGGCAGTAAATAGCAGGCAAACCGTAAGGAAAAAAAATTCTGATAGACTTTACAAATGCCCTGTAAATCCCTATCATTGCATTTTCTGTAGTAGAAGGAGCTGGCTACCAGTTAGCTCTAGGACCTTCTGCTACCTCGGGAAAGGTCAGCCCCACCTGGACAGCTGTCCTTGTCCTCCTGACTCTCTGTCTGTAGCTGTCTCTGCTCTCTAAAGTTTTAAATTTCTAACTCTTTCCCTCCCATCTAGCGGTCTTATCTGTGAAATGGGTCATTAAGATGTCCATAGCTCTTCTCTAGGACAACCTACTCAGCCCAGATTCAAAATTAATTCAGAAGCCAATCAAACAAGCAGCAAAGGAATTGACCGTCATCTGGGGGAGTGATGCTAATGCTGACAACTCTGCCTAAGTCTAGTTGGAGTCACACCGGAGCCATCAAACTGTGTTACGTCTCATAGTGCAGCTGAATTACCTGCGGTGGGGGTTGAGGGTATTCTTTTGACTGTCTCAGAGAGCTTTATTAGGAAGCTCATGTTTTAAGATACGTACAAACTGGTAGACTAGGTGAAGAAAGTGTTTCAATGCCTTGCAATATCTAGACTTGGTGCTTGAAGGACAGAATTGTATGATAGAAAGCGCCTTCATGATTATGCAATCCAAGAATCTCGTTTAATGATTGAAGTTCAAAAAGGTCAAATTCAAGAATGCCAAGCAATGGAGGAATTTGGGCTAGAATGAAAATCTCCTGATTCACAGTATAGTCCTTTTTTTTTCTTTTTTTACAACAGCATGTAATTTTTCAGTTTTGTTATTGTAGTCTTACAGATGAGTGCAATTAAGCAAAATTAAGCTAGCTGATTAAATCGCTCAGGACCAGCTACCTCTCTAGCATCAACTAGCAAAACATGTCAGCATTGGATTGGACAAGATTATGGGTGTGGAAAAATTGTCAGACTTGTTCTATCAGAAGTCATCATCAGATGTCTTTGTTCCAAGATGAGTGTACAAAACAATTTGCGCTCACAGTGCATCCCTGCAGTTTATTTATCTTCCTCAACTGGGACTGTGGTCATCTGATTTCCCATTCTCAGTACCAACTCCTGCTTTCCCTGTGTGTGGAAATTCTGAGTTATTTTTCTTTCTTTATAGACACACTACACCTTTCATCTTCCAAAGGTAATGGCGATGATTGTGCCGGCCTTCATGTGATTACACACTCATGTGACAAGATCGTAGTTGCATTTTGCTTATTTCTACTGAGAACCTCTAAAGGAGTCTTTGGATTTTCATCATGATCTCTGTGTCCCCCTCTAGTCCCTAATTTATAGCAAGCTGACAGCATAAGGCATTAGTCAGCTGATCACAATGGCCTTACATCTCTCTGGTATTCAAAACAGAATTTAAGTTGCAATATATTCCATAACCCAATGTTCTTATGTATTATAGGTTTATATTGGTAAGACATATGATAAAAATAAAATTCTATTTACCAAATTCTCCTTAACAGATAGATAGAATGTTTATTAGACTGACAAATAATAGGATTTTAAATAACTTCTAACCTTTATATTCTCTGTATTCTTCATGTCCTCCCTATTTTATACACAATAAAGTTTTAAAAGTTTATTGTATCTGAAATAATTACTGGTCAATACTTATCTGAACATTATATCCTGCACTTAGGTTCATTTTTCCTATTTTAACAAATGCAGTGAATTTAATAGCAAACAAACATTTTGATTGTTTGCTGTGAGCCAGGTCCTGTGTTGAACAATTAGATTATCTTATTTAGTCCTGAAACATGTGAGATAAGTATCATTGTCCACTTTTACAGATGAAGAAACTGAGGCCCATAGGGAACGAGTCATTGTCTAATGTTACACCTAAGAAAGTGGCTGCATCAGGATTTGTGATCAGGCCTGTGAGGGCACATTATTCTGCCTTTGAAGTGGGTGGCCTTTCTTTTCGGTGGCATTTCATAGGGGCCATTTTATCTACAAGAAGAAAAAAGAAGAAATTGTACAAACTGATTCATGATGTAACTGCTAGTGAATTGATGGCGATAAAACAGACATGAGTACACAGAGAAGCATAGGGGTGGCATGACACAATCAACTATTCATTCCAAATAAAATGCTTTTAAAAAATAATCGAATTTTATTGATTCAAATACCAGCACTTTAAAAAGGTAATTTTAATGGAAATTTTTCTTATATAGTTCATTTCAGTCACTCAGTCGTGTCCGACTCTTTGTGACCACATGGACTGCAGCACGCCAGGCTTCCCTGTCCTTCACCAACTCCCAGAGTTTACTCAAACTCATGTCCATTGAGTTGGTGATGCCATCCAACCGTCTCATCCTCTGTCATCCCCTTCTCCTCCCGCCTTCAATCTTATCCAGCATCAGGGTCTTTTCCAGTGAGTCAGTTCTTCACATGGGGTGGCCAAAGTAATATTCAGGTCTGATTTCTTTTAGGATTGACTGGTTGGATCACCTTGCAGTCCAAGGGACTTTCAAGAGTCTCCTCCAACACCACAGTTCAAAAGCATCAATTCTTCAGCGCTCCGCTTTCTTTATATAGTAATTTTATTTAAATGGGCGACCCAAGGTCATCACTTGAAAAATCTAGAATTTCACTATGCAGTAGTGGCTCAGACGGTAAAGCGTCTGCCTACAGTGCGGGAGACCCGGGTTCGATCCTTGGGTCGGGAAGATCCCTGGAGAAGGAAATGGCAACCCACTCCAGTATTCTTGTCTGGAAAATCCCATGGACGGAGAAGCCTGGTTGGCTACTGTCCATGGGGTTGCAAAGAGTCAGACATTACTGAGTGACTTCACTATCTATCTAGAATACCTACAGGTCTGCTTTTATTTGTTTTGAGCCCTTCTCTATCTCCATCTTCCCTTGGTTTCCTTTCCTCCTCCTAGTCTGCTATCAACAGCAAAACCATACAGCCCAACATTGCACAAAATCTGAACACAGAGTGGTTGGAATTCTTAGGGAAAGCCTTAGGAAGCAAGTGGCATTTCAGTTTTGGCTTTTTTGGGGCAACAGAAAAGTTTTACAATTTCGAAATGCTGATTGATTGATTGATGCACAACTTAGTTCAACATATATAAATGTGCATAAAATAAAATTGTACTAATTATACATCATGAGAAAAAATGTCAGGGCTGAAAATGTATAAATAAGAACAAATATGAAGGAGCTTTGTGGTAGTCAAACCAAAAAGGCCAACGTAATTAAAACTTTTATTACCATAGAGCGTATGTATAATAATATGTAACAGGAATAGCACTCTGTTCCCTTGTTTTGAATTGTAAGAGAACTGTAAGAGAATTGTAAGAGAACTGTAAGAGAACATCTCATAGGAGAGTTATACACTTTTAAAAGTAAATTCTGATGTTTAGGACTGTGAACTAGAAGATCTTAATTCTTAATATTGCTTCCAGTAAAATCAGAATCATCATCAGTGATTGATGTAGCAGTTGAGCAATTATGTTATCAATAAAGGTGCTCTGAGATTTTCTGTGCAGTGTCTTAACCTCCCTAGGTGACTCTGGTAGCCCAGCCTTACCCACCCAGGGCCAAAGGAGCCTGGCTGTTAACATGCCAGCTCCCATCATTTGTATTTTAGAAACAGTTTGCCTCCGCACTTCCCATCTCCCCTGTGCAGGTGGGAGCGAAGCAGGCTCTGGACACTAAAGAAAGCCCTACAGGAACATAAGGACATAAAATACAAGTGCCGGCAGTCAGGCCTGTGGGCACCAAAATGTTCAGGGCGAAGGCATGTGACTGGGGCCCGTGACATCGAGCTAATGCCGAGAAGTGAGGAGGACACAGTCACACAGTGTGGGTGCAGGGTTTCCAACTCACTCCTACATCCGCGGGCTCACCAACTTCTACTGCTGTGGCCTTCCTGCTCGCTCCAGCACTTCTCCCCTCCCTACCTTGGTTTTTTGTTTTGGCTTCTTTTGTTGTCTTCCGGTCGGTCACATATGCCTGACATCCTATCCCTTAACTCACCCGAAGAGTTCTCCTCCCTGAGCATTTATGTAGGTCGGGGGGGGGGGGGGGCTGGGCTCCTTGACTGGAGGGTCCCTCTTCTATTCCTGTTGAATCCCTCCTTCCAAGCGTCCTGCTGCAGGCTGCTTCTCACGGCCTAGGCTGTAGTCCACGGCCCTTCATTTTAGCACTTCTTACAATTGCCTAGTGTTAGAGTTATGTTATTAGGCCTCTCTCTTTCTCCCTAGATTGCGAACTCCTGAAGGGCAGGTGTTGCTGTTCTGTTACTCCAGCACCCACTGCAACGCTTTGCATGTAATGGGTATTTGATAAATGCTTGTTGAATTAAATTGAATAATTTAAAATAAGAGTTGGTTGGCAAAGGATGCTGTTCTGAGGGGACCACCTGATTCGGTTACCTGGATGAGGAAAACACACACTCAATTTTTCTAACAGCTTGCACTCAAGCTGTCATTAAAATTACAGTCCTTTATTATACACTTTCATTGTTGCTGAAATAATAGTCCGCTGTGCCTTGGAGCGGTGAATGTAACAGCCTCTCTTAGTTATAATTTTGTGACATCAGGCATCAAACAGTTGGGAAATTGCAAGTGCTGGTAATATAACTTTACATATAGTATATCATTACAAATGAGAAAACAGGGCCCTGAGGCAAGGATGCTCTGTAACAGACTTTTCCAGAAAGAAAGAAGACTCAATAGAATGAGAGTAAATTTCTATAAAGAGCATTTTCTCCTGAAACAAAAGAAAACACAGTGCCTATTTAGTTACCCTTTAATAATTTCAGTTAACTTCTGTGCGGCAACGTGCTAAATGAAGCAGACTGTATTTGTCCCCCGTAGACTCACCCAGGGCGGTGTGCATGCTCCTATTTTGAGCAAGGTTATTTCAGGAGTCTGAGCTGACCTTGGCCACCGGAAGGACCTTAGTTTTATCTGACACATCCACCATCTCCATATCCCCCACCACCACACATTTTTACATGTAAACCTTTTTCATATTTCTGTAAGCTAAATCTAATTGAAATGAGCAGAGAAAAGACTCTTTAATGAGATATGATCCAGAAGAAATGATCCACTGTATTTAAATTAATGCAAGTGAAGTCATAGTTTGAGGGAAGGGGGGAGGTACAGTGCCCTCCTGGGCCTTAGAGTCAAGGTGGGGGTCTGTAGGTGAGCTTTGCTGACCATCCTTCCAGTGGGTTCCATCTCACATGTCCCCCAAACGTATACCCCAGTGTTACTCATGGACATACTGTATCAGTAAGGTGTAACAGAGAGCCCAAATTAATGTGATTCAAACCAAATGTAGAGTTATGGGGGTGGGGGGTACGGTTCTTTTATTTGGAAAAAAAAAGTCTCAGGCAAAAGAAACTGAGCAGCCCAAGGGTGATACAGGAGAGCCACCTTCATTAGGAGCTTTGGCTCTTTTAATCGCCTTTCTCTGTTAGTGTCTGTTTTCCATCGTAAGTCTTGCCTCATGGTCCTAGATGACATGGTGGAACTCGAGTAGTTACCTCTGGGTTCCAGGCAGGAAGAAGAAGGAGCAAGGAAGGAGAGTGAAGAGCAGAAATGATGCTCCCTCAATTGATCAGCATCCTTAGAAGGGCCATCCTGGAAACCCCAGCAGACTACTTTCACTTAACCTGTCCATGGCCACCTTTGTCTGAAACGGAGAGTAGGAAATGTATTCTAGTATCTGTGCTCCTCGTTGGGTTTCCTTTGTTAAGAGAGGAGGGTGGGATATTAGGTAGGCAACACACACACAGTATTGCTTCCCTCAGATACTTATTTAGATGAGATGGCAGAAGAATAGTGATGAAATGCTTTAAGTGCCTGAAAAGTCTCTGAATTCCCAGTTCTCTTGTTGATGCTGTTTGGCTCACTGAAAGTCAGAGAGAGAGAGGAGGAGAAAGAAAGAGAACACTAAGGAAGGGGCTTGACATTTTCTCAAGTACTGAAATCTCTTCTTGAGATTGCTTGCTCTTTTCAGTGCCTTGAGTGCTGATTCTGAGGCATGACAGCTCCAGTGCTTTATTAACATGATTTGAGTCCTCACCTTTTAATAGCCTTGATTATTTCTTCCCTTGGGGAGTGGTTGGCCTGGAAGGAAACAAGTATCTCTCTTCTCTTTTTACTAGCCAAATGTGTCTCTCTTTTTTTTCATTCTGAGATTTGAGGAGAGATTGAGTTGAACCTATGTTTAAATTCTTAGGGATTCATTAGTAGAAGCAAAAAGAAATTTGGACTTTCCTGGAAATGGAGAGCAGGAGGCTAGAGGTAGAGCTCTCTGCTTTTAAAGGCACAAGCCAGAGCAGATCCTGGGGTGCAGTAGGCTCAGGGCACCAGAAACCAGAGCATCTGGTAGAGAAGAATGCTCATAGCATTTTGTTGAAATGATCACCTACTTGTTTAGAATTTCAAATCTAGAATGTCTCGTTGCCCCTTTTTAGTAAGAATGGAGAGTTGGGTGCTGGGCTCTCAGGTGCCTTGTTCTCTACTCTTTGTCCTCTCAACCCTATAATGTGCATTAAAAGTGAAGCAATGGGGGCAATGCAGCAGTTGAAATATACGAAAAGTAGTGCACCTGTGAGTCTGTCAGTATGGACATGGCTGGGAAATTCAGTTGATTTCAGGCAGTTTCTAAGGAGGCAGAAGTTGCAAGTTTAAATCCTACATGGTGCATTTCTCTCTATTACCTTCCTTAGCCATAAGCCACACACATGATGATAATCATAGCTACCACGTACTTACTGATCTTCATAGTTGATCTGCCGTAGTTAATATGATCTAAATGGGATAGACCATTTGATTCCATATTAAATGCCTATTGAAGCGATGGCCAGTCCTTAACTTTTAATAATTAATTTGAAGCATTTTCATCAACCTTCTGCCCATTACCTTTTACATTGTAAATGATCATTTTTGAAAGTCTTTCAAAAAAGAGATCATTAAACTGTATTGAAAGAGTGAAAAAATAAATGTTTGTAAGTATTAAATTCTGACTTATCCTCAAGGCCATAAAGAAAGAACACCTGTCATTGTTAAGGAGCATGTAGTCTTTTTTCCCCTGCCTAGAGTAAGTTCAAAGTTGACGGTGAGTTCAACTGAAGAGATGTGATACAAAGTCAAAGCAAGGGTGGCTTGATGGGATAAGCAGGATAACGTTTACGAAGGAGTCTTGGCCCCTATCACTTTTACCATGATCTCACCTGAAACAAAATCCCCGTTCTGCTTATCTTCCTGAGCGTCCAAGAAATGTGAGTAATAAGTGATGCTGACTATAGAATGTGTGCTGTAGACGTAACACTGCACCCCATCTTCCTTTCCATGCCAGGGATGCCCCTTTTCAGACAGCTGTGTGGGACTTTCTGTTCTTCTCTAGAACACGGTTTATGGAAGAGGAAAAAGATTACTCTGCAGTGCTTTGAGAGCATATAGGACTTAGGGGATGGTTTTCTTTCTTTTTTTTTTTTTAGTTAATGCTTTCCTTAAATAATAATCCCCAAAGAAATGTTGCAGTCTATTCTATGGCATTCATGGACCACACGAATGCAGGCACTTGACAGACAGCAATAGAGCAAGTTCACAGATCTCTTTACTAAATCTTGGCTTTACCACTCTACAAAATATTTACCTAGAAGAGTATTTCATTTAATTTAGTCTAGTCCATTCTCTGATAGTCAAGTCCAAGAATTAAAAAGCATGTTTTCTATATACTGAAATACTATGCAGCCTATAAAAAGGTCATTGTACTGATGTGGAAAATTTAAAGGATGGGTAGGCACAAATAAATAGGGTGACTTGTTGTAACACCTGAGGATAAGCAGTATTTGAAAGAATTTTTAATAGTGGTTTTCTTTATAAAGAAGAACTTGTAGGGAAGAGAAGATTCTGATTATCTACTTTTAAGCACTGCTTGATTTTTTTTTTTAATTGGCAGAATTTATCTGAATGGTGAAATATTGGTTCATTTTTATTTTCTTCTTTATACTTTTCTGTATTTAAAAATTGCCCCAAGTCAGTATTATTTTTAAATATATTCCTGATATATTTTATTCTTTTTAAGAATGCTATTTTAAAATTAATATAAATTCTTTCAATCCATTCATTAAAAATTGATGTTTGCATAAAAACTATAGGGCATGAAGGTCTCATATAAGTGTTCATTAAAAAAATGCAATTAAACTGCCATCTTTGTATGATGTGCCTAAACTAAGTTGTGATACAGCATCTCTAGTTTTCATTAACTAAATATAGACATTCTGAAGGTTGAAAGAAAAAAAAGTCATATCATTTTGCAACTTCTGCTTGAAACCAGAACATCCCCCTGAAAAGACCAAAAATATGACCTTGAAAGAATCTCTCTTTATCTTGTAGATTACTCAGACACTGCAAATTCTAATGCAAGCTTATAAACCATCCTCATTTCCATTAGGAATATACCTGTATTTGCTTTCATGACATTGCATAAATATGATGATGAAAAGTAAAAGTTAAAGTGCTCAAAATGAAATTTAAAACAATATTTTAAAATTACATTTGTATTTTATTTTGTATTTATTAGAAGAAAATGGAATATTCAAATGATCTTTAAAGGGGCCAGATATACTTCTATCCACTTCTTACATATATTTAAACAAACCTAAACAACCTGACAAATATGTAAATTTAAAAAGCCAACATTTCTTCCTTTATTTCGATGGGCAACTGTCTTCTCTTTAAATGGGTATTTTAGTGTTCTTGCCTGGAGAATCCCAGGGATGGGGGAGCCTGGTGGGCTGCCATCTATGGGGTTGCACAGAGTTGGACACGACTGAAGCGACCTAGGTGCAGCTGCTGCTTACAAGTACACTTGTTATTTGTTTAGAAATAAAAAATAGAAATAGAAAGAATAAAAAATCTAGTACATATAAAATTGTTTTACTCGTCTTCTACTCTGTGAATATGCCATAGCCATCAGTGTGCTCAATAAATATCAACTGATAATTTGGATCAGAAAAAAGCAAGGATTTCTCAGTAAAACAAAGATTTTATTGCTTTGGGCCAAAGACCCTTCGAAGGCCCAGGGCAGACTAGAGATAGTATGTTTTCTGAGTTGGTGTAGGTTGGACTGAGGTGCTGAGAAGGATCATATGTAATATTTCAGAGGTCCTCCTATAAAAGGGATTATAACCAAGCTGGCCTTATGAGTCACAATTGAAGTTGTTTTGTTTTAAAAAGGAACACAATTCACACAGTAGGACTAGTCAAATGACCTTCACCAAGGCAGAGACATGTTGCATTGTAACACTTAAGGGATTAATTAAATTTCTGTGAGTAGCATAGGCCAGACCTGAGTGAAATGGTCAGCACTGTGTTTATATATTTGCTGGTTATGCATCACTTTACCTTGCTCACATAATTAACAGTAGACCTTGAAGACTCAAATTTAGAGCAGTCACTGTTAACTAATTGCTCCTTAGAGTTTTGCAGAGATGATTCATTTTTCAGAATAAATTTGCAAGTGGAATTTCTATCACAGACACTCAAAATAATGCTTCTACCCCCTGCCCTCCCAACATTCACACAGTGGCTGAGAGTTGCCCTGGGGTGTTGAGTCTTCTTAACACAGTGCATTTCCTCACTGGATTTCCAGGTTGCACCTCTGTGCAAGCGCTGGGGTGGGCAGAGGAGAGAAGTAGGTAAACTGGGAAACTGCCAGCAACCCGGAAGGACAGGGAAACCTGGCATGCTGCAGTCCATGGGGCTGCAAAGAATTGGGTGAGATTTAGCAACTGAATAACAGCAGGGAGTGTTCTCAGCTGCGGGTTTACTTAGCTGATCCAGAGGGCTATGAGGCAAGACGTCACCAGTATCTGCTGCAGACAGAGTTTTTCCTTTTAGAAAAAGCTCTGTAAAACTTCAGGTATGGCTTATATGCAATTTTTTTTTTGACCCAGAGTATGATAAAAGCTTACTAGTTCTACAGTGTACAAATAGATCAATTTAATAAATGATAGAAGACCAGTTCCATTTAAACACAGTACATTAAATTGTGCATGCAGGTATTGGGGCTTACATTTGAGCCTCTGTGTGTACAGATTAAAGACCTGTGCCACATCTGTGCACCAACAATCTGTACGTCTACCAAGCGCTTCATGCTTTGAGAAGTGCTTCCATGAGCCCATCATCTTTGTTGTTGTTCAGTCGCTAAGTTGTGTCTGATTCTGCGACCCCATGGACTGTAGCATGCCAGGCTTCCCTGTCCTTTAGTATCTCCCAGAGTTTGCGCAAACTCATGTCCATTGAGTTGGTGATAGCACCCAGCCATCTCACCCTCTGTTGCTCCCTTCTCCTGAATCTTTCCCACCATCAGGGTCTTTTCCAGTGAGTTGTCTCTTTGTATCAGGTGGCCAAATTGGAGCTTCAGCTTCAGGATCAGTCCTTCCAATGAATATCCATTGTTGATTTCCATTAGGATTGACTGGTTTGATCTTGCTGTCCAAGGGACTCTCAAAAGTCTTCTCCAGCACCACATCATCTTTGGAGCCTTATAAAAGATGTGTGATTTACAGAGGAGCTATTATTCCAGTTTTCCAATTGAGAAAACAAAGACCCAGAATTACGTAGGGGGTTAAAAACATGGATACTGACATGAGGAGACCTGATTACTTCTCCTTGTTTTGCAGTGGTCTTATCTGGATATGTTATCTCTCTTTGCACCTCAGTTTCTTCCTGTGGAATGTGAAGGAATTGACAAAACGACTATAAATTTTTGAATATTTTCAACTGATGAGCTTGGACATGGATCAAAGACTTTTGAATGTTATAATTGTATCCACCACCCTTTCAGATTCCAACAAATCCTCTAGCATCCATACATTCAGTATATAATATCTATGACTATAACTAAAATTGATATGTTATAATAAAAACTCTTTAAAATCATCTAAATAATGTACAAATATGAATTCATTCATATTTTTACATACATACATTTATATTTATATTATGTAGTTATATTTTTAACTTGGTGAATATTTCAAATTAGAATATTCTCTAATTTTGAAATCTTAAAGGCAATCCATTTACAGTACTCTATTGATGTCATTAATTTTTTTTGCAAAATCTTAATATTCTTAAAAACCAAACACCAAGTATATTTCTTTATCCTACAATTTTAAAATGTTTAGAATTGATATTTCTATCTTATAACATTTAAGGTTTTTTTAAATTAAAGATGCATTATAAAGCTTGCATCATATCGTGCACGGTAGAAATTATTTATTATGGAATGACTGTCACCTCTTGTTTCTGCATACTATCCATGAGAATATTTAGATTAACACTGACTTGTTCTGTATTAATTGTGGATATAAGACTATTGGATTAGCTCTGAATTGTTCTAATTGTGGATGCACCCACGTATTTTAATGCAGAACATGGTATTTTCTCCCTACATATATTTCTCTCTCCTATTCAATCATAATCAATGTACTTCTACACTCCAGTGCCAGGTTATTTTTGTTCTTTAAGATTTTAATTGCATTCATTATTTGTGGCTGAATACTGGTTAGGAATAGCCTTCAAAGATTAAAGCTGTTTATCTGGGTATGAATGATCATTTGGTGATCTGCCAAAACCTCATTCACAGGCGAAGCTTTTCTATCCAAAGAAAGAATCCGACACATAAAGCCGATTTTCTGAACTAATATCAGAGCTCTATGGAGTCATTAGGGCAAAGCATCTGCACCTCAAAACACTTTGATGACAACCTGGGCTGTCATTTTGAACACTGGTATTCCTGTCCTTTGAGTTAGATTAACATTCTAGATTTATCACCACATTGAAAATCCCATTAACCAGGGTGATTCTTTTCCTTCCTCATTATTGTCCTAGTCAATGCCTGGGTCCCTTATTTATTAGAATGGTGTGATCACTGAGTTGTAGCCACAAAGCTGTGTTACCTTTGGAAGAGAAAGGCTATCAGATTTATTTACCCATGCCAACAAATTAAAGTTATTTAAAATTTTTTAAATTGTCTTTTCTGGTATGTACTCAACAAACATTTACTGAGCATCTATTTTGTACAGGGTTCTACATTTTGGTGTCAAGGAATATAATAGTAAATATTAATAAGTAAGAACACCCTGGTCTAATGGAGATCGAGGGGACTGGAGTCCAAAAAAAATGAATTGGAAATTTCATTTAATCATTTGTTAGCTGTATAACCTTGGATTTTGTCGTTGCTATCTTCTCTTTATGAGTCTGTGTGTGTGTGTGTGTGTGTGTGTGTGTGTATAAATAGAATAGAAATAATACCTCTTGCATTAGGTCTTAGCATGCATTGAAAATTAAACATTTTAAGCACCTCATAGTCCTCAATTAAATCATATTGACGAAATAAGCAATGGCTCACAGCACTGTGGTAGTATGAATAAGATCCAGTCTTTGGCCTCAAAGGAGTTTACATTTTGTTGATATATTTTATGAAATGCCTACTATTAAAAGAGGAGAAGGCGATGGCACCCCACTCCAGTACTCTTGCCTGGAAAATCCCATGTATGGAGGAGCCTGATGGGCTGCAGTCCATGGGGTCGTGAAGAGTCAGACATGACTGAGCGACCTCACTTTCACTTTTCACTTTCATGCATTGGAGAAGGAAATGGCAACCCACTCCAGTGTTCTTGCCTGGAGAATCCCAGGGATGGGGGAGCCTGGTGGGCTGCCATCTATGGGGTCGCACAGAGTCGGACACGACTGAAGTGACTTAGCAGTGTTAAAAGAAAAAAAAAAACCTTCAACTTACTTATAAAATATGCTGATACTACATTTTATCTTCTGTGAGGAGTGAATTAGGAAGCATCTGGTCTTTTCTGCTCTTCTGCTTGCCCGTTTCCTTCCACTGCCCCTGTTGGTGGAACCTAACAGGAAGCCAGCTGCTAAAAAAGATACGTAGCTTCAACAGTCCCAGGCCAGCAACACAGAGCAAAAGATTAGAAAGATGGGATTGAGGCTGAGAGACAAGAACTTACTGCTGGGCACAGGCCTGTATTAGCAGAATGGCATCATCCCTGGATTGGAGGAAGAGAGCTTGGTGTTTTCAAGGTACAGCCATAGCAGCCGCAGTAGGTAATGCACAGTGAGAAGGGAGGCAAGTTGAGTTTGGAGCAGGAGGAGAGGACAGACCAGGAAGGACTTAGTAGGGCACAGTTTGGATTTTATTTCAACAATAATGGGAAGCTATAGAATGTTTCAAATGTGGGAGTCATGCAAGCTGGTTTGCAATTTAAAGGTCACTTTGGTGACTATGGAGAGTGGATTCTAGAAGTGAGAGTAATAATAGGGAAGAAAGCTGGCATCTTGACAAGAGATGATGCTGGTGATGGTGATAGTGATTTGAGATATGCTTTGGAGGTAGACCCTAAAGGACTAGATGATAAATTGGGTATAAGGGTTGATGGGGGGTGGCAGATGGGGAGATGAATCCAGAACACTTCCTGTGAGTTGGATTAAACAACTGAGTGGATACTGATTCATTATGGATCTGGTGGAAACAAAAAGAGGGATGAGCACTTGCAATAGAAGAACAAAGATGGATCCCATTTTAGACCTATACAATGTTGGAGACACCTACAAGATATATGGAACAGGCAGTGGATATCTAATTTTGAAAATGACAGTGACATAGAAATTAGTAACTTATGCACTGTTGTGTTTTTGAAATGGTCATGTGGTATGTAAAGCTAGGTCCCTGGGTATGGTCATGTAGGGAAATATCGTGCATTTTAAAGAGAATAGCTAGTGTTTCGAAGACTGGGATAAAATGAAGAACAACTAAAGACATACTGGAAGGTAGTAAGAAAAGGAGTTGAACCTTCCAAAATTCAAGAGGGAACACTGTTGCCTGAATGAAAGCTCAGTATGTTTTGTGGAAACCAAGAGCAGAGAAGTCCAAGTAGATCAAGAGAAAGAGAGGGTCCATTGATTTGGCCACAGGGAAATTTACATTGACCTTGATGTGAACAGTTTCATATTATATGGAGTTTTATGAACCTATAAATATTTAAGTTTTTATGAGCCTCAGGTGGTTGATAGGAAGGAATAATAATCACCACGATTTTTGTCAAGTCTCAGGAAGAATTGTCTGCTGACTTCCCGCATTTTCAGTTAGGGGATAATATTTGATATAAGTGGCTCTGAAAGGTTTTCTGCCTCTTCTGTGATTGGAATCTGTAACTGAAAATTGATTCAGTGTGGTACCAAGAAAGCTCTCCTTCTGTTTAATTTCTTAGGCTTTTTCTCTGTAGGACACTCACTGAAAATGATGACCAAGAATTGTTTTAGTGCAGCCAGGCTGGGAAAACTAGTAGTAACCAAGGTGGGAAAAAGACGAGCTGCTTCATCTGAACAACCAGATTATTTCCAGAATAACACAGGATGTTAAAGGAATGGTTTTATATGGATAACGTGTCATCTTCATTCAATGTCAATAGAAATTACTTGAACTAAAAAGTGAAATAAGTTTACTTTTTCAGCAATGCTCTTAGAATCTGTAGATGTGGTTGAGTTGCTTTCTTATTGGAGGGAAAGTTGAATTTGCTGTTATTTTAGTTTGTCTTTTCTTAACTGTGCACTACTTTTTTGTTTGTTTTTGATGGCAAAAGGCACTGCCATCCTACTGCATACGGGGGACACCAATTCGGAAGTGCAGAGACATGTATAAAGATATAAAGACGATGCAAAGTCATTATCGTTAATATACATTTTTGTGTAAAAGCTTTACAGCTTTGTCAATTTTAATTTAATTCTGAATTTAGCTTTAATTTTTAAAGGGGCATCCGTACCTCAACAAACCCCAGGCTGATGCCTTGCAAGTTCTACACAGGCTACACTTTTCTTGACATCTTCTCAGGCCCCAAATGTCTAGAACAAACTCATGATTTTCCTCCATTAGGCTCCTCCTCGTCTATTGCTCTTTATCGCAGTGCATGGTGTTACTGAGCATGTCAAGCCAAAATCTTGAGCCCTCACCCTTCCTGACTGCCAATCCATAACCACGACCTTCCCATTTTACCTTCTAAATATCTTGTTCCTGCACCTTCTTCTGTCTTCTTCTGTCTGTACCCACTGTCCTGTCACCTGCCCAGCCCAGACTGTCAGCACCACTTACCTGCACTACAGCAATATCCTTTTAAATGGTCTCCAGACAGTTACTTCAGCACATTCTCCAGTGTGCAGGCAGAATGATGTTCTCAGAACCCAGATCTGAGCATGTCATCCCTCTGCTTAAAACCCTTCAGTGCCCACCAGTTGCCTTGGGATAGTGACCCAAATCCTTAACCCTGTCTATCGAGTTTGCACGGTGTGTTCTCCTGCCTCGCTCTGCACAGTCGGCACTCGCACCTTCTGTGTTACTTCCCTTCTTCTTGTGCCTGCTGTCCCTTCTGCTAAGGATCCTCTGCCCCCGCCTTCTTTCTCAGTTAGTTAATGCTTGCTTGTCCCCAAACCCCAGGTGCAGGCTTCTTTTGCACGGACTACTGTTCCTTCACAGTATTTTTCATAACTATAGATCTTTATCCATGTGCGTGGTAAGAGCCATGAAGAATATTTGAATAATATCTGTTTCTAAATAGACTGCAGTTCTGTGAGAACCTGAATCATGATTGCTTTTGCTCAGTGCTAGTAGCATAAAAGAACTCAGTAGATATTTTTTGATAAATGAATGAATGAGTAGTCTCGAAAGGACAGCATAAAATATAAGGCTGTCTCAGTGTAGTTTATGACCAGAATTGAAAAAAAAAAAAGAAACTTAAAGTTCACATCCTACTGAGTTAATAGAACCTTCCTTATATGTAAAGGCCAGTACATTTTGAGATTAAAGTTGACTTTATACATATATATATACATATATATACATATATATACACACATATATATAATATATATATATTATATTATAGATATATATAATGTCAGACTAGGGAACCCTATTGAAGAAGTAGTCATTTTCAGATATGTTCTATTGTATTTATTACTGTTACTGTTCATAATTGTAATAACTAGCATTCAGTTCAGTTCAGTCGCTCAGTCGTCTCCGACTCTTTGCAACCCCATGAACCGCAGCACACCAGGCCTCCCTGTCCATCACAAACTCCCGGAGTTCACCCAAACTCATGTCCATCGAGTCGGTGATGCCATCCAGCCATCTCATCCTCTGTCATCCCCTTCTCCTCCTGCCCCCAACCCCTCCCAGCATCAGAGTATTTTCTGATGAGTCAACTCTTCGCAAGAGGTGGCCAAAGTACTGGAGTTTCAGCTTTAGCATCATTCCTTCCAAAGAACACCCAGGACTGATCTCCTTTAGAATGGACTGGTTGGATCTCCTTGCAGTCCAAGGGACTCTCAAGAGTCTTCTCCAACACCACAGTTCAAAAGTGTCAATTCTTCGGCGCTTAGCTTTATTCACAGTCCAACTCTCACATCCGTACATGACCACTGGAAAAACTGTAGCCTTGACTAGACGGACCTTTGTTGGCAAAGTAATGTCTCTGCTTTTGAATATGCTATCTAGGTTGGTCATAACTTTCCTTCCAAGGAGTGAGCGTCTTTTAATTTCATGGCTGCAGTCACCATCTGCAGTGATTTTGGAACCCCAAAAATAAAGTCTGACACTGCTTCCACTGTTTCCCCATCTATTTCCCTTGAAGTGATGGGACCAGGCGCCATGATCTTAGTTTTCTGAATATTGAGCTTTAGCAGCTGGCAAAACCCACTGTAAACATTATTTCACTTACTTTAAGTGAATTTAGCATAAAATATAATTGGAAACAGTGACTTAGGTATAAATTTAGGGGAAACATTCCTGTAAGTACACTGAGAGAAGTTTAATCTTTTCCCCATGTTCTTTAGCTTTTAGTTTTTCTACAGTTTATCAACTTGGGTTTATCTTGATAATCTGCAGCAGTATTCTGACTTCAGAAGGTTATTGTTTTCCTGCTTGTACCTGAAGTTTCTTCCCCAAAGCAGTATTCATCATTCATATCACATGCATGATTGACAGTCACACAACTATGTAACTTTTTTGTCTCATAACTGGATTTCATAGGTGAAACCTTAATAGTCATGTTAGTTTTGTAGGAGCATCTAGTCATATTTCATTGGTAACCTACTACATTATAATATGCAATAAATATTAATTGATGAAGCTAATCCAAATGCTATTTATAATTTAGAAAGTAAATTTACTTTATTCTCTAAGTCCTATCATTTCTCAAAGCATTATTTATTTTAATTTGATGTATGGTTATAGCCATATAAATGAGTAAGGCTACTGCTATAATCTTGTTTCAATAGCTCAGAAATAATGGGACATTTATAAATCTGAGTTTTTATTCCAAATTAGTTTTTAAATAGTTATTTGAATTAAATAATACTAATGACTATGATTTTCAGATTTTTTATTACCCAAAAATATAATAACATATACATTTGGACAGAGTCTCTAGAGTAGAACTGGTTAATTTAATAGTATACATTGAGATATTTTAATATATTCTCTAACATAATATTTCCTCTTTTAGAAAATTACCTGAAGGAAATTGTTAGAAAAAGGGCATGTTTACAGTTAGGAAAAAGTTATGAAAATATAATAATTTAATGCTATTTTATTCCTTAAAGATTTCTCATTTGTTTAAGTATATTTCTGATGAGATTTTGATTTTAAAGAAATTAAGTCATTTTTTTTCTTGCATCCCAGATCAACCTGATGAAGCCCTTACTTATTAGCATTTTAATTTGGGAAATCCCCACACAATCTTAATATTAAAATAATAGGAAGTGGTAGTAATGTTGATTGTCATTGTCATCCTTTTAAACAGTAGCTAAAGCATATTAGTTGGATAATTTATGCAAATCGTAATGTGTTTTCTTTTAGGAAATTGCTTAAAATTGTGTTTCCAAGTTTTGGGCACTCATTTTCATCTTAGCATAGATTTTGAGTCCTGCATCGATAATGAAAATGTCACCTTCATTTTGCAATAGGGTAAGACCTTTAGATTAAGGCAAAGCGTAGATGTGGCGCTTCTGGTTTGTTTAAGTTTAAAGTAATTATTTCAGTGTCTTTGTGTGTTTCCTTAGACATTGTTCTGAGAAGATGGCTGTTGGGTTTCCTGGCCAACTTCTGGGCATCCCTGCCCTCCCATTAAGTGTATTAGGTGTCAGAATGGAGCACCTGGACACTATTCCATGTAATTGCACAGACCTCACTCCCTGGGTTAGAAGCTCACATGGAGCCCTGTTTGTTGATGTGTTTGCAACAAAAAGCCATTAACTTGCAGGGTCAAGGGGTTAATGGAAGAAATATTCTTGTCTTCCTATTATCTTGCAGTGTTTTGCTGGGAGCTGAAGAAAGATAACACTTTTCTCCCCCAGTTTCTTTGGCAGTTTTAAAAATGGTGACTTCGTGTTTCCGTGACTAAATAAAAGATTAAATGCCAATATGGAAAGCTTTAGAAATGTACTTAGTCAAGCTGACAGTTCAGACAGGCATTCTATCATGACCACCTTTGCTGAGGTCACCAAATGGCACCTACTAGCAAAACCTCGGAGGACGGCACCCTCATCATTTCTTGATTTCTGAGTCTTTAAGATTTTTTTTTTCTTGTTCCATTTTAGGCAAATTAGTCATCCTGCATAAGAAGTCAAGGAAATTTAATCAAACTTTGAAGGAGAGAATCAAAATACTTCTGTTACCTCGAAAAGGAATGCTATATCTTAAAGAGAGCATTCAACTACTCAGATTAGTGTCCCCTGGATTCCAAGTATTTTTAAGAGTATATAAAGAGAATAAATAGATACCCTTATGCTGATGAACAGAAACCCACTCCAGTGTTCTTGCCTGGAGAATCCCATGGACAGAGGAGCCTGGCCATAGGGTCTCATAGAGTCGTATATGACTGAAGCAACCTAGCACGCATGCAACATGCTGAAGAAATAAATTCTTATTAAAACTATGGATGGTTATAGGTGGGATGATAGATGAAATTAATTTTTTTATATGTGCCTGATTTTATATGTGGAAGTCATTGCCTACCTAAGGTTATATCTGTGATTTTTTTTTCTTTGAAAACACTATATTTCATAGTCTAACTCTTCACGCATAATGTATCTGATGAAATTAGGTTACCTAGTGCAACTTGAGAGTCGCTGGAAGGACCTCTCTTCTTGTATGTAAGGGTTCCACTGGGGAATTTTCCCCAGAAATCCAACAAATTAGAGGATTTTCCAGATTAATTAAAATAAGTCCTTTCAGGATGCATTGTTGAGTACTTTAGGAAACTTGTCCATTTCTTTCTCTCTGAAGGCCAGAATACCTTTATAATTTTATTTGAAGATTAGTCATAGTCTTGGGTATTGTTATTAAGCCAAGATTGTGTTACATCAAAATAATCTCAGTTTATTTAACTGCATTGCTGTGCCAGCAAACACAGGTTGTGCGGGTTTGATTTGACACAGCTTGGCTGGCGGGTTTGACTACTTTTACTAATTAAGCCTGCCACAACGGTCAACGTATGTGGATGCATATGGTTATGGTCTCCATTTCACCCATGATTTAGCCTGACAACACGCATGTGAGTTTTCTTTCTACTTAATGTTTATAGAGAGAGAATTTGTAGCACATAATTTTCTAATTTTCCTGAAATGCTAACTTCAAAATAATAGAAGGGGGGAAGGTAATCACACCTCTTGCTTAAAATAATTTAAAAGTGAAGAAGCTGGTAGAAAACTTTTTGATAATTGAGATAATTTTTTTTATATTTCAGAATTAGTAGAGACCATGCTTTATAACAGGCTAGCCAGCATTGCTCGTGGTTGTGATCAGCCGCCTTCCTGTGACCTCCAGCACTGAGAACTTGCCACTGTGATTTCGCCGTTAAAAGCTGCTCTGTGTCTGTGCAGCCTGACCCAGGGCTTCAGTCCCTTTAGTCCCATAGACTTCATCATTAGGCCAATTTGTCTTAACATCTCTGGCAGTCAAAGTGTTCATGCAGACTTTGCATATTCATGAACTTATTAAAAATGACAACATAAATGTTTATCCCCAAGGGATTTTTTTTTTTTTAAAGATGTCTTACTTTCATCTGTTTATTTTACATATTCTCACACCAGGAGTGACTCATGCAGTAATAGCTACAATGATAATGTATATTGACCATCTGCTAAGGCATATTTCTAAAAAAATCTCCCATCAGCGAAACCAAGCATATTAGGGTTCCCAGGAGGAATTTCACGTATGCTCACTGACCACCCAGTCGGCTGCGCAGACTGCTGCTCTGGGCTGGCTGTCACTTCCTTCTTCCGCTCGGGGCCGCTTCAGCTGCACCATCGAGTCCAGTCTGCTTGGTCCCTGGTTTCTGGCAGGCCCAAGGGCACCACTAACACCTGGATGCACATTCCCAAAGAGGGACTCGGCCCCCTCACTGCTGTCTGTTAGGTTCTGTTGGAGGGGAGTGCCCGGAGATTCTCCCACTGGGTCAGAGGCTTGTGCGTCCCAGAGGTGGGGTGAGGAGGTAAGTAGAGGGAGCACAGAGGGTGCTGTCGGAACAGTGAGACTAGTCCACTCCAGGTCCAGAAAATACAGGGGCACAACTTCCTTGTGTTGCAAGCTGGAAGTTAGTGTAGCATAGTGAGGGGCGGACAGGTGACCTGACTGGATACCAGGAAACCTGAGAGGCTGTCTGACCCTGAGGAAGTCATTTGGCCTTTCTGATGCCTCGTCTGTGAGCCAATAACAAAATTGTCTACAATCTGTGTATATAATACATATCTGTGTGTATATATATATATATACACACACACTCCTTCCTGCTAGAGCAAACCACCCACCACCCATTCTCTTCGGTGCAGCCCTGTTTATAGATGCTTGCCTCAGGCAGCCTTCCTCCCGTAGGCTCTTCAATCCCGTGTGTATATGATGTTTTAACAGGTCAACCTGGCCATGAATTAGATATGACCCAGGTCAGGCCCAGGCCTACCTAGCATGTACTGTTGAAGAAGGGCTGACATTTTCCCTTTTTTCTTTTTAATTCTCCTTTTCCTCTTCCTTTCCCTTTCCTTTTCTTTCCATTTCCTCTCTTTTCTGCCCTCCCCTCTCTCTTTTCTTGCTGCTGCTGCTAAGTCGCATCAGTCGTGTCCGACTCTGTGCGACCCCAGAAACAGCAGCTCACAAGGCTCCCCCGTCCCTGGGATTCTCCAGGCAAGAACACTGGAGTGGGTTGCCATTTTCTTCTCCAATGCATGAAAGTGAAAAGTGAAAGTGAAGTCACTCAGTCATGTCCGACCCTCAGCGACCCCATAGACTGCAGCCTTCCAGGCTCCTCTGTCCATGGGATTTTCCAGGCAAGAGTACTGGAGTGGGGTGCCATTGCCTTCTCTGCTCTCTTTTCTTATTGTTCCTCAAAACTTGATTTCTTTGAAAGGCACATTACTTCCTTGTGCTGCAAGTTAGAAGTTAGTGTAGCATAGCGTGGGGTGGACTGGTGACCTGACTGGATACCAGGATACCTGGCTTGGTATCCTGGCCCCTGAGAAGCTGTGTGACCCTGATGAAGTCATTTGGTCTTCTGAGGCCTCATCTGTGATATTAAAGTAATTGAACTTGATGAATCACAGCCATTTCAGCTGGACATTTCAACTATTCTGTGAAAGAAGAAAGTAAAAGGCAAAAGTAGAAGCACAGACTATAGAAACACCAAGCTTTCTGTTTATAGCTCCCGCCCCTGGTTTCCTGATTGTTTTCCTTTTGACTGTCCAAAAGATGAAATCTTAGCCACCTTCCTTTTAAGTTTCACCCACCAAGGGCACAGTGGGTCAATAGCAGTGACTTTCAGGACTTCAACACAGTTAAGTTCTAGAAATATCAGGGACAAAGCAGGATTAGTTATATATATCTCTACCAAATTACAGAGCCCCTTGAGTGGTTGACCAGGGCATCTCATCCCATCACCAACCATGACATAACATACCTTGAACGGAGTGACAGTCCTGTAGGAGCGGCCTGAGACAGCATGGCCCTGACTTTCACTTTAGCAGATAATCATATCAGCACTGGCTATTGCTGTGTTCAGTGTTTCCAACCAGAGAAGATAGGAATCTGGTTTATGGTGGGAGAATTCTGAGGTGGAAATCAGAGCAAAAAAATGCCCCATTTATATTTATAGTTAAACACTTCTATTAAAGAAAAACTTAAAGATCTGGGGTACCTTGTAGTCATTGTTAAATATCCTCTTCTATAACATTTCAGAAGGAAATTAAACACAATAAAAACACTGTTAAAACCATCACTGTCCCTAGCACACACCATTAATCCATATACTTAAACATTTTTACATGCATATACATAAGTATACCTTCTAATTTGGACTCATCTCTATTTATACATTCTGAATGTTAATATAAATCAAGATTTTAACAGTGATTTTATTATTATTTTATTTTTTGGCCATGCCATATGGCATTTGGGATCTTAGTTTCCTAACCATGGATGGAAACTGTGCCTTTTGCAGTGGAAGTTTGGAGTCTTAACCACTGGACCTCCAGGGAAATCCCAACAATGATATTTTAAAAATAAAAAAGATTATTTAATGGTTATACCTCTAATAAATCATGATGAAACAAAATAATGATTGTCCCATCTGATAGCCTTTTAAATTAAAAATCTCTGTGTGTGTCTGTCTGTGTCTCTGTCTCTCTGTCCTTGTATCTCTGTTTCTCTGTTATTGTCTCTCTTTCTATACACACATAGACACACACACCTTGTGTCTTCAAAATAAATAAACTGATTTTATCGTTTGTCAGTATCTGCATAGATTTGTTTGGTTAGGATTTTTCACTTTTCACGGTAATATTAGAGTTGCATCTAACCACTAGTTTTCCTACTGTAGTTGAAATTTTTTAAATAGTCATCTCTTGCCAGCTGCTTGATGTCAGTGAAGCTTTTGCGCTTAGCTCTGAGTTAAAAGGTATTTTTATGTACACTCAGTGTGGTTGTGGGCCCACTGGCTCTCACTGCAGCAGCACTTCCCATCACCCACATACAATTTCATTTAAGACAAAAGAGCGGCTCCAGCAGAAAATAAGCACAGTCCTCTCCTTTGTAAGTTGTAATTGAGGTTATGGCACGGCATATTGCCTGTGGCAGAATCTATTACCAAGAAATGGAGACCATGATTTGAAGCTGGATGCAATGTAAGCAAAATGAATTAATTATTAGCAGCACAGAATTGAAGCCAAGTACAGGGTTTCCTAAAGTGAAAACTATTGGCATTTTTAAGAAGAAGACACAGCAAGGCACTTATTGATGAATCACCCAGTTTTCCCCACTGTTCTTATTTTTTGGAATTCTTATATGCTTAGGTTAAGATGACTGTTTATAAATTAAGTCAAACTTTGCTGAGAATGTCATAGAAATGCTTTGTAATATACTTAGTTCTTTCCTAATTTGAAGTCAGTGTTTTTTAATGTATGACTTTTAGTATGACTTGGATAGGTAAGTGGTTAAATAAATAATAATATGACCAAATGACCTTTAATGTTATTCTTTAAAACTGTGTTTTTTTCTTGTCCAGTATGCTTGAAGAAGGCAAAGTGGCAATTTTTTTAGGGGGAGGTCTATGAATACTTACCATTTCATCTCATAAATTGTAAATTTTAGTGTTTTTTGTAGATAATTATTTAGCAAAATAAAACTCTTCATAGCAGCAAAGTACCCAGGTTATTGGTATTTCTTTCCTTTACCAGTGCTTTTGCTGGGAGTTATATCATTTTTGTTGTTTTTTAGTCTGATTCACCAATCTTTCCCAAGCTAGCTAATAGTTTATAAATCAGAAATAAGGAAATTCAGTGAGATAATAAGAGAGGGGATTAAGTTCAACCTTACTATTTTAATTATTTTATTTCAACTTTTACATAGAGATACAGATATATAGATTTAAATATATTAGCATGTCTGATATGGATAAATTCATGAATATGTTATTCAGTGATTCTCTGATCAGTCCAACCAATTCTCCCTTGTCAACACACACTCTCTCTCTCTCTTTCCCCTTCCTCCTTTTGATTTTAGAATTATTATAACACGTATTTTTACTGTTATACCCTGGCCTCCAATCTGACTTATTTAATTGTTATTATTTCTGTTAGAGTAAGGAGTAGAAGTAGTATTTCTATTTTATTTGCTCATCTGTACTGTGCTTCGGAGAAGGCAATGGCACCCCACTCCATTACTCTTGCCTGGAAAATCCCATGGACAGAGGACCCTGGTGGGCTGCAGTCCATGGGGTCGCTAGGAGTCGGACACGGCTGAATGACTTCACTTTCACTTTTCACTTTCATGCATTGGAGGAGGAAATGGCAGCCCACTCCAGTGTTCTTGCCTGGAGAATCCCAGGGAAGGGGGAGCCTGGTGGGCTGCCGTCTATGGGGTCGCACAGAGTTGGACACAACTGAAGCGACTTAGCAGCAGCAGCAGCAGCAGCAACTGTGCTTAGTCGCTCAGTCATGTCTGACTCTTTGCAACCCTGTGCACTGTAGCCTGCCAGGCTCCTCTGTTCATGGGGATTCTCTAGGTAAGAATACTGGAGTGGGTAGCCTATCCCTTCTCCAGGGGATCTTCCTGACCCAGGAATCAAACTGGGGTCTCCTGTAATGCAGGCGGATTCTTTACCAGCTGAGCTACCAGGGAAGCCCCATTTGCTCATCTAAGCATTTATAATTTCAGTAAACTAAATCTTTTTTTTAATAGATTAAAAAACCACAGAACAAAATTATAGTGGCCAAATTTAATGAAACCAAGAATATGTATGTGGTTTTCCATTTCACTCAAATTTCATTCAGTTAACTGACACTGAGTTTTCATTTTTAAATCTCACCATTCAAAATAAAATATATTTGTAAAGACTTATTTTCAGTTTTCTTTTTTTTCCCCTAGGAACAGATGGCTTTTTATTTTTTATTTTATTTTTGATGTGATTTTTTTAATATAATTGTAGTATAATTGTTTGCTCTTATGCCTCATCTAGATTATTTTGTGAAGGGATACTCTGTTTTCACTGGAGATTTGCCAGGAATTGTGCATATTTACCTGCCTTTAAGTTGTGGAAAATCTGGGCAGATAACTTTTTCAGTATCTAGAGAACTAGAATGCAGGGTTTGAGGTCACTCTATGCAAACTGCGTATGTTAAACTGGGAATCTAGAGTTTTTCTCATTCCTAACTGTGAAGGTAGGAAGCAGCAGTCACATGGGTCCATGGGAAATCCTCCAGTGCCTAAGGAGAGGACCAGCATCCTGGCAAAGAGGAGAACCTTGGAGAAACCCCAGAGTTTCAGAGGCTTTCATCTGAGTCTGCTTTGTTGGATGGAGATGGGGTCTTTCTATAGCATGTCTCAATCCCCACAACCCCCGTTTAAACTGATGGTGTCTATGAACAGCACAATCACCAGTATGAACCTTCAGGAAAGCCACTCTGTCCTGGTTACCAGTGATTATGCTCATGGTAATTTTCCCTAAACTTTCTTTACTGTTTTTCCTAGGACTGCAATTTCTGACAAGATGTAACAAGAAAGGAAATATGCAGGGGTGTGTGTGTGTGTGTTTGTGTGTTTAAGTGTTGAAGATAGGTTGCTGCTGTTGTTCATTCGCTAAGTCATGTTCGACTGTTTGTGACCCCAGAGACATGGGTTTCTCCAAGGTTCTCCTCTTTCCCAGGATGCTGGTCCTCTCCTTAGGCCCAGGAGGATTTCCTATGGACCTATGTGACTTCTGTTTCCTACCTGCATGCCAGGCATCTCTGTCCCCCACTATCTCCGGGAGTTTTCCCAAGTTCATGTCTGTAGAATCAGTGATGCTATCTGATTATCTCATCCTCTTCCACCCCTCTCTTCTTTTGCCTTCAATCTTTCCCAGCATCAGGGTCTTACCCAAGAAGTCGCCTGTTCACATTAGGCGGCATTTGAACTTCAGCATCAGTCTCTCCAATGAGTAGCCAGGGTTGATTTCTTTAGGATTGACTGGTTTGATCTCCTTGCTTTCCAAGGGACTCTCGAGTCTTTTCCAGCACCACAGTTGGAAAGCATCAATTCTTCAGCGCTCAGCCGTCTTTATGGCCTAACTTTCACATCCATACTTGACTACTAGAAAGATCATAGCTTTGACTACATGGACCTTTGTTGGCCAAGGCATGTCTTTGCTTCTCAGTATGCTGTCATGAAAATAAGTAGGAGGGGGATAAATTCTGGTGACTCAAAAATGGGCTCCTACACAGAAAACCCTAGCTCTTAGGTTGGTATCTATGAAGCTCTTAAAGTCTTTAGATGTTCTTCAATGAGTTCATGGATCCTTTGTAATTTTAAGCTAATTTTGTGTGTATGCACATATGCCATTTTAGAAGACAGGATTCATTGTTTTTGATCAGATTTTCAAAAAGAAACCTGAAGCTGTTCCTAAGAATGTTTCACCTCTTGGAAAATAATGGTTGTCAACATACTGGTTACTTTTTATTTCTTTAAGGAAAAAGTTTTCTTTCTACATTTAGGCAGCCATTGTGTGTATGGGCCAAGGTTGTACTTTACAATCCAGTTTAACTAATCTTAAAATCAAAGAAAATTCCTCCTAGATTCTGGTAATGACTTAAGTATCTGTTACCATTTTACATTTCACTTATTTTCTCTTTTTTAATCTGTATATTTTCTAGGTCTTGTATTTAGGATTAGGAGACAGTTCAATAGGCTACCAAGCGGACACCATAATTAACAGCAGTTCCTTACTGTTCACATTAAATATTGGTCCCTTGAATGATTATACCATTTAATAACCTTTTTATAATAAGATGTGAATTACATCATTTTCAGAACCATACTTGAGAAGCAGAACACCGTATAAAAGAGAAACTCAGAGTCCATAAGTTAATGGATCTCTTAACATAGTACAGGCAGGCGCTGTATTTCTTCCCCTCTCTGCCAAATACTAGCTCTTGTCATCTGTTCAATAGATGCCAGTTTAGTGGAAACAATAACTAATCACAAGTGAGTATCATCTTGTCATGTGTTGGGTACCTACTTTCTCTCAAGCAACTTGCTAAAACCTTTATGCACATTAAATAAGCCATTATAAAAATTCAGTAAAGCCGTGATAGCTTAAATAACTTCACAAAGTTAACAGAGTTCTGTATCCAGTGAGATAATCCTTCAGGGAAGGAAAGTGAAATAAAGATATTCTCAGATGAAGGAAAACCAAGTGAATCTGTTGTCAGCAAACTGAATCTGAAAATTGCTAAAGGAAGTTATTGAGACCAAAAGGGAGTCATAGAAGGAAACAAGAAATGTCATGGGTGAAAAGAGGAATAGAAAGGGTTACTATTTTGTGAATATAATAGATTGTTCTCCACATGGGTTTTGGAAATTATGTTTGATATTTGAAAGCAAAAATTGTAGCATTGTTTGAAGTGGTTCTCGGTGTATTCACAAATGATATTTAGAGCAGAAAGTAAGAAAATGCTTTAAAAACAAATGTGCACACGAACCAAATGAAGAGCTTCCAATGGTCGGAGGTAGAAGGTTGACCAAGAAAATAAATAATGCTGTATTGGTTTATATTATAGAGTAGAAATGGATAAAGTAGATATCCATGAATTCATACTAATACATGCTTGAATAAATAAATAAGGGATAACAGAAAGTATTCTGTACAGAATTTCAAATAATGTAGGTACTTTGCCCTCAGGAGATACACCAAACTCCATACTGTTAACCATGGGCTGTACATCAGGTCATGCTGTCCAAGAGAATAGTATCAGAGATCAGATCAGTCACTCAGTCATGTCCGACTCTTTGCAACCCCATGAATCACAGCACGCCAGGCCTCCCTGTCCATCACCAACTCCCGGAGTTCACCCAGACTCACGTCCATCGAGTCAGTGATGCCAACCAGCCATCTCATCCTCTGTCATCCCCTTCTCCTCCTGCCCCCAATCCCTCCCAGCATCAGAGTCTTTTCCAATGAGTCAACTCTTTGCATGAGGTGGCCAAAGTACTGGAGTTTCAGCTTTAGCATCATTCCTTCCAAAGAAATCCCAGGGCTGATCTCCTCCAGAATGGACTGGTTGGATCTCCTTGCAGTCCAAGGGACTCTCAAGAGTCTTCTCCAACACCACAGTTCAAAAGCATCAATTTTTCAGTGCTCAGCCTTCTTCACAGTCCAACTCTCACATCCATACATGACCACTGGAAAAACCATAGCCTTGACTAGATGAAGCTTTGTTGGCAAAGTAATGTCTCTGCTTTTCAATATGCTATCTAGGTTGGTCATAACTTTCCTTCCAAGGAGTAAGCATCTTTTCATTTCATGGCTGCAGTCACCATCTGTAGTGATTTTGGAGCCCAGAAAAATAAAGTCTGACACTGTTTCCACTGTTTCCCCATCTATTTCCAATGAAGTGGTGGGACCGGATGCCATGATCTTTGTTTTCTGAATGTTGAGCTTTAAGCCAACTTTTTCACTCTCCACTTTCACTTTCATCAAGAAAATAGAGAATAGTCTGGAAGGGAGTAAAAATACTATGCGGTGGGGAAATCTGACAGAAGTCCACCTTCACCAGGAGACCAAGGTCAGCGTCACTAGTTATCAGTCATGTTGATGATAATATGTGCCATTGGTATGTGAGGAGAATGGCCCTTTGCCTCTGTGGGCTTCCTCCCCAGATCCCATGCTATGCTATGCTATGCTAAGTCGCTTCAGTGGTGTCCGACTCTGTGTGACCCCATAGACGGCAGCCCACCAGGCTCCCCCATCTAATCTTGAGGAAAACATTGAATAAATTCCAGGTGGAGGACATGCTACAAAGTAGGTGACCAACATTTCTCAAAACTGTCAAGATCATCAAAGCAAGGCAAGTGTGAGAACCTGTCATAACCAAGAGGACCCTCAGGAGACAACTGAATGTAACTTGGTGTCTTAGGTGGGATACTGAAACAGAAAAAAATAGGTAAAAGCTAAATAGGGTATGGATTTCAGTTATTAATAATATACCAATATTGGCTTGTTAGTTGCGATAGATGTGTCATATCATACTAATACAAAACATTGATAGGAGAAACTGGGTGTGAGGTATATACAAACCCTATTTTATCTCTGCAGTTTTTCTGTTAATCTAAAGCTATTCTAAAATTTTGAAGTTTCCTTTAAACATATACTAATCAGGGGCTTCTGTGATGGCTCGGTGGTAAAAAATCTGCCTGCATGCAGGAGACACGGATTCAGTCCCTAATCTGGGAGGATCCCACGTACCAGGGAGCAGCTAGACTAAGCCCGTGCACCACAACTCTTGGGCCTGTGCTGCCGAGCCCAGGAGCTGCAGCTGCCGAGCTCGTGTGGCCTGACTGCTGAAGCCTGTGCACCCGGGAGCCCGTGCTCCCCAAGACAAGCCTCTGAAACGAGAAGCCCACGCGCTGCCGCCAAAGAGTAGCCCCCGCTCTCCACAACTAGAGAAAACAAGAAATCAGCACAATCAAAAACAAATAAATAAAATTTCACAACATATATACTAATCAAAGGAATTCAGCGTAGTTCTATTCATATAAGACAAAACAGACTTCAGAACAAAGACAACTGCCAGCATCAAGAGGAGATATTATAATGATAAATGGGTCAATTCATTAAAAAGATATAATCCAAAATGTGTATGTACCAAGCAACAGAACTGGCAGAACTGAAAAGAGAAACAGACATGTCTTCAATTACAGTCATGGACTTTGACATTGCTCTCACTGTAATTGATAGAACCACCAGGCAGAACATCAGCAAGGACATAGAAGAACTGAACAACACTATCAGCCAAATATTTACAGAATTTTGTGCAGACGTGTGCCAACTGATTACAAGATTTATGTGGAAAAGCAAAGAATCTAGAATAGCTATTTTAAAATTTTTTGAAAATTAAAGTTGGAGTAATTCACCTAAAAATAAATACATGAAAAGAACCTCACAAAGGTGATACAGGTAAGAAGTAACAGAGCCAGGATTCAAACTTAGGTCGCTCTGATTCTAAAGCCCATAAACTTGCCATGATGCCAGCCATAGTGGGTGAGCACAGCCCATCAGCTTTCACTTTTGTACGTCATACAGCTAAAAGGAGTAGACTTCTGAACACCACCTTGTTTTCCTCTCCTGGGGTTTAAGATGCAATGGCTTATAAGGAGGAAAAAGTGTACAGTAGCATGTGGTTGCTATCAACTCAGGTCACAAAGTTTAGAATTGCAGAGTGTTTGCTTGTTAGGCTTTTCACAGATGCTCAGACCCTGAATCTCCCATTTTCTCTGTCTGACCTTGGTGACATTTCTGTGCTTCAGTCCCCTCATGTCTAAAGGCAGGAATTCAATGGGTTTACATACATACATACAACAACAACAACAACAACAACAACAAAACATTCAAAAGAGTCAGTTCAGTCGCTCAGTCATGCCTGACTCTGCGACCCCATGGACTGCAGCACGCCAGGCCTCCCTGTCTATTACCAACTCCCAGAATTTACTCAAACATGTCCATTGAGTCAGTGATGCCATCTAACCATCTCATCTTTTGTTGTCCCCTTTTCCTCCTGCCTTCTGTCTTTCCCAGCATTAGGGTCTTTTCCAATGAGTTAGCTCTTCACATCAGGTGGCCAAAGTATTGGAGTTTCAACTCAACATCAGTCCTTCCAATGAATATTCAGGACTGATTTCCTTTAGGATGGACTGGTTTGATCTCCTTGCAGTCCAAGGGACTCTCAAAGAGTCTTCTCCAATGCCATAATTCAAAAGCACCAATTCTTTTGATTTTAAAAATAGTGCCCTATACCTAATAAACACCCAAGAGGACTGTTAAAATCAGTTACAACTCAAATAGAAAATCTTATTTCCCAAGGGCATCTAATATACCTTTAGACAGAAATGAGCATGAAGATGACAATGGTTCTTTAAAAAGAACCATTTTTTTGGGTCTGAATATAACCTTTCATCTCCCCTATCTTTCTTTCCACACCCCCAACTTCAGCAATGTCTCAACACCTCTTTGGGTAAACTAGCTTTAAATAACAGAGTGATTGGTTGGAAGATGAGCCCCGAAAGAGCATCAGCAGAGATTGCATTCTGAGTCTGTGCTTGTACACAATTCTCTTCAGGGCATAATCTAAAGTTTTATTTGAGGACTTTGCCATTTCACCACCACCCTTTCTCAACCCTGGAGACAGCCAGAAGTAACATATAAGGAAGAATACAAGGTAGCAGCTTTGTAGCTTTTCATTGCTGGGTAACTATAAAGGCTTGCAATTTTTGTTTCAAAATAAAATTGATATCATAACTTTATAGAAATAAGTTATGGAGGAGAGTTAACAGACATTATATCTTTGTAATAAAACACTCTACTGGCTGGTGTGTGCATACATAATAGATTTTTTTGGGGGGCAGACACTAAAAAATTAAAGTTTGGCAATGTAAATAAAACCCATCAGTAGGGAGGAATGGTACCCAAAAAGAATGGAGAGTTTTGAGCTACAGCATCTTTTGAAGGATCATTTCTTTCTGGGATAATCATTCATCCAGCAAACATCTGAGAATACGTACCATGCTGAGGAACCTGGCTGTTTACTAAGGCAACAAAGATGACTAAGTTATTGTCATCCTTGCCCGTCAAGTGCTGGTTGAAGGAGACAGATAATCGAAGAAATAATTGTAGAACATGACAATGACTATGATGATAAGGATAGGGAAAGGATGCTGAGATAGCACAGAAGAGGGAATTTGCAGCTCTAGGACTTTGAGAAGAATTGTAAAAGAAAGTACATACATTGAATACTCAATGTGTGGATGAAGGAGCAAATAGTCTCTTAAAATGAATGTGATCACAGATGCTATGCTCTGAAAAGATGACCTGGGATTTGGCAAATGAAAGGGACGTTTCAGTAGAGTAATCTGGACATAATCCATGTTGCAGAATCCTTAAGGCTCTTACCCCCCCTAAAAATTAAGTAACATATTTTAAGTAATGTAAGCTATGTGCTGTTATTTCCCAGAAAGGAATAATTTACTGGGGAAATTGTGTCTAGGTCAAGTTATATCTTATTTCAAATAAGATATATAACTGGGGTATGCATTTTAAAGAAAACCAGCAGTGAATCTTTGGAAAAGAAAAAAAAATCCTTAAACTCATAAGTAGATTTTTTTTTTTGGATTTAGGATTTGCCTGCATGCTTCTGTAAATAGTTTCTAAATGACATTGATGTTTTCATAGGTTAAATATTTGCCTTAACAGGATATATCACTATATCTGTTCCCTCTGTACATGTATTTATCTCTCAATATCTAAATTCCCTCTAGTAATTCAGATATAAAATTGGAATGTCATTCTTAGAGGTGCTGTTCAGTTACTGAATATTATAGCTAAACTGGAGTCTAATTTTTCATTGAGTAAGATTCCCTTTCTAGTGTTGTATAGCGTTCAATCACGAGTTCATAGTAACGATAACATTAGCAATACCTAACATCGTAACATTTACTGAGTGTTTACGATGTGCCGAAACAGTGCTGTCGACTCTTTTCATGCGTGACTTCATTTAACCCTTATGATTAACTGTCTCAAACTGATGTTGAAAGCGCCAAATGTAGAATTGGTCATATTTCCTTAAGGTGTTTAAGTCGACATTTCTACATTCTACTTGACCTTTGGTGTCTAATGGTTGCACTTACAGTCGGTCACTTAGTTGTTGATTTTGCTTCCAAATAACTAGGTTCTTCTTAGCACAATCAAAAGTTCCTTTCTGTCCTTTGCTTTATTTTTGCTTCCAGTTGTAGCATTGTTCTACTAGCCTGGTTCTTCAGTTCATGAAGATAGACTTGGATTAAATTGAGCACTATTCCCATAGTCTATTCTTCTTTGATTTTAATTCTTACGTTTCTCACTTCTTAACCTGAGTGCTTTACGTGAATATAATCTTGTTTTAATGCTGTTGTCTTAAATATCTCTGTCAATGAATACAACCAGAATTCATTTTATTTTTAGAACAAATATCCTTACTGTGAATATATAAAGGTCCTGCAGACTTTATAGTGCTTTCATCTTTCTTAAACACTTTGATATCTGTTAGGATATGAGTTTATATTAAGCCATATCTGAACTTAATACTCTCAAGAAGGTAGGTCAGTGAAAATACAATGAGATAGAATTATTTGCCTAAAAGACTTGATCAAGTCCAAATCCAAATTTCCTGAAGGTCAAATTTCCCTTTCTCCCATTCCAAACTTTCTTTGATTTCTTTTTTCTATAATTAAAGCAGTAATATCATAACATCATAACGTTTGTAGTGAATGTTTTAATACACAGAAGGAATTCACATCCACTGTTTTCTTTGGTTAATGTCACAGGGAGTTTAAATAAGTAGATAGTACTGATTGACCCTCTTGTGGATGAGGACACTGAGGATCTAAAGAAACGATGTGACTTCCCAAAGTTCATGCATTTATGGTGAGCAGCAGAGGCTGGATTTTTACAGAGGTTGGAGAAAAAGATCATATTAAGTAAATAGGTTTAATTTGGGGTTATATATACACTGGAGTAGCTTAGTTATAGGGGGAACAAGAGATTACTTACATGTTCATTATTCCAAATTTTTTCATTAGGAAATCTGCTGATTCCAGTTCAACAAATGGTTTGTACTCTATCATTTTTTTAGGAAAGAGTTTCAGGAAACATAATTATGTCATTCTCATTAGGAGTCAAACCTGGAATCTACAGGTTTCAAATGATAATTATTCTCAGCTATTCATCTTTTTTGTATTATTGTGTATTATTGGGTGACCAAGAGAAATCTCTATTTCAAGTGGGACACTTGCAATTTCAGTTTCTTTACTTATTCTTCTCTTAGTGATACCTTTCAAAGGAGGTGGATGAATTTGAGACCTTAGTAAGAATTATTAGAGAAATCTTAGATCTGATTTATTCCTCACATATCATCTTGAAAGAAAATGAGAATGAACCAAAATGGTAGATAGGGTACAACTTACCTAAAATTCTGTTGACTCAAGAAAAAAAAAAAAGAATATATTTATAATAGTACTGGAAAATGATAGGAAGTATTGCCACAAGATAGAGGCAAGTCCAGAATGAATGCTCATTTACTGTCCAACATTATGCCAGATATTTTAGCCAATGTAATAGCACATATATTATATATACATGTAAAGACAAAATTATCACTAATTGTAGATTATTATCTACCTATAAAATTGTATCTAAATAAAAATATTTCATTTTGTAACAGAGTTTAATAAGATGTCCAAAATCAGGGTCTATTTTGGTATGGTAGTGGCATGATTAAGACTTTATGTTAGAGTAAAACTCTAGGGACCTTCACTAGGATTAACCAAAGCAAAAAGAGATTCATCAAGAGGTTGTTGAAATGGCCAAGTGAAAGATGATGAGGGCCTGAGTAGAAGGAAACTGATAATAAGATTTCTGATCTAAACACAATAGAACATGACACTGAATGGATTAAGCTAACAGAGTAGGCAGGCAAAAAGGCACCGATGACCACTTCTCCCTGGGGGAATGGTGACATTGATACCAAAGACTGGGGATTCAGGACAGAGGTTTTTTCTGTAGCAGTGAATCTTCATCTTGGCTGCACATTGGGATCACCTGGGAGCCTTTACAACTCCTGATGCCTTGGCTGAACTGGACCACAGTTTAACTGGTGAGACTATGAGATTACTGAAAGCTCCCCACGGGATTCTGATCTATTGCTAAGAAAAACAATTATTGTTCTAAGCAAAGATCAGAAAATCTTCCTAAGAAAGGGCCAGATAGTAAATATTTTAAGCTTTGCAGACCATATGGTTTTTGTTTCAGCTATTTAACTCTGCCTTTGTAACATGAATGCAGCCATACACTGTACATGAAAAGAGGGAGAGGGTTAGGATATAATAAGCTTCATTTCCAAAAATAGCCTTGGGCCAGATTTGGCATGTAGGTCATCGTTTGTTGAGTTTGTGGGTAATAGTTATGATGGCAGTTGTGTGGAAGACATTCAACAGACAAGTGGAAGTGAAGATTTAGAGTTGGGAGGTATCTTTCTCGGACTGCTGTCCTTGTACACTGGTAAATCCAAGATCAACATGCCAGGCGATTTAGACGTCTGCCTTCTCCCTGTGTTCTCACATAAGAGAGAAGGAGGCAAGCCCTCTGATGAGATTTTTAGGGGCATTAATCCCCTTGTGAGAGCTTCACCCTTAGGACCTCATTTAAACCTAATAACTCCCAAAGACCTCATCTCCAAATACCATTCAGTTTAGAGTTAGAGCTTCAGTGTGTGACTCTTGGGAAGGACACGATTTAGCCCATGACTGGAGGTAACTTGCAGTTTGACGTGTATGCTTGGAAGTCTCCCACACAGAGTTGATAGCAGAAGCCTACAGGGAAGTGAAGTTGCTTAGCAAGAGTTTAAGGAAGGAAAAGAGTCAAGAGCTGAAAAGACAGATATCTGTTTATAAGAACTTGGTCAAGGGAGGACCTCCAAGTGTTAGTCGCTCAGTCGTGCCCGACTCTTTGCGACCTCATGGACTACAGCCCACCAGGCTCCTCTGTCCATCAGATTTTCCAGGTAAGGATACTGGAGTGGATTGCTGTTTCATTCTCCAAGGGATTTTCCCAACCCAGGGATCAAACCCAGGTCTCCTGCACTGCAGGCAGATTCTTTTCCAACTGAGCTACAAGGGAAGCCCCAGACAAATGTAAAAAGAAGGAAGTAGAGGATTTAAGAGCTGAGTAGTATCCTGGATCTCACTGGTGAGTATGAGGAGAAAGAAAAAGAGACAGAGAGGGAATCACTAGAGTTGCCCGAGGGTTGGTGACTTCTGAAATAATCAGTATTAATAAACTCCATCACAGTTTTTCCCTGGGGAGCCAACCTTCCACTCACTCTTTGTCCACCTGATCAATCAAATAGAGAAAACAGAGCCAAAAAGTAAACAATGGTAGATTTCTTGGTGATACTGTTGGAGGGTCTTTATCTGATGGTGCCTAAATCCAGACTGACAGTTCCACTTCTTGGTTGCAGAGCCAGGATGTTTTATTTTACTCTGTAACATGTGGCTTGATTTTCTGTCCTTTGCAGATAAAAGTTAACTGATAGGAACTTAGAGCCCACACTATGAGGGGTGGCACAGAAAATGGAAGGAGCCATAAGCTGAGTTTCAGTTCTCTATTTGTTTCACTGACAAGTTTCAGTTCGAAATTTGTCAGTGAATGTACAGAGTGATAACATGGTAGGTTTGTGGGGGAAGAGGAAAGGAGGATTTATCAAAAGGGGAAAAATAAATGGGTGAGGGATTTAAGATGTAGAAGAAAGAGAGGATGTCTGCCAGATTAAGTTCCCAGATATGGAACCCCAAAATCTCATACTCCCAGTCTCCGTTCATTTTCTCTGTTTTCCAGACATCTACATTTTACATTATTCTTTTGACTTTACAATAGCAAAAATGTTGCTTAAAAAGTCAAAATTTAGGAATTTGAAATAGAGTAGGATACTTGTTATGAAGCAAAACTCCCAATCTATTAAGGTACTAACAAGTAAATAAGTTAAATTACTGAAGACCTTCAAAAGTTTTTAGAAGCTGGTGTATTCCTTAATATTCTATAAATTACTTTATATTTCTATTCTTTCATCCATATAAATATATTACACTTCTTTAACTTTTAAAATACCTACTTTTTCTCTACAGAGAAGGCAATGGCACCCCACTCCAGTACTCTTGCCTGGAAAATCCCATGGATAGAGGAACCTGGTAGGCTGCAGTCCATGAGGTCGCTAGAGTCGGACATGACTGAGCGACTTCACTTTCACTTTTCACTTTCACACATTGGAGAAGGAAATGGCAACCCACTCCAGTGTTCTTGCCTGGAGAATCCCAGGGATGGGGGAGCCTGGTGGGCTGCCGTCTATGGGGTCGCACAGAGTTGGACACGACTGACTCGACACAGCAGCAGCAGCAACTTCTATAACAAAGCAGCTTTCATGTTTTTCCATTTATATGCATATATAATGCTTATATGTACATAAACTGTATTTCTAAAGATGCATCTAAATAATTCTTATTTTCACACTCATGTTAGGAATGGAAACTTATGATTCATCAAAGAGAGGGATTGAAGTATTTTTCATTATTGACTATATCCAGTCAAAATAGCTGGACAGATTGGGTAATGGAATTAAATTATATCATGTGAGGTGCTGGCCTTAAAACCATCATTCTGTTCTATCTTCTGATGAAACACAATTGCGTTTGACTTGTGAAAAGATTTAAAAAATAAACAACTGCGGTGTGCAAAGTGAAAGATTCAGCACTAGTAGTTATTTGAACTAAAAAGAAAACTACTCACTTTAAGTAAAATTTTTCTTAAACATTTAAATCATATATGCTAACATTTTATAAGAATATATGAAAGTAAAAGGTTACTACTGAGCAACATAATTTCCAAAACATCATTCAGAGACAACTTAGTTTTTGAAGAAACTTTTAATTTTGAACTTTCAATTTATATATATATATATATATTTTTTTTTTTTCTATTCATTCTCATGTTTTTGAGGCTTGATGTGTGAATGCTAATGAATATAGGATTCTTAACTGATATACTTGTTCCTAAGCAAATAGAACCATCAGAGCATTTTATATATTTGAAACTGCATTCCTTTTTTTTTTTTTTTGAGCGATATCACATTTGAAATCATGCTTGAAGAAACATTTTGTGGCAGGGAGTCAGTGCTCTCATTAAGGACACTTTGCCCATGACCGATTTATTAGTTTACTTATTTCTGCAATGCATATTGGTCCTGTGGCTCATACATGCCTAATGTTGAAAACTGCTTGTCAGGGATGTGTACACTGTGTTGTCTTATTTGTATCAGAGTATACAATTTAGTAAGTTATAATACATGGAAGTTAATGGAAATTTTATTTAGACTTATACATTTTGGCAGCCTGACAAAATAATCTTACTGACTTTCTTAGCTAGAGTACATGTTAATTTCTCTATTCTTCTTTTATGTTTTGTGTGTGTGTGTGTGTGTGTGTGTGTGTGTGTGTGTTTGTCTTAATTAGAGTTTCCCTTAGAACTAGATCCCATGTCAAGGTGTAAGTCATGTTTGGGAAGTTCATAAATTACTGAGAGAGGAGTGAGAAATGAGTCAGCCAAGGGGAAGCAGTAAGTAGAATTCTTTGAGATGATTTAAAGCTATCTCAGACTTATTCTATCCAAAGGGTGAGGGGAGCAGTGTATTTATATACCGACTCTCATCAGATGTTGGCTGAATGCTGCTGGGCGGGAAATGGAACTTTTCCTGACTGGTCTGGCCTGCCATGCACATGAGCACAGTAGTCTTTGGAGCTTCAGAAAAACCCTGATGCAAAGAGAAGCAGATAAGGCAACTGGAACACAATTGGAGCTAAAATAAAAACAGCTGGGAGCCCTAGGAGTGCCACCCACAGTATCTGCCATACTTTCCATGGGCTCCTGTTCACCTGGTGCTATTGTGTCCCAATCTGTGGAAAGAAAGCCGACTTCCCTGGTGACTCAGACAGTAAAGAATTTGCCTGCAATGCAGGAGACCTGGGTTTAATCTCTAGGTGGGGAAGATCCCCTGGAGAAGGGAATGGCAACCCATTCCAGTATTCTTGCCTGGAAAATCCCCATGGACAGAGGAGCCTGGCAGGCTACAGCCCATGGCATTACAAAGAGTCAGATACATCTGAGTGACTAACACTTTGATTTTCATGGAAAGAGAGAACAATCACTGCTCAACTACGCATTCATCAATTCATTAGTTTACACACCTTTATTGATCTCTCTTCCAGAGACCACTGTTTGAGGCACAGAGGCAGACACTAAGAAAGAGTTGATGACATATTGATATTAATGAGCTACTCCCAGTCAGGGTAATGGGCCTAGGAGGGGATGGGCCAGGGAAAGTTTTTAAAGTGCAAAGAAATTTGAATATGTGCTCCATCTTGGGAAAGGACAGATTCCTAGTACCAATCTAGAGTGGCTGTGGTTCTTTTATTAACTCTGAGGGTCCCTGTCTTCACCTTTGGTTCTCCATGTATCGCCCTGAAGAGGCTTGTGTGTGGAAAAAGAAGGGCAGCAATATACGATTCCAATCAGGGTATTTTAGTAGCTGTGTTCTCTGGCTGGAACAGTCACATGATTGTTCAAGATTTTGACATGAGCATATTATGACTCTACTTACAGGAGAAAACAGGAGCTGCATGCTGAAATATGCACTTTTATATAAAGGGATGCTACTACTATGGAACATGTATCAGAAGGCCAGTCAGTACACAATTTTTGGATGAAGACACATTGAAGAAATTATACCAAAAAGTGTAATATTTCAGGATATGTGTTTATTAATCCAAAGTGGGAAGTACAGCTATAGTAATGCAAACAGACGTATGTGATTATCTCAAACAGTATTGGTATTTAGAGAGTTTCTACATTACTCTTCCTTGGATGTCTTCAGAGGTGCCTGCAGAGATGGTGATGACAGTCGTGGTTCCCAGCTTTTGGAACACCAGTTACGTGTCACCAGACATACCTTATCTCTAAAAGCTTGACAACTGTTCTACAAGGCAGGTTGCCATCTTCACTGTATATTAATGAAAACCTAATCCCTCGAAATTTTAACCTGGGCATCTTGTATTCTGAGGTATGTTTGCAGAACTTATTGATAAGAAAGACCATGTACAACAAAAGGATGTCCAAGTTTCATCTATTTGTTCAAAAGAATATTACCTTGGAAGCTGACTATAGACTAGACACGTAGCTAGGCCCTACACACACCATCGTGAACGAGACGGACACCCCACTGCCCTCTTACAGCTTCTCACAGCCTGCAGCGGAGATCGCAAAGCTATAAGCAAATCCGTGCACGCGACATCTGAGTGTTACAGTAAGAGACGTGCAGGTGCTAAGGCAGCCCAGAGCCAGGGGATCTGATTGATTTTAGGGATTAGAAAAAGCTTTCTTGAGAAAGTGACTTTTAAGCAAAATATTAAAAATAATAACAAGGCCGAAGTGGGAAAGGGTTGGGGAGAATGGTTCCAGGCACAGGTAACAGCATGTCTGAAGGCCCAGAGGCTTCATTCCAGCTTAGACAAGACAGTACGTCTGGGACATGAACTTCACGATGGACAGTGGAGGCAGAAGCAACTCGGACGATGGAGGCCCTGTGAACCACGCTGTGGGTTCAGCTTTCCCATTCTAACGGCCTTGGGAAGTTTATGAGGGAGAGCCCATCACTCTTTGCATTTTAGAAAGCTTCCTATGCCTGTGGTAAAAGGATTGAATAGGAGTAAACCCAGAGTCAAGGAAGCTACACCAGGTATTCTGATAATCACCGTGGAGATGCTGCTAGTGAGAGGGAGCAGAGTGGATTTCTCTGGGGGACACTGAGGATTTAGGAAGGGAAGACATGAGTGAGGTTTCCAGGAAGGAGAAGGGTATAGTGACATTGCCTGGGCTTCTGATTTGGACAGCAGAGTGAACATTAGTGCAGCTTCTAAGCAGCTTCTGAAAACCTTTAAGAAGTTTGCCCCTATGAAAGCTGATTTCTACCTGCCGGCCAAAGATCTAGAGGGACCCCACCCTCTCATTCTAAAAGGAGATGTTAATACAGATACAACTCTTCTGATATCTGAAGGTAGTGGGATTAGGAATTAATTCATCTTCCATTTTCTTGTTTTTCTTTGCTATACTTTTAAAAAGGGAGCTTTATCTGTAAAGCTACAGCTTCTGTGGTGTCTTTTGATGAACATGTGGCTGGCTCAGCTTACTCACAAGTCAGGAGAGTTAGGCCTAAGTCATGTCTACTAAGCTAAGGGAAAGATAATTCATCACCAGTGTAATTAAGTGAGCTTTTCTAGAATGTGTTAACTTCTCATCTAAGTAATATGAACCCAGACAGAGTGGGATTGTGATGTTTATTTTAATCTTGTATTGTCATTAACCACTTTGTTATACTGGTTACCCTTGGGTATTCCATGGAAAAAGATTCCTGTTTGTTTTTCTTTTTTCTTTTTAAGGATTTACAGTAGTATGCCCAAGTGAATTGATTCCTGGGAATTTTTCATACTTATTCACTGTGTGTTGCTGTGTTTTTTGTTCTCCATTGGGTTGAGCAGCTGTGCCTCTCTGTACAGCATTTACACACTGTTCCCATGATGCCTGGGTACCTAGGTGTCAGTTTTTCATTATGCCCAGACGAGGAGAAGTGCGTGAAAAACCTCCAGAACCATAAACTCTAATTTCCCAATTATGAATAGTTAGAAAACCAGAGTTCTATGTTTTCATTAACACAAGGCCCTGCATGCCAGCTAAGCTTACTACCTGCTAAGCCTCCTAGATCTGCTGGAAAACGTGCTTTGGCAGTTCTCCAATCTTGCTAAAACTCATAAATAGATGCCTTTCATATGAATTGTTTTAGATCTGGCATATTGACACTGGAATACATTATTCTTTTAGCAGTTGGACAAATTAAAATAAAATGATGGCTCCTTTTTTCAGTCTAATAAAATACGCATAATTGTGTTAATATCTTAATCTGGCAGTCAGGAATTAGATTGTGTGCTCACAATCGCACAATTTCACTAGGGGGAATTACGTGTTTCCTTTTCCTTGTTTTCTTGATGACTTTCCTAACTGCCAATAGCTCAGGGAGAATTTGGTCAGACAGAATGACTGGGATCATCTGGGGAGCTTTTTGAAACAGTCCTAATGCTGAGCCCCGTCTCCCCCAAATCCTGATTTAATTGGTCTTGTGTGCAGCCTGGGCATCTGGATTTTTAAAAGCTCCCAGGAGATTCTAATGTGCAGCCAAGGTTGAGAGCCAGAGTTCCCATCATGTGTGACAGACGGCATATTTCCCTGAAGTGTCTCCCCCCATTCCTCTGTTCTCTCTTGTTTTCTGTAAGTCCAGCTCACATCTGAAGGCATGGTTCTGGGCTAGCAGAATAATGGAGGTGCCGAGTGGTCCAATTTGATTCAAGTGGTTCCATTTTATGCTCAGGTTGATAATACATGAGTCTAAGGAGTACACCCAAGACCACTGTCAGCTACCATGTAGGTCAGACTGTTCAGGAGTCCCTCTGGCACTTCCCAGCTTACTGGCACACTTGTGCATAAAGTAACACTTCTGTTGACGGGGACTTCTGTCTAGTAGAGACATCCCATAAGTGCTTTAGATTTGGCCTTTCACTAAAATATATATTTCTTTGATTTTATACATTACATAGATGTTTAATATTCAGCTTAAGATTCAAATGTTTATTTATTGATACAAAGGTATACAAGTATTTGGTATCTCATATCTTTGAAGAAGATGTTGTACCAAAACATATTCTGGAGGCGTGAATTGGTGTTGTTCAGTCGCTAAGTCATGTCCATCTCTTTGCAACTCTATGGACTATAGCACGCCAGGCTCCTCTGCCCTCCACTCTCTCTGAGTTTGCTCAAAGTCATGTCCATTGAGTCAGTGATGTTATCTAACCATCTCATCCTCTGCTGCCCCCTTCTCCTTTTGCCTTCAGTCTTTCCCAGCATCAGGGTCTTTCCAATGAGTTGGCTCTTTGCATCAGGTAGCCAGAGTATCGGAGCGTCAGCTTGAGCATCCGTCCTTCTAATGAATATTCAGGGTTGTTTTATTTTAACATTGACTAGTTTGATATTCTTGCAATTAAGGGACTCTTAAGAGTCTTCTCCAGTGCCATAATTCGAAAGCACCACACTTCTTCACCACTCAGCCTTCTTTGTGGACCAACTCTCACAATCCTATGTGACTAAGGGAAAGACCATATCATGAATACCAATGTGCATTTAGAACCCCATTATCTACCTTCTTGTATAAAACAAGGGTTCTATTCCTTAAAACTTAATAAATTTTGACTGGAAATGTGACATACTTATCCTTGGATGATTTATTTTAGGAGTTGTGAATAGATTTAAAGCTTTGTTGAAAAACAGTGAGAAAATTATAGCTATTGAAACTCTTAAGATACATTTCCAATGAAAACTGGATAATAGTTTCAAAAAGATGATCAGCCCAGAAGTTTGCCTTAAGTTTTAAGAAAATATCTCTAAAGAAAGTATACAAGAAGAGTTGGGAAATTCACTCATTATAAATAAAGTGGTTTTATTTATGAGTACTATTTGTATCTTGCATTCCTTTAAAATAAATTTTAGGATGTGTAAGTCTTTTTGGTGTAGTGAGTTTAATTTACACAACGTGCCTTATGGTGAACAGGGCAGGCAGTTTTTTCAAGTGTCATTCCTGGCAGCCTCACTCACTCTTCTTGCTGCAGGCTAGGCAGCCTCCTAGCTGTGTTCATGATACTATGAGAGCTGTGGCATTGTAGGGTCTAGGGAACTTAAAATCTCTTCTCAGCTGGTATTTTCAATGATTGTTAGGAAAACAAGTGGACTTTGTTTCCTAGGTAAAATGTTTATCAAATTGAGGCAACTGAATATTCTGTTGAAAATACCATCTTTCACCGTGAATCTGTATTTCAATCTGTCACTAAGTTTGAGATCAGTATCAGTTCAGTTCAGTTGCTCGGTCTGACTCTTTGCGAGTCAGACAAAGAGGACTGCAGCACGCCAGGCCTCCCTGTCCATCACCAACTCCCAGACTTGACTCAAACTCATGTCCATTGAGTTGGTGATGCCATCCAACCATCTCACCCTCCGTTGTCCCCTTCTCCTCCTGCTTCACTCTTTCCCAGCATCAGGGTCTTCTCGAATGAGCCAGTTCTTCCATCAGGTGGCCAAAGTACTGGAGTTTCAGCATCAGCATCAGTCCTTCCAATGAATATTTAGGGCTGATTTCTTTTAGGATGGACCGGTTGGATATCCTTGCAGTTCAAGGGAGTCTCAAGAGTCCTCTCCAACACCACAGTTCAAAAGCATCAATTGTTCAGCGCTCAGCTTTCTTTATGGTCCAACTCTCACATCCATACATGACCACTGGAAAAACCAGTGGTCTTGACTAGATGGACCTTTGTCACCAAAGTAATATCTCTGCTTTTTAATATGCTGTCTAGGTTGGTCATAAATTTCCTTCCAAGGAGTAAGCATCTTTTAATTTCATGGCTGCAGTTCCATCTGCAGTGATTTTGGAGCCCAAAAAAATAAAGTCTCTCACTGTTTCCACTGTTTCCCCATGATTTGCCCTGAAGTGATAGGACCGGATGCCATGATCTTAGTTTTCTGAATGTTGAGATTCAAGCCAACTTTTCACTCTCCACTTTCACTTTCATCAAGAGTTTCTTTAGTTCTTCATCACTTTCTGCCATAAGGGTGGTGTCATCTGCATATCTGAGGTTATTGATATTTCTCCCAGCAATCTTGATTCCAGCTTGTGCTTCTTCCAGCCCAGCATTTCTCATGATGTACTCTGCCTATAAGTTAAATAAGCAGGGTGGCAATATACAGCCTTGATGAACTCCTTTTCCTATTTGGAACCAGTCTGTTGTTCCATGTCCAATTCTAACTGTTGCTTCCTGACCTGCATATAGATTTTTCAAGAGGCAGGTCAGGTGGTCTGGTCCCATTTCTTTCAGAATTTTCCACAGTTTATTGTGATCCACACAGTCCAAGGTTTTGGCTTAGTCAATAAAGCAGAAATAGATGTTTTTCTGGAACTCGCTTGCTTTTTCAATGATCCAGCAAATGTTGGCAATTTGATCTCTGGTTCCTCTGCCTTTTCTAAATCCAGCTTGAACATCAGGAAGTTCACGGTTCACGTATTGCTGAAGCCTGGCTTGGAGAATTTTGAGCATTACTTTACTAGCGTGTGAAATGAGTGCAATTGTGCTGTAGTTTGAGCATTCTTTGGCATTGCCTTTCTTTGGGACTGTAATGAAAACTGATCTTTTCCAGTCCTGTGACCACTAGTGAGTTTTCCAAGCTTGCTGGCATGTTGAGTGCAGCACTTTCACAGCTTCATCTTTTAGAATTTGAAATAGCGCAACTGGAATTTCATCACCTCCACCAACTTTGTTCGTAATGATGCTTCCTAAGGCCCACTTGACTTCACATTCCAGGATGTCTGGCTCTAGGTGAGTGGTCAAACCATTGTGATTTTCTGGGTCATGAGGATCTTTTTGATACAGTTCTTCTGTGTATTCTTGCCACCTCTTCTTAATATCTTCTGCTTCTGTTAGGTCCATACCATTTCTGTCCTTTATTGAGCCCATCTTTGCATGGAATGTTCCCTTGGTATCTCTAATTTTCTTGAAGAGATCTCTAGTCTTTCCCATTCTATTGTTTTCCTCTCTTTGTTTGCACTGATCACTAAAGAAGGCTTTCTTATCTCTCCTTGCTGTTCTTTGGCACTCTGCATTCAAATGGGTATATCTTTCCTTTTCTCCTTTGCTTTTTGCTTCTCTTCTTTTCACAGCTATTTCTAAGGTCTCCTCAGACAGCCATTTTGCTTTTTTGCATTTCTTTTTCTTGGGGATGATGTTGATCCCTGTCTCCTGTACAATCAGGAACCTCCATCCATAGTTCACCAGGCACTCTGTCTATCAGACCTAGTCCCCTAAGTCTATTTCTCACTTCCACTGTATAATCGTAAGGGATTTGATTTAGGTCATACCTGAATGGTCTAGTGGTTTTCCCTACTTTCTTCAATTTAAGTCTGAATTTGGCAGGAAGGAGTTCATGATCTGAGCCACAGTCAGCTCCCAGTCTTGTTTTTGCTGACTGTATAGAGCGTCTCCATCTTTGGCTGCAAATAATATAATCAATCTGATTTCAGTATTGACCATCTGGTGATGTCCATGTGTAGAGTCTTCTCTTGCGTTGTTGGAAGAGGGTGTTTGCTATGACCAGTGTGTTCTCTTGGCAAAACTCTATTAGCCTTTGCCCTGCTTCATTCTGTACTCCAAAGCAAAATTTTCCTGTTACTTCAGGTGTTTATTGACTTCCTACTTTTGCATTCCAGTCTCCTCTCCTATGAAAAGGACATCCTTTTTGGGTGTTAGTTTTAGAAGGTCTTGTAGGTCTTCAAAGAACCGTTCAACTTTGGCTTCTTCAGAATTACTGGTCAGGGCATAGACTTGGATTACCGTGATATTAAATGGTTTGCCTTGGAAATGAATAAAGATCATTCTGTTGTTTTTGAGACTGTATCCAAGTACTGCATTTCAGACTCTTGTTGACTTTTGTTGAGCTCAGTATAAAACAAGCTTTTTTCAGTCATTGGAAAAACTTAAGATCCTCACTACAGTTTTCCTTTGAAAAATAAAAAGATGCTTTGACAGAACTGTTGATGATCATTACTGACCACCTGTCATACACACACACACACCATGCTCATCTCCTACCCATGTCTTGGGTGGGCTTATGAATTAATTCCAAGTTGCATTCTACTGTATAGAATCTATGTACTTTAACAATTTAAAAAATGTTGCTGTTATTTTGTGACAGTAAAACAAATGACCTCACTTTGAATTTGTTTCCTTTAGTTGAATCTTCCCCAAGTGTGCTTAGTGGCACAGCCGAGACGTTGAAGACATTCAGCAGTAGATAAATGGTTTTCCTGTTCCTGTCCATGTTCTGTTGTATTATTATGGTTGTTACTATCGTATTATGTCTTTGATTATGCAAAACAAGTTTTAGTAAAAAGGCATGGGTTCTTCTTGTATTCTAAACTGTATATATTGATTTTCCTATGGCAAACATCCCTATTTAGGACTTGTTGAATTTTTTTTTTTTCCCTTTTTAAGTTTTTTAAATTAAGGCCAAAATCAAACCTTTTTTTTTTTCATACATTGAAATCCTTATGTTATTTCTTATTTGTTAGGATTGTTTATCTACAAATAATAGAAAGCCTAAAATAATAGTGGCTTATATAAGGTAGAAGTTAATTTAATTTTTTTTTAATGCTCATGTAAAAGAAGTAGAGACCTAAGGAGTCCAGAGCTGCTGTGTGGTGGCTCATCTGTCACCAGGGACCTGGGTTTTTATATCATTAGCACATGACTTTCATCCTCCAGGTCATCTCATGTTCTAAGATTTCTGCTGGATTATCAGCCTTTCCAGGAGGAAGGAAGCTAGAAAAGGGGAGGGTGGTACCAGAAGAGCTCTTCTCTTCTGTATAATGAATCTTTCTATAAATCCCATACCTCACTTCTGCTTAGTTTTCTTGGTCCAAACAAATTAACATGGCTATACCTTGCTGAAATTAGGTAAATTAGAAATCAGATATATTAGAAAATTCTGAAGACTTCAGAAAATACTAGACTGAAAGGGAGTCTTAGAATTCTAGAATTTTAGTGGGAGAAATATCAGTAACCTCAGATATGCAGATGGTACCACCCTTATGGCAGAAAGCAAAGAGCAACTAAAGAACCTTTGATGAAGGTGAAAGAGGAGAGTGAAAAAGTTGACTTAAAACTCAACATTCAGAAAACTAAGATCATCTGGTCCTATCACTTCATGGCAAATAGATGGGGAAACAGTGGAAACAGTGACAGACTTTATTTTCTTGGGCTCCAAAACCACTGCAGATGGTGACTGCAGCCATGAAATTAAAAAACACTTGCTGCTTGGAAGAAAAGCTATGACAAACCTAAAGTGAAAGAAAAGTGAAAGTGAAGTCGCTCAGTTGTGTCCGACTCTTTGCAACCCTAAGGATTGTAGCCTACCAGGCTCCTCCGTCCATGGGATTTTCCAGGCAAGAGTACTGGAGTGGTTTGCCATTTCCTTCTCCAGGGGATCTTCCCAACCCAGGGATCTAGCCCAGGTATCCTGCACTGTAAGCAGACCCTTTAGCATCTGAGCCACCAGTGAAAGTGAAAGTGAAGTCGTTCAGTCGTGTCTGACTCTTTGTGACCCCGTGGACTGTAGCCTACCAGGCTTCTCCATCCATGGATTCTCCAGGCAAGAATACTGGAGTGGGTTACCATTTCCTTCTCCAGGGGATCTTCCTGACCCAGGGATCGGACCCTGGTCTCCTGCATTGGAGGCAGACACTTTAACCTCTGAGCCACCAGGGAAGACCATGACAAACCTAGATGCATATTAAATAGCAGAGACATTGCTTTGCTGACAAGGGTCCATATAGTCAAAGCTATGATTTTTCCAGTAGTCGTGTATGGATGTGAGAGTTGGACCATAAAGAAGGCTGAGCATCAAACATCGATGCTTTTGAACTGTGGTCTTGGAGAAGACTCTTGAGAGTCCCTTGGACTGCAAGGAGATCAAACCAGTCCATCCTAAAGGAAATCAATCCTGAATATTCATTGGAAGGACTGATGCTGAAGCTGATTTTCCAATACTTGGGCCACCTGATGTGAAGAGCCAACTCATTAGAAAAGACCTGAATTCTGGGAAAGTTGAAGGCAGGAAGAGAAAGGGACAACAGAGAATGAGAAGGTTGGATAGCATCACTGACTCAATGGACATGAGTTTGAGTAAGCTCCAAGAGATGGTGAAGGAGAGGGAATCCTGGTGTGCTACAGTCCATGGGGTTGCAAAGAGTTGGGACATGACTGATGGACTGAACTAAAATATAGAACCAAACACTAATATAAATATTCCTAACAATTATATGAAAAATTCTAAAATTTGTTTATATACTGATCTCTTGTATGGAAACCTCATTTATTCAGGAGTAAATAAGGACCAAAAGGAGTTGCATATTTTGTCCCGAGTTATTCAGCCAATCTTCAAAAACAGTTTGGAGCTCATGAACAATTAGGAAATTCTGAAGGCCTCAGAAAATATTAGGTTAATCATGAGTACTGACGACTGTATTCTTTAAACATTGTGTAGAATTCTTCGGAGTCAGTAACAATAATGATAATGAAAAGGTGATAAATATTCTGGTTATTGCAAACAGCTCACCCCCAAACTTGGTGGCTTAAAAATACAGCAGTCACTAATTTGCTCACCATTTTGCAGATTGTACAGGCCCAGTGGCATGGCTTATCTCTGCTCCACTTGGCATCTAATGGCATGGCTTAGGTGCAGGGCCCGGAGATCCTCTCCCATGATGATGCATGCTCGTAGCTGGCAGGTCAGTGCTGGCCAATGACAGAGGTATCAGTTCTCCTCACATGACTTCTCCACATGGATGGGCCACACAATGGCAACTGATTTCAAAGAGGGATCATTTTAAGGGTGAGCATTCTAAGAGGGGAATGTTCCAGTGTGCAGGCATTTATAAAGCTTCTGTTAATATCCCATTGGCCAGCAAGGAGAAGGCAATGGCAGCCCACTCCAGTACTCTTGCCTGGAAAATCCCATGGACGGAGGATCCTAGTAGGCTGCAGTCCATGGGGTCGCTGAGGGTCGGACACGACTGAGCGACTTCACTTTCACTTTTCACTTTCATGCATTGGAGAAGAAAATGGCAACCCACTCCAGTGTTCTTGCCTGGAGAATCCCAGGGACGGGGGAGCCTGGTGGGCTGCCATCTATGGGGTCACACTTAGCAGCAGCAGTCCCATAACAAAGGCCAGAGTCCAAGTGGGTGGGACTACAAATTGGTGTATAAACAGCAGATGTGGTTCCTTACAGGGGTCACCAAAGTATCTGCCTGCCCCAGAAAGTTCTGAGAGGGAAGGAAAAAATACCCAGTATTTATTGAGCCACTATCATGTTCCAGAGGGATTCTCTGGTAGGTCAGCTGGTAAAGAATCCACCTTCAATGGATTGAAGACCCTGGTTCAATTCCTAAGTTGGGAAGATCCATCTGGAGAAGGGATATGTTACCCACTCCAGTATTCTTGGGCTTCCCTGGTGACTCAGCTGGTAAAGAATCCACCTGCAATGTGGGAGACCTGGGTTTGATCCCTGGGTTGGGAAGATCCTCTGGAGAAGGGAAAGGCTAACCACTCCAGTATTCTGGCCTGGAGAATTCCATGGACTGTAGAGTCCATGGGGTGGCAAAGAGTCAGACATGATTGAACAACTTTCACTTTCACTTTCTATCGTGTTCCAGTTACTCTCTTGAATGATGAATTTGCCCTGCAAAGACGGTGTAATTTGTCCCATTTTTCACACAGGAAAATTAGATTCAAAATGTTTTCATGGACCTGTACAAGGTCACATGGCTCTAAGGAGTGGGGCTGGCATTTCAGTCCTGCCGTGAGTGCCTGCAAAGTCTTTCCTTTTTCCGTGGCCCTTGGCCGCCTTCTTAACCAGTCGGTCTTTTGTAGCTGGCGTGTCTGCCCTGTGTGTTTTTACTTTGAGCATGACAAAAGGCTTGACACCTGATGTGTTGTTTTCTTTGAATTGAGGACAGGAGAGAGAGACTCTTGGACACTCTAATTACCCAAGAGCGCCGGGCGCCACAGCAATGCCTCCTGGTGAGCGCAGCGGAAGGAGCGCGCGGGCAGTGGGGCTGGACAAGGGGCGGTCGGGCTCCCTGTGCTCCGCCCCGTTGCTGGGTCTTTCTTCTGAACAAATCTGACCAGTGACAACAGCCTCCAAAGTCATTGCTAGAAAGCCCTCCATGAAATAAAGAATTGTAACAGAGGCATAAAAAATGTGGTATTTTCTAATACTTTTTAATTGGTTTGTTCCTGATATCACAGCTTTGAGGAGAAGCCCCTTGTCAAAATAAGTATGGGTCATGCACAAGGCCATGAAATTCCATTCTTCACATTTTAAGTAACATCAAGATTGTTCCTTTCCTTCAGTTTGGCAGATCAGAGTTCCCTTTTAAAATGGGAGAAGTTAGTTACTTATCAAAGCATTTGATTAATTAGCTAGGCCTGTCAGGCCAAACAGAACTAGCCAAGTCTTTTAAATCTCTTAATATGGGCCAATTTTCACAATAACCTATTTCATTCATGGCCTTGGTGTTTTAAATTCTTGCTCATTAGTGACCTGGTATTTGGGCTTGTCTGAAAGGAAAGCATCCGTCGTGTTAAACAGGGCTCATTATGGATTATAGGTTTTCGAATGGAGATGCCCATGCACAAAAGACTGCCCTCCCATTTTCCTCTAAATCGCTAATTGGACCTTCACCTTGTTTTTTACGAGCAAAAGGCTAAGCTTCAATAAGGAGGCAGGCTTTTATAATGTCACAGTTTGGGGTTTTACTCAAGAGCGGTTCACCTATCATTATCAGTACAGATGCACAGCTAAAGGAAAGCATGTGTTTGGTTTTGCTGCAACAATAAAAATAATGGCTGCTTTTAAAACTAGTGAAACACTGAACTTGATGGAAAGAGAAATTCATTGACTATATCACCCTACAATAGCTCAATTCCCTGAGTGATAAAATACAACCTCCAGACACTCAGAAATAAACATCCGATAGTTAAGAAATAAATGAAACAATTCCAAACCCACAGTACCCCTCTCTGACTTCTAAAGAAATACATTTCTTATACTCCCAAAGAGATGCATGTATTATGATATCCCCAGGGGTTCTGCCTCATCATTGTACATCATACAAATGTCTCTAATAGAAATTCCTTTTGAATTTGCCTTGGTTAAAATAATCTTCTATTTGGTGTATGGTTCCAATTTGTTTTAAAATACTATATTACTCGAAGTAATTCTTTTCCTCACTTCCTTTTTATTTTCTTTCAAAATTTACTGTTCATTTCCAATTACTCCAGACCCTAATAGTCTATTTTGCTTGTGGCAGAATTGGTATATCTGTTTAGTTGCATTCTGCCTGTTGAATTTCTTTCCAGTGAATGTCTCTGCAGTGGCTTCCTTTGACGGCAAAATATTAAACTGCTTGTTTAGGACCTTCAGTTTTCATTTGTAATCTGTCCCTACCATCAACCCTCTTAATAAGCCAAGTGTCCTAATTAATTCACTGTACCCTCTGATTTAAGTATTTATGGATGTGACTCAAAATGCTGATACACACGTTTCTATTGGCCTTAAAAGAAATAATTTTCCTGGCAGTGTTATCAGTTTTAAAAATTCAGATTTCATACATTTGAGGTGAGCAGATTCAGCAGACAACCTAAATGTGGCGTCATGTTAATGGAGTCCTGGAAGCTGCTGGTGTTAAAATGAGTAAATTAAGGAGTCAACACTGCTTATTTAGGCACATTAGGATAACATAGTATGAGAGCCGGGACTTAACAAAAATCAATTCAGCACACGGAGTGCACATCCATCAGGTCTTTGTTATGATGTCAGGGGGAGAGCAACCTGGTTTTCTTTTATGAAGAACGCTACATTAGCATTCCCGTGTCCTTGGACGACTGTGACATTTGCTGTCACAGAACTACTTTGAGGCATCCGCAAGGCCCTCAGGGACTACTCCGAGTACATTAAAAAAATTAAGTTGGCATCAAATGACTTATTGAACTCTTTATTGATATCCTTGGGATTTGCTTGTCAATCTTCACAGTGGTTAGTCTCCTCCCATACAGATTGCATTAAGTACGAGGTTGCAACAGTTATGTTGATGATTTGTGCAAATTACTTTTTTCTCTCCAGTCCCCACACATTACAACAGTAATAAAAGCAGCTTGAATTTCGGGTATGGGCTGGGCGTTTTATTTCACAGTAACTTCTAGGTAGATATTATCCCCTCTCTGAGACTTTAAGCATTACCTCAGTGTCACAAACCAGGGCCCTTGCCACTGGCTTCAGCTACAGAAAAGAAGTTTTAAATTTTATTCTGACCTAGGTTTTGTACCCTGAAAGACTTCAGAGGTTGTATTTTATAGATGATGTACTGATTCTTTCTTATTGAACTACACTTGTTAACTTACCATGTTGTGCCAATCTCTGCTGTACAGCAAAGTGACTTAGTTATACACCTATATACATTCTTTCTTATATTTTTTGCCACTATGGTTTGTCACAGGATATTGAAGATGTTTCCCTGTGCTATAGATAATAATTCTTGAATTCATCTTATTTTTGTATTTGCACATTTCCCTTGCCAAAATAAAAACTTGCGTGGCTGTGTTCTTTGGTCTCTCTCCAAAACTATTAGCTTTTATTAAAGGGTTGGAGCCTAGATATTTAATTTCACAGGCATACATATTGATTTGTATTTGAATACAGTTTTAATATGCATTAATAGTAGTTCAAAATATGTAAGTAATTTTTTATGTAATATCTACTGTAGAAGACTTCATAGTCTTATATAAAGTAAAAAAGGATTATAGGCAAGAAACATTACACTCTACCCATGTTATTGTCATAACCCATCTTCCTGGTATCCTTTTATTTTAACAATTTAAATTTTTTATGAAAGTGATGTTGCTCAAATCTAAAGCTTAGGGAAAATAGGAAAGGCATAAAGAAGATAATAAAGATGGCATGTAGTCTCACAACTTAAAGGTAAGTCCTGCTAATGGTTGATATTCTTTCAGATCTTTCACTTACATTTTCCAGTGTATGTGTATGTATAAAGTTTTTCTGTGTACAAGCAAATAATTATGCTACTTTGGTACATTTTAAGAATGTGCCATAATTTTTTAGTTAATTACCTGCTGTTGGAATTTAAACTGATACTGAGCTATTGTGCTTCTAAATATTTCTTTGACCATTCCTAAATATACATCTTCTTTTTAAGAAGGTAAAATGTTATGAATGTTTAAATTTCAGACATTACCAAAACACCTTTTATTTTAGGACTACCTTGAATGGCATAATCATTCATTACTTCAGTCAGAACTGTTTGTTTTGAATGTTTGCCTAGCACTAGGCATTGTGCTGCTGCTGCTGCCAAGTCACTCAGTCGTGTCCGACTCTGTGCGACCCCATAGACGGCAGCCCACCAGGCTCCCCCATCCCTGGGGTTCTCCAGGCAAGAACACTGGAGTGGGGTGCCATTTCCTTCTCCAGTGCATGAAAGTGAAAAGGGAAAGTGAAGTCGCTCAGTCGTGTCCGACACTCAGCGACCCCATGGACTGCAGCCCACCAGGCTCTGCCGTCCCCGGGATTCTCCAGGCAAAAACACTGGAGTGGGGTGCCATTGCCTGTGCTAGGCAATGATATAAAACAGACGGCCCCTGTGCTCCCCCAGAATTGACCACGCAAGGAGCGGGGACAAATTTGAACCAAGTAACTGTACAAATGCCTTCTGGATAGAACTTGTGTTGTGAAGGAAAAGTTACAGGGAGTTTGAACCAGATCTAGTTTGAGGAATCAGGAAATGCCTCCCTAAAGAAATGATATCTGACACTTGAAAAGTGAGGTTGTGCATAGGATGCAATGTATACTGTGTTACATCCTTCTGGCAATCATTACCTTCCTACTGGGGAATGCTAGGTATGCTTTGCCATATTCTAAGTCAGGTCGTTTTATTCCATTTTATGGTTAGACAATTAAAAAAAATAGTCTATAGAGTCTCTTTCCAGTGCTTTTGCTCACAATTACAATGATTAACATGTGTTGGTTCAGAAGTATTTTTACAAGGAAAAAGTGATGTCCATACTCAAAAGAGTTGCATGTCACTGAGGTTGGGTTCTATCTTACGAGCAGTGTATTCAGTGCTATTCTTCGAGCCAAGGGAAATTCCAGTCCCAGTTGTCCAATAGTCATCTTTGAGGGTCTTAAGCAAAAAGGAGAGGACCTTGGAATACCATATTAGACTGTAAACAGTAACACCTTTAAGTCTGACGTTCTCTCTTTGGACATATCTACCCATCGCTCTGTCTACACTCACCAAAATCACTAATAAGGAAACAAAAATGTATGGACATTAACTTATATAATGTCAGAAACTCCTGTGACTGATGTTTTTTTGAATGAACTGCGCTGGATGAAGCACAAGCTGGAATCAAGATTGCCAGGAGAAATATCAATAACCTCAGATACACAGATGACACCAACCTTATGGCAGAAAGTGAAGAGAAACTAAAGAGCCTCAGGATGAAAGTGAAAAAGCTGTCTTAAAACTCAGCATTCAAAAACTAAGATCGTGCTATCCAGTCCCATCACTTCGTGCAAATAGATGGGGAAACAATGGAAAAATGACAGACTTTATTTTTTGGGGCTCCAAATTCACTGCAGATGGTGAATGCAGCCACGAAATTAAAAGACGCTTGCTTCTTGGAAGAAAAGCTATGACCAACCTAGACAGCATATTAAACAGCAGAGATATTACTTTGGTGACAAAGGTCCGTCTAGTCAAAGCTATGGTTTTTCCAGTGGTCATGTATGGATGTGAGAGTTGGACTAAAAAGAAAGCTGAGCACCCAAGAATTGATGCTTTTGAACTGTGGTGTTGGAGAAGACTCTCGAGAGTCCCTTGGACTGCAAGGAGATCCAGCCAGTCAATCCTAAAGAAAATCAGTCCTGAATATTGGAAGGACTGATGCTGAAGCTGAAACTCCAATACTTTGGCCACCTGATGTGAAGAACTGACTCATTGGGGAAAAAAAAAACCCTAATGCTGGGAAAGATTGAAGGCAAGAGGAGAAGGGGACAACAAAGGATGAGATGGTTGGATGGCATCACTGACTTGATGGACATGAGTTCCAGCAAGCTCTAGGAGTTGGTGATGGACAGGAAAGCCTGGCGTGCTGCAGTCTATAGGGTTACAAAGAGAGAAGACTGAGCAACTGAACTGAATGTCTTTGTTTCCAGAAGACCATTTTCTAAGTTAGTCTCAGCATTAAATTTCTATAGAGCAAATGTCTTTGATTCTTTGTTAAATATTTCAAAATGTACTTCTTACATTTTGTTGTTTAGTTGCTAAGTTGTGTCCAACTCTCTTGAGACTCCAAGGACTGTAGTTTACCAGGCTCCTCTGTCCATGAGATTCTCCAGCCAAGAACACTGGAGTGTGTTGCCATTTCCTTCCCCAGGGGTTCTTCCCTACCCAGGCATCAAACCTGTGTCTCTTGTATTAGCAAGTGGATTCTTTACCACTGAACCACCTGGGAAGCCCACTTCTTGTTATATAAAACTATGCAAGTACCATTTTCCTAACAGCTCAACTAATGAATTAATTCTTAATATTAATGAATTGGCACAGACTATGCCATGATGTAACATGAGTTTTCTGTTGGATTAGTTAATACCCTTATGTATGAGCCCCACAGAACTGTAGTTATTTCATTTCTTTATCCAAAGAAAAAATAGCCTGTAAACATTGTTGATACAAATATCACCATTTAAAATACAGTGGGTTGCTAGTTTTCTCTTTTCTCTGGGAAATGTATGCTTGGCTGACTGGGATTCAGTGAAACCTCTCATTAGGGCACTATGGTTCATTAAGACTTAAAGAGGCATCACTGAAATTTGCATTGGCCATGCTGTGATATCTGGGCCTCTCTGAATGGTAATTAGGAAATGTTATGCTGTGTGTGCTTGACTTCTGCAATGGTTTTAGCATCTTTTCTTTTTTTTTTTAAACACTTTAATGCTGAAGCTTTGTGTTATATCAAATATTGGCAAGTTTCTTAGGGATGGTATCTTTCTGTTTCTGAATTGAGATTTAAAAAATCAGATTCTTTTTTTTTTAAGCATTTAAATAACAAATTCAAATATGATGCTGGTTTTGTTTTTCACTTATTAGGAAGAGCATGTTAGTGTCTTTATTTCTGTTTTATTTCCTTAAGCTGAATAGAATTTCTGCATGATTGTATAGCACTAGAAAAATCAATAAGCAATGTAGATATTGATTTATTGAATGTCGAACGTGCAGATCAAGAGAAACCACATTCAAATGTGATAATTTAGTTAAGAGTGGGCTGAAATAAGGGTCAGGTTACTAACTGGCAGGGGATTACCAGAGAGATGCATATCATAGCCAGATCCACAGGGAAAGGACTTGTTTAACCTACATGAGAAGACAACTTGTCCTCAGGCATTTGAGAATCAGTAAGTTCTCCATAATTAGACCAGCTAGAAATACTTCTTTTATCAAATGGGCCCAAGAGATCAACCTGCCTTTGCTTTGCTGGCTAGAAAGATACCGTCATAAGTAATACATGTTTCCTTTAAAAATATTCCTTTAGAAATAATTTAAACTGACATTGTACCTAGTCCAAGTGGCAAAATATTTTTCTCTATATATACTGCTACAGATTGGTTTTGCTTATTTTATCTGCACATTTTGCTCTGGTTGGTGGGTATGAGCGTGTTCCCTGGGGTGGCCTTCATCACACAGAATTGGAAACCTCTCTTTACTCACCTGATTTTCCCACTCTTGTGTTTCCTCTGTGGAAGGAACTGGTGACCACTCTTAGCTCCACACCTATCAAAGGCCTAACAAAAAAGAATGTTTCTAATAAATATTTGTTGGATAAATTAATTTCTGTAGATTTCTACCATCTAGCACAGTGGCTGACACAATTATATCCTTAACAGATGTCATGAGTAAGTGAATGAATGGATACGTGCATGGACGTTTATCATTTGTTTCATGAGTATTTCCAGTTTTATTGATGTGACTTATTGGAAGCATAATCTCAGGCTTACGGGGGTGGGGGAAGGTTAGAGAAAAATTCTTTCAGTTATCCTGTTGGACTATCAGGGTAAGATTTGTTTTTTGGCAATCACCTCCCCAAACTCCTGTTCCCCCCACACTCCAAGTTAAAACAGAATAGTAAAATGCAAATTAACTGAGCCTTGATAATTTTGTGTGGGAGATTTCTGTGGAGAGTGCACTAGTTAATGTATATGTCTTTACTTATAAGTGTGTCTCAATTTCACTGAAAATGTATTTCGAGCTTTGAAAGCTATTTTTACTCTTTGGATAACAAAGTTGAAAAATAATATGTTTAGCAGGGATAGCGATTTAGAAACAAATGGTCAAATTACCTACATTTTTAGTCACATTATTATTGGATTGGCCGAAATGTTTGAGTTTTCAGTACCATCCTATGGTGCTGAAAAACCCGAATGAACTTTTGGCCAACCCACTATTATCATTATTATTATTTTTAATTTCATGATTTACCTTAAATTTATATAAAGGAGAACATACTGAAAGCTCTATCATAATAATATTCAAAGTATATGGCCTAAAGCTCACTCGTGGATACTTCTTATACGGTAAAGTGATGGCAATTTCATAGACTTTCATTTTTATAAAGGTTCAAGGGCTACTTACTAACACTCTTAGTAGTTACCTGCTAAGGTAATTATTAACGTTTAGAAACATTTGTTGTAAACTTAATACAATGCTAAACTTTATAGAAATCATTTCAGAAATTAGGTTGCCCTTTAAACCTCAACTATGCTGCCAGTAATGAAACATGTAAACTTCTAAGATAATTTTAATTCCCAGAATTTTGGGAAAAGATGCTTTGCTAATGTCAAACTGTAAGGCTGTTATGCTAAAGTTTTCAGTTTTCATTTTTCTAGCATTGAGTAATGCGTGGTATTGAAGTACCAATGTCAGATTTATGCTGAAAAGATTTTTACTCTTGGAGATGCAACCTGACTTCATTGGGTCCCTTTGAGACTAGTGTTTCAATGAAAAGATGTTGAAATATAATTCCAGAAATCCTTGAAAATTAATGTGGTCTTTCCTGAAGGTCTTTCTAGGAGGCAACAGTTAGAGTTGCACCAAATAAGATGTATATATCCCGACTTTCTAATACTCCCTCCTATTTAAACATCTCTTCAGAGTTCCATACCTAAGGGCCCCACTCCGTTCTCTTCTCCTCTCTACCTCTCTCTTTTCTATCCATTTCTTCAATCATCCTTACTTCTAAAATACAGTATTTTGGCCTATCTGGTTGACCTCTGATACTGTCCTGTTCCCTCTTCAGTCTGATCAATGAAGGCTAGGTAGGTAGTTATAAAATTAGTAAAGGAATGAAGCCCAGGGGGCTAAGGGGGGGAAGGGAATATAAAAACATATAATTCAATTATTTATCTTACTCCTGTCTGTGTCATAGTTAAAGATGATATCCATCTAATGAAAGCAGAATAAAAAATGTTGAGATGTTACTTTTCTCAGTTTGAGGTCCCCACAATGCAGAGGCTGAGACAAAGATTTGGATGCACGTAGTTTCTTTGGTCATCAGGAAGTAGAAGTGAAGAGGCAGAGAGTAAGTTAGAGAACAGGGAAAAATACAGCAAAGGTTAGAAGTTCTTGACCTCTTTAGCACTGTGGGCAACTGGGCTCAGTCCTGCTGGGGACTCTGAAGAAAAATGTAGAACACACAGCCCTCTCTAAACAGAAGTGTCCCTGTAAACAGCACTCCCCAGTAGGACTTTCTGATGATGGAAATGTTCTGTGCCCACATTGTCCTGGATCATATCCCCAAGTGACTATTGAGCATTTGAAATACGGCTAGAGTGACTGAAGAATTGGATTTTTAATGTATTTAATTGTAATTAATTTAAATCAAACAGCCACATGATAGCTGGCTAGGGACTACTCCATTGGACAGCAGAGCTCTAAAGCAGCTCAGACATGAACCACTAACTCCTTTTCCCCTAGTTCTGAAGGTGTCTGGGGTGGAGGGGTATTAACTCCCTTGAACTTCCAACCCGCCCAGTGTGGGGGCTAAGATATCCACCATCCCTGTGGAAGGAAAGTTGAGAGAAACCCTGCCTCCATGTCAGGAGACTGGCAGCGGCAGCTGCAGGGGAAGGCGCTTCACAGAGGGGCTGAGGGGATCAGCTGGAGGTGCAGAACGGTTCTTCTGCTGCCTTCCGGAGCACTGAAAAGGCAACGGTTTGGTACACTCGCATCTGTTTTTTATGATTCTGTATCTAATTCACTTCATGAGATATTTAATTCTGTTAGTAATTCTGAAGTTCTAAGTTAATTTAGTGCTTTGAAACTTTTAATATTTTCTGAATAGTTTTTTTTTCTTTTAAAACTTTAATAATTTTAATTTTGCTTTAATTTAGTCACCAGGACAAAACTATCACCTCATTATTAAGTAGTATTTTACAGTATTTTCAGTGATTACATTTTGAAATGCAAGAAGAAAATGCTGTTGCTCTACATTTTTATCTTTATAGAAGTGTATTTAGTTTCAATAATAAATAAAGACTACTTCAAGTTATTTGTCACTAATGAATGCCATAGTTTTATACATTGCATAAGCTAAATAAAAATAGTATGATGAAAAGTATGTAGCAACTTCTAGTGATTCAAATTATAAAAAGTCACGAGGCTCTATTTTCTTTAAAGTTGGATTTAGACCATTCTATTCATATTTAAATTTTTCAAAATTGAATTTTCTGAGAAAATATTACTTGTCCCTAAAGAAATCTACCAAGCTTTAAAAATGTAAAGTTTATATGGCATAAATGAAGCTAAATAACACATTAGAGAGCTCCTCCGCAGATATTAAAAAAACAAATTTACTCTTACTTTTTGCATTTCTATGAAATGACTGTTTAAAGGGTAGGAATAAAGGCCAAAATTTGCATTTAAATGGAGATATTTTAAGAAGAAATGCCGATTTGTGACCTTTACCCTTGCAGCTAGTTTTTTTTTTTTTTTAAGGTGGAAGAATCAAACTTCAGAGAAAAATGCTAGAAGTGGGAATATACTGATAGCAAATATTTAGCATGACCAGCTTCTAGAGCAGTGTGAGTGGTGTTTTCGTACCCTTTTCATACCCTTTTAGAGCAAATTGTGCTTTGTCAGGAATGAATTCAATCATGTGCAATGACATTGGGTAATTGATTCTGACTGGTATAAATCAGGGGTCCTGATCACTGCAGACTCCAGTGTAAGGGAAGAGTAAAATGAGAAGCGACCAGTGAAGTGTATGTTGATGACCATAGCTCATTAAGTTTCTTCATTCTATGTGTAGGTATTTCAAAATATTTTAGGACATTTTTGTATTGGCAGACTCTTTTTTACTACAGTGTCTACTCAGGAACAACCAGAATCATTGACTGCAATAACTTTATTCTACTGTCTTCTGGATTGTATTAATCATTGTTAAAGCTCAGTGGATTTAGGATAATGGGCATTAGGGAGGCACAAATTTTAAAGGTGCTTTAATGATTCCTCTCTAAGCATTGACTAGTTGTGTGTCTTTGAGAATATACATTTATTTGAGTGAATGAATGATAAAGAGAGATCGATTTTTTAAACCTGACTCTTCTCTTACTACGGTAAAATAGAACTAAAAGATGCTCTGTTGAATTCAGTTTTGCTGTTGTATGTGCATAAGCTCCTTTATAACAATTTTATTTCAGCTCCATCAGTCCCTTCATACTGTTGGTTCTCCCACCATTAATTACTTAGACTTTGGACACATTAGGGAAAAGAGAGTCCTAGAACTCCAGACCATTTTCTGTGGAGAGTTTCAGGAATCAGAAGAGAAAATAAGGTGCACTCATGAAGGCTTGCATTTGGAACAGTAATTCTGCTCACAGAGGAAAGAACATGTGAAAGATGAGTTAACAACCAATCCAAGCTGAGTCCAGGATTGGGCAGACAGACAGTAAGAGGTAAGCCATATTAAGTATCATGTTTAGAGAAACACAGGCATCGTGGACGTTTGGTACCCCTCATCTGGGCTCAACCCTAGGGAAACTGATATGTAAGATCTGGAATTCAGTTCTTGCTTCACTTGGAACAAGTTTGAGAAATCCAGGCTTTAAAGACCTGATTCGAGGTGAGGGAAACGAGAGAGGGAATAACATAAGAGCTTAGTCCCTATGGATCTGACTCAGGTGAACCAAGCTGGTTGTAGGTATCCGGGGTTAGTATATCACTAAGAGTCAGTTGTCACCTGCTCAGACGCTGTACCAGAGAAATTTCTACTGCCTCTGCTCTGGAAGGGGCATTATGCCGTCCTCTTAGAAACTGAAACTTGAGAAGCCACTGCCATGTCAATTCCATTTTAATCATTTTTACCTATTTATTAGCAGATGCCAGACACTGTGCTAGGCCCCATCACATGCAGTATCTTGGTATTGCTACTACTACTACTAATAGTTATTATTATTCCTTGGACTCAGCTTTCCCATGCATTGCTTCTTCAGGGTAAAAAAAAAAAAAATAGGCCAATAGCTTACAATGAAAGATTTTACCATGGCCTTTTCTATTTCTGTTTTTGCTAAACACATTTAGACTCCCAAATGAATATATTGGTAGCATAATTCCCCAAAAGGTGGATTGCTTGTAGTTACTAGACAAAAAGCAAACAAAGCAAAAACAAGCAAAACTCATCAAATCAAAAAATACACTAAAGAATGAGGATTCCCAGCTCCAAAATATTTGGGAAATGGTAGGCTAAATATAGTTAGGCTATTTAAATTTTTTTGCAGTGCTTATCAGAGTCTTTCAATTTGCTGATAGAACATTCAAGAAGGACTAATATATGCTGAGTTTCCCAAAACTGTGACCTGGGAATACTTTACACAGAAGCATCTTGAGAGCTTGGTGCCTGACAGCAAAGATTGGTTAAAATCCCAGTTTCCAAGTTTCATTCATTGCTGAGAAGCTATAATTCCTTAGGAAAATTCTGGCAGGGATGCTGGGTATGATCCAGCTGGTTATGCTTTCAAAAAGGTCAAGGCAAAAAGGGATCCACTTAGTGGCTCCAAAAAATTCCAGGTTAATGAAACATTCTTCCCTTATTACTCTATGTATTTTTCATGATTCTTTAGTACTCTAATGAATGAGTACTGTCTATGAAGCTGCTGCTAAGTCACTTCAGTCGTGTCCGACTCTGTGCGACCCCATAGACGGCAGCCTACCAGGCTCCCTTGTCCCTGGGATTCCCCAGGCAAGAACACTGGAGTGGGTTGCCATTTCCTTCTCCAATGCATCAAAGTGAAAGTAAAAGTGAAGTCTCTCAGTCGTGTCCGACCCTCAGCGACCCCATGGACTGCAGCCCTCCAGGTTCCTCCATCCGTGGGATTTTCCAGGCAAGAGTACTGGACACTGGGGTGCCATTGCCTTCTCCTCTATGAAGCTAGTATTCTTTAATCATAAGATGGCAGAGACTCTGAAGGGTTTTAATTGAAATGTATAAAATTATGAATGCCATCCACAACTTGCCCATACTATTTAGCCAAATTCTAGAAGACAGAACTGACTATATTAACTCTCTCCTACTTGCATCTTGAGGATGAATTTCTGTGTAGTTAGTTCAGTCGCTCAGTCATGTCTGACTCTTTGTGACCCCATGAATCGCAGCACACCAGGCCTCCCTGTCCATCACCAACTCCTGGAATTCACTCAAACTCATGTCCATCGAGTTGGTGATGCCATCCAGCCATCTCATCCTCTGTCTTCCCCTTCTCCTCCTGCCCCCAATCCCTCCCAGCATCAGAGTCTTTCAATGAGTCAACACTTTGCATCAGGTGGCCAAAGTTTTGGAGTTTCAGCTTTAGCATCAGTCCTTCCAAAGAAATCCCAGGGCTGATCTCCTTCAGAATGGACTGGTTGGATCTCCTTGCAGTCCAAGGGACTCTCAAGAGTCTTCTCCAACACCACAGTTCAAAAGCATCAATTTTTCGGAGCTCAGCTTTCTTCACAGTCCAACTTTCACATCCATACATGACCATTGGAAAAACCATAGCCTTGACTAGATGGACCTTTGTTGGCAAAGTAATGTCTCTGCTTTTCAATATGCTATCTAGTTTGGTCATAACTTTCCTTCCAAGGGTAAGCGTCTTTTAATTTCATGGCTGCAGTCACCATCTGCAGTGATTTTGGAGCCCCCCAAAATAAAGTCTGACACTGTTTCCACTGTTTCCCCATCTATTTCCCATGAAGTGATGGGACCAGATGCTGTGATCTTCGTTTTCTGAATGTTGAGCTTTAAGCCAACTTTTTCACCCTCCTCTTTCACTTTCATCAAGAGGCTTTTTAGTTCCTCTACATTTTCTGCCATAAGGGTGGTGTCATCTGCATATCTGAGGTTATTGACATTTCTCCCGGCAATCTTGATTCCAGCTTGTGTTTCTTCCAGTCCAACGTTTCTCATGATGTACTCTGCATATAAGTTAAATAAGCAGGGTGACAATATACAGCCTTGACGTACTTCTTTTCCTATTTGGAACCAGTCTGTTGTTCCATGTCCAGTTCTAACTGTTGCTTCTTGACCTGCATATAGGTTTCTCAAGAGGCAGGTCAGGTGGTCTGGAATTCCTACCTCTTGAAGAATTTTCCACAGTTTATTGTGATCCACACAGTCAAAGGCTTTGGCATAGTCAATAAAGCAGAAATAGATGTTTTTCTGGAACTCTCTTGCTTTTTTGATGATCCAACAGATGTTGGCAATTTGATCTCTGGTTCCTCTGCCTTTTCTAAAACCAGCTTGAACATCTGGAAGTTCACAGTTCATGTATTACTGAAGCCTGGCTTGGAGAATTTTAAGCATTACTTTACTAGCATGTGATATGAGTGCAATTGTGCGGTAGTTTGAGCATTCTTTGGCATTTCCTTTCTTTGGGATTGGAATGAAAACTGACTTTTCCAGTCCTGTGGCCACCGCTGGGTTTTCCAAATTTGCTGGCATATTGAGTGCAGCACTTTCACAGCTTCATCTTTTAGGATTTGAAATAGCTCAACTGGAATTCCATCACCTCCACTAGCTTTGTTCATAGTGATGCTTTCTAAGGCCCACTTGACTTCACATTCCAGGATGTCTGGCTCTAGGTCAGTGATCACACCATCGTGATTATCTGGGTCGTGAAGATCTTTTCTGTACAGTTCTTCTGTGTATTCTTGCCACCTCTTCTTAATATCTTCTGCTTCTGGGTAAGAACTCTCTAAAGGGCTGTTAACAGAAATTCAAGCTTTAGAGCTATATCCTAACTTTTGGTGATGATGGGCCTTTAAAGAGAATACAAAGTTGAGTGAACCTGTTTGGCAGAAATGTACATAATAATTGAGAATTTTCCTTCTCTGAAAACATGTCTGTACATCGGATGATAGATAAATATTAAATATTAGGTCAAGAAATATTTCATGAAAAGATAAATAAAAATAGATTGTGAAAAATGCAGTTGTGTTATACAGAGTTCATACAGTTTTTAAAAAGATAAGAGGAAATAGAAATCCTATGATTAATTAGAAAGATGTGATGGATTAGTTTGTAAATTAAAGGTAGATGAGTTTTACCTTTTTGTTCATTACTGATTCCTAAAGACTGAAGTATAAAGTGTTTATTATATACGCATAATATCTAGGAAATAAAATTAAAATGAGCTTCATCTTCCTAAGAACCATAGAATAGGTTATGAGTGGATTTCTTCATCAAGACAGAGACTTACCATTAGAACGTTTTGATTACCTGATAGGAAATTGTTATATAAATTAAGAAATAAGCTTGCTATAGCAATGGAAAAGTTCCTATGTGCTTAGGAGCCCCTAGCGAGGATATTGATAACTGGGTATATCCTTAAAAACAAACACAGCTCAACTTTTTAGTATTCTTGTTATTTAACAAATTTCAGTGTGAATGGATGTGTAACAAAGCCTTGGAAATGTGTTTCCTCTAAGTAAGTGCATTTTTTTTTTTTTAATGTGTCTGGCCTTATCTGTATGTTGAAAATGCTTCCCTTTATAATCCCCAAGATCATGTGTCTGATATGGCAGTACAAAAGGGTACTTGACATAAGAAAGTGAAAGTGAAGTCGCTCAGTTGTGTCTGACTCTCTAGGATCCCATGGACTGTAGCCCACCAGGCTCCTCCGTCCATGGGATTCTCCAGGCAAGAATACTCGAGTGGGTTGCCATTTCCTTCTCCAGGGGATCTTCCCAACCCCGGGATCGAACCCTAGTCTCCCACATTGCAGTCAGACGCTTTAACCTCTGAGCCACCAGGGAAGCCCTGAGATAAGAGAGACCACTTTTTAATGAAATTGGCCAGTCAGCTCAATAAAGCAATAATTTGGATCAGTTTTTGTCCTACTAATTAGCAAAACCATGTTTTGGTATGGCAGTTTCTCATGCTTTACATAGGAAACACGATATAGATGGATTTCCCTATATCATACTCAACCAGGGAATTTATTTTGATTAGTGTTTTGCATATACTAAAATATACACATTCTGGCTCCATGGGGAGTGCTGTTGTGCAGTTGTTTCCATGAAGCATTCTATCCAGAATGATCACAAAGAAGGAACTAACCCCTGCAGGATAAATAAAGACTACAGACTATGGCCAAAACAAGCCAGCAAACAAGTGAAAAGGCCACACTGAAAAAGTGCTAAATTAATACTAGGAGACAAAAGTAATGAATAAAGTTTGGAAAATGGCTCAAAGCTTTTTTTCCCCTACGTGGTAGGATTTCACTGTAAAGCAAATATCTTGTTTACTTGCTTCTATTGTGTAAATATTTGTGTGTATGCAATTTTTTTTTTTTCCCATCTCTTTTGTCAGGAACCATTAAATTCAGTGCCCAGAGAGATGCTGTAAGTAGGCTACTATAAAATTAGGGTATGCTAGAAACTCATAATTAATTGTATGAAATTCCTTTACAAGACCAGACAATAGTTCTACATTTTATGTTATATTAAAAACTGAGGAAATGTCATTTGTGAAATCTAATAAGGCAGAACATTATTATGTTCATACTGAAAGTCTGACTAATCTGAATGGATTAAAGGTGCCTTGTGGAATATCTTGTATTAGTTGACTAATTCTTGTCCTCATTATTAATGTTCTGAGGCAACTGTAATACCTACAAGTAAATATCTATTCAAAATAATTTCAGAAGCATTGCTTAATCGTCAGAGAGAATATTGTTTGCTGTGTTAACGCGGATTAAATAGCATACACTGACTTTTATCTCCCTTAAAAAAATTTTTTTTTTTGAAAAGCAGATTAGTGAATGGCAGAGCTGTCAGCCTTGATAAAACTGTTTCACATCTTTGGAGAGCTTAAACCTGAAACACCAAAGTGTACTCACTGTCCCTTGTGAGCATTAAGTGGTTTGTAAGATAAAAGAGGGAAGTCAGAAGTGAGAGGGTCTCTATCACAGTCCCAGTCATATCGCATAAAGGAATGGCATGGATTAAATCACAAGGGCCACCCCTCCCCCTCGTTGTCTGCCAGGACCTCAACTGTCCTCTGTGACGTACAGCTGAGCAAGAGACATGGAATCGCATTTTTCACAGGGATTTGAAATGTCTCTGTGGTCATGGTCTGGCAGTAATAGAAACCATGTGCTGTGGGTCAGGAGGAAAGCTGTCCTGAAACAGAAGAACCCATTTCTTGGCCTGATGACCTTGAGAAAGGTGAGTCATTTCAGTGTGCTTTTCCCTTGAAGCAGTGTGGGGGTTGTTGGGGCTACGTTTTCCTTTATGTCTCCTAGTTTGCGAGGGGAGTAACCACATATTATCCATGGAGAGGATAGTGTCAGTGATAAGCAAATGGTTAATGTCAGGAGCAATAAAATTCTCTTCCAGGGCACCCGATAGATGATTTGTTGTAGGTTGATTTGCATTTCCCTTTGTGATCTTAAACTCCTTTTGGCTTCCTAATACTTTAAAACAAGAGTCTGATGGAATGAGAGATGGTGTTTAAAAATCTGATTTAAGCAGAGTACTTTGGAGACATTGGACAACTAGCCTGCGTCTTCAGTTGCATTGCCTCTGGAATGCCAGCGTGTAAGACAGAGCAATATGAGCTTGTAATGGCTTGTCAGCCCATCTCCAGTTGACACACACTTGCGAGGTATATGGATAGGGTCACTTGAGGTTTCCCATTTCCCATAAAATAATGTTTATCTTGGCCTGATGGCACTCAAAACTGGTTCCTAAGTAATTTTTCCTCTAATCTCTTGTAGTGATCCATAAGCATGCCCCCCAAACTGACAGTGACCTAGAGGCCTTGGCTGTTTAAAATGCTGCTGGTGGGCAGTTATCAAAGGGCTAGTATTTTGGTACAATCCATACTGAAAGCTGGATTTTGTTTTAAATGGGTCTTGTTGAATTAGGAAAGTGTTTCTTCCACTGATGAATTTTGATTGTATCTCTAAGCGGGAGTTTTCTAAAATTGTGATAAGAGTTGATCAGAAATTTTCAATATCCAGGTGTTCAGTCTCCAAACCGCCACGCATCCTTTGTTGTCTGTTTCCTCAGACTGAAGTGGGTGGGGAAAATGGTGAAAATGTTTCTTCTCAGGGGTGTCTGTTACTCACCCCTCTGTGTGCTCCTGGAGGGCTCATGATTTGAAGTAAATGGGATATAAAAAAATCTCTTAGAATCTCGATTTCAAACTAAGCTTCCTGAAATGGTCACATGACCAACCTTTTATTTTGAATTTATGTTTAATTGGAGGATAATTGCTTTACAATGCTGCATTGGTTTCTGCCATACAACAGCGTGAATCAGCCGTAAGTATACATATGCTCCCGCACTCTTGAACCTCCCTGCACCCCCATCCCATCCCACCCCACCCCTCTAGGTTGTCACAGAACACAGGGCTGAGCTCCCTGTGTTATATAGCAACTTCCCACTAGCTATCTGTTTTACACATGGTAATGTATATCAAATGACCAAGCTTTAAACTTACCCCCTACTTTTTTTTCCCCCCTGAGGTTTCCTCTGTGTATGCTTGTCCATTTGTGTCCAGGGAGACTGGGGAGAGGCCTGCAAGCAGTTCTCTGGTCAGTCAGGACTCTACACATTAGAACTAAAAGAAAAAAAGAATGATGGAGTTAAGCTGGCCCTGAAAATATTGATGTTCCATCACTGAAAAGGTTAACAGGTTCTCCCAAAGGAAGGTCATTTTGGAAGCTTAAGAAACCTTTTTCACTTTAGTTTTTGCTCTTAACTGAAAGCTCATCACAGGTTCTCCCATAATATTTTATCTTGATTCTGATAGGTTTCAGAATGAAGAATGGAACATGGCTTAAAGAGTGCAAGGCTCCTGTGACAACATTGCATTTTGAAATAAGCCAGCGTGATTTGTCTCCATCAGATGTTCCATAATGATATTTCACTTCTTTTACTGCATGAAATAAAATTTTGTGATATTATTTCAAAAATTTCATTTGTAAATTTTAGGCCAAAACCATGAATGACTCTAAAGGCTTAAAAAAGTATTATTTTAATTTTGTTTTCTCTATTGCATATACTCTAAATGTTTTCCTTTGACAAATATAAATAATTCCATTGAAATCTCCATACATTGAAACAACTACATAAACAGAGAATTGGTTATAGTTCAATGACCAGTTTTCTGTAGGATAGCTTTATCACAAAGATAATGAAGAAATTAAATAGGCACTCCTTTGAGACGTCTGGCAATCAAACCAGAGGTTTTGATTGAGAAATTCCCTTATTAATATAGATTAAGTGAATGAACTAATTTCTTTGTAATTTTTTCTAATGGGAACTTTCCACTTCTGAGAGGACCAAGGGAAAACCTATTATTTTCACTGTCATGAAAAAGACAAAGATATGAGGTGTCTTTGAAGCATTTCCCCTAACTTTCAATACCACGCTTAAAGTATTGGAGATCACCTGTGATTACATTTCCACTGGAGTTTAAAAAAAAAAAAAAAAAAAAGCTGCCCTTGCCGCATATAATATATTTGAATGACACTGTAATATAGCTTTCTTATGTGATCATATAGACATGTCTTGATGTTCTATTGAATTTCAGCTCTACCACTCTTCATAAAGGCAGTTATTGTAATACAGAATAATAAATGAAACTTGAAATGGAATGATTATAAGTAAGCTTGAATTTTGCCTTATTGCTTGCCACTTATAGTAAGACGCCATGGAAGAGAATGCATCTTCTAGGTAATCAAGAAATGTTCCATGATCTTGGTGTTACTCAAGGTTGATGTTAAGACTCCTTTTGGGTGGCGTTTTGTAGAACAGAAATCGCGTCACTTTTCCTCCCTAGATATTAAGACAGTCTATTGATTTTTTTTTTTAAGTGCCATTCTTATAATCTCCCCAGAGCAGTAATCATGAGCTATGGGCATTTCACTGAAACACTCACATTTTAGAAGTATTTTCTTAAAATTGACATTTTAGAATAGACATTTCTCCAAAGAAGACATACAGAGGGCTCACAAACACATGAAAAGATGCTCAACATCACTCATTATCAGAGAAATGCAAATCAAAACCACTATGAGGTACCATTTCACACCAGTCAGAATGGCTGCGATCCAAAAGTCTACAAGTAATAAATGCTGGAGAGGGTGTGGAGAAAAGGGAACCCTCTTGCACTGTTGGTGGGAATGCAAACTAGTACAGCCAGTATGGAGAACAGTGTGGAGATTCCTTAAAAAACTGGAAATAGACCTGCCTTATGATCCAGCAATCCCACTGCTGAGCATACACACTGAGGAAACCAGAAGGGAAAGAGACACGAGTACCCCAATGTTCATCGCAGCACTGTTTATAATAGCCAGGACATGGAAGCAACCTAGATGTCCATCAGCAGATGAATGGATAAGAAAGCAGTGGTACATATACACAATGGAGTATTATTCAGCCATTAAAAAGAATACATTTGAATCAGTTCTAATGAGGTGGATGAGACTGGAGCCTATTATACAGAGTGAAGTAAGCCAGAAGGAAAAACACCAATACAGTATACTAACGCATATATATGGAATTTAGAAAGATGATAACAATAACCCTGTGTACGAGACAGCAAAAGAGACACTGATGTATAGAACAGTCTTATGGACTCTGTGAGAGAGGGAGAGGGTGGGAAGATTTGGGAGAATGGCATTGAAACATGTAAAATATCATGTATGAAATGAGTTGCCAGTCCAGGTTCGATGCACGATACTGGATGCTTGGGGCTGGTGCACTGGGACGACCCAGAGGGATGGAATGGGGAGGGAGGAGGGAGGGGGTTTCGGGATGGGGAACACATGTATACCTGTGGTGGATTCATTTTGATATTTGGCAAAACTAATACAGTTATGTAAAGTTTAAAAATAAAATAAAATTAAAAAAAAAATTGAGACTTGTCTTTTTTTTTTTTTTTGATGGTACTCTTTTCTGTTCTTTTTATAGTACACCTTAGAAAGTATAAAATGTGCATTGTTATTCTTTGTAATGCTTTACTACCAAGGCAGATATAGTAGCTTTAAGGAGGACATTAACTGGGTTTTTGAATCAGACCAGGTAACTGTGCAATTAAAGTAGAAAATGACTCCTACAATCCATAAGACATTTTTGTCATTGTTTTTAAAATATCAACCTACCTGACTTCAGGCTCTATTACAAAGCCACAGTTATCAAGACAGTATGGTACTGGCACAAAGACAGGAATATAGATCAGTGGAACAAAATAGAAAGCCCAGAGATAAATCCACGCGCATATGCACACCTTATCTTTGACAAAGGAGGCAAGAATATACAATGGATTAAAGACAATCTCTTTAACAAGTGGTGCTGGGATATCTGGTCAACCACTTGTAAAAGAATGAAACTAGAACACTTTCTAACACCATACACAAAAATAAACTCAAAATGGATTAAAGATCTCAACGTAAGACCAGAAACTATAAAACTCCTAGAGGAGAACATAGGCAAAACACTCTCTGACATACATCACAGCAGGATCCTCTATGACCCACCTCCCAGAATATTGGAAATAAAAGCAAAAATAAACAAATGGGACCTAATTAACCTTAAAAGCTTCTGCATATCAAAGGAAACTATTAGCAAGGTGAAAAGACAGCCTTCAGAATGGGAGAAGATAATAGCAAATGAAGCAACTGACAAACAACTAATCTCGAGAATATATAAGCAACTCCTACAGCTCAACTCCAGAAAAATAAATGACCCAATCAAAAAATGGGCCAAAGAACTAAATAGACATTTCTCCAAAGAAGACATACAGATGGCTAACACATGAAAAGATGCTCAACATCACTCATTATCAGAGAAATGCAAATCAAAACCACTATGAGGTACCATTTCACACCAGTCAGAATGGCTGCGATCCAAAAGTCTACCAGTAATAAATGCTGGAGAGGATGTGGAGAAAAGGGAACTCTCTTACACTGTTTGTGGGAATGCAAACTAGTACAGCCACTATGGAGAACAGTGTGGAGATTCCTTAAGAAACTGGAAATAGACCTGCCTTATGATCCAGCAATCCCACTGCTGAGCATACACACTGAGGAAACCAGAAGGGAAAGAGACACGTGTACCCCGATGTTCATCACGGCACTGTTTATAATAGCCAGGACATGGAAGCAACCTAGATGTTCATCAGCAGATGAATGGATAAGAAAGCAGTGGTACATATACACAATGGAGTATTAGCCATTAAAAAGAATACATTTGAATCAGTTCTAATGAGGTGTATGAAACTGGAGCCTATTATACAGAGTGAAGTAAGCCAGAAAGAAAAATACCAATACAGTATACTAATGCATATATATGGAATTTAGAATGATGGTAACAATAACCCTATGTACGAGACAGCAAAAGAGACACTGATGTATAGAACAGTCTTATGGACTCTGTGGGAGAGGGAGAGGGTGGGAAGATTTGGGAGAATGGCATTGAAACATGTAAAATATCATGTATGAAACGAGTCGCCAGTCCAGGTTCGATGCACGATACTGGATGCTTGGGGCTGGTGCACTGGGACGACCCAGAGGGATGGAATGGGGAGGGAAGAGGGAGGAGGGTTCAGGATGGGGAACACATGTATACCTGTGGCGGATTCATTTTGATATTTGGCAAAACTAATGCAATTATGTAAAGTTTAAAAATAAAATAAAATTAAAAAAATTAATAATAAAATAAAATGTATTTAATTATTTAACTGATTTGCTTTCATCTGGGATGGACTTTGTTGCTGCACGAAGGCTTTCTCCGGTTGCAGTGAGGACTCGCTACTCTCTAGGCGTGGTGCGCGGGGCTTTGGGCGCGTGGACTTCAGTAGTCGGGGCGCGCTGGCTCAGTAGTTGTGGCCCATGGGCTTAGCTGCCCCACAGCCTGTGGGGTCCTCCCAGCACACGTGCTCATTCGCTCAGTAGTGTCCAGCTGTTCACTACTCCATAACCTGTAGCCTGCCAGGCTCCTCTGTCCATGTTATTGCCCTGGCAAGAAGACTGGAGTGGGTTGCCATTTCCTCCTCCAATGAATCTTTCCGACCCAAGGATTGAACTTGTGTACCCCACATTCGCAGGCAAATTCGCAACCCCTGGACCACTAGGGGAGTGGTCACGAAGTCATGGGACCAGATGCCATGATCTTAGTTTTTTGAATGTTGAGTTTTAAGCCAGCTTTTTCACTCTCCTCTTTCACTTTCATCCAGAGGCTTTTAAATTCCTCTTCACTTTCTGCCATAAGGTTGGTGTCATCTGCATATCTGAGGTTATTGTTATTTCTCCCTGCAATCTTGACCCCAGCTTGTGCTTCATCCAGCCCATCATTTCTCATGATGTACTCTGCATATAAGTTAAATAAGCAGGGTGACAATATACAGCCTTGACGTACTCCGTTCCCAATTTGGAACCAGTCTGTTGTTCCATGTCCAGTTCTAACTGTTGCTTCCTGACCTGCATACAGATTTCTCAGGAGGCAGGTCAGGTGGTCTGCTATTCCCGTTTCTTGAAGAATTTTCCACAGTTTGTTGTGATCTAAGCAGTCAAAGGCTTTGGTGTAATCAATAAAGTAGAAGTAGATGTTTTTCTGGAACTCTCTTGCTTTTTTGATGAAACAACGGATGTTGGCAAGTTGATCTCTGGTTCCTCTGCCTTTTCTAAATCCAGCTTGAGTATCTGAAAGTTCACAGTTCACATACTGTTGAAGCCTGGCTTGGAGAATTTTGAGCATTACTTTGCTAGCGTGTGAGATGAATGCAATTGTGCGGTAGTTTGAACATTCTTTGGCATTGCCTTTCTTTGGAATTGAAATGAAAACTTGCCATTAGTACCATTAACACATAAATCCAGGCTTTCATCATTTCCTACCCTGACTGTCCATGTGGCCTTCTCTCTGGCTTCTGGTCTACCAGTCTTAGCTTCCCTTTTATCATCCCAACTCTGATCCCCCTGCTAAATTTCCCTAAAACAACCCCTTGATCATCTCATACAAACTTATAAACTTTTCTTGTTTCTTTACTGCCTACAGAATATGAAAACTGAAGCTTTTTGCATTATGGTTGGAGCAGGGAGAGAAAGCAATTATCTAACTTATTGGTTTCCAAAGGAAATACTGGAACTTCTCTTCAAATTGACTTTTCTTATCCTTCTAGATTTGTATTATGAAATATGTATTTCATAACATATATAATTTACCAATATATTAGTACATAGATATAATTGATGAATAAATATACACATATTAGTGTATGCTCAAAATACATTTTACTAAAAGAATACACATACATATACACACATTATATTACTAGATCGCTGATATGACTTCCTTCTTTCCTTTTTCCTTTTCTACAATGTAGGCAAAGCGGGTAAGTTAAATCTGCCCTGTAATAGACCCATAACTAACCTCGACACTCTCTCTAAGTCTGCTACGGGAGTTTAGACTCACTTATCCTTTCCTTTAGACAAAGGCAATTGGTAAATTTGATCTAGCTGTTCTTCATCTTTTCTTTCTGACCAGTTTTGTTCTCTTTAGAATATTTCAGTGGGGCTACCAATCCAACTCTTCTGTTCAGCCTGGGCTGACTCTTTTTTGCTGCTGCTTGTTAACTCCTTTACTATCTTACTGGTCTCTTTACACACATTCTTATCTACACATATTCTCTTCCATTCTCCCTGTTAGTTGTCTTTTTTTTAGTCTTAGAGCCCTGTATTTTGATGCTTTCAGCCTGCAAGTGGTTTTCAAACTGTGGGCACGCCATGATGACTTAGTGCTATGGGTACTACCAATGCCACCTCTGCCGTATCACCAAGCTGTCCTGCCCCCATCCGTTCACTTTACCTCTTCCATATCCTTCCTCCTTTGCACAGAGATCTTCCTCCTTTGCATAGATCTCAGTGCTAATTCTGAGACCATCCTGGCTTTCTACTTCATGGTTCACTCACTTGATAATGAGTTGTTCTGGCGTGAGAAGTTAAAAATGGCATTCCTGACATGGTCTGAGACTCTCAATATTCCATACTCTCTTCATGGCAGCATAATCTATTTTTCTGTAAAAGCTCAGTAGTCTAGGAGGCTAAGTTCTGGTTTAGAAAGGCTGATTGAAAGATAGCTCCTCAGGATACCAACTGCCTGGCCTAGATCCTATTTCCAATTTTTTTTTTTTTTCCCGCTTTAGCCTTATATACTTCCAGACAAAAGGAACATACCTTTTTCTCAACAAAAGTATAAGCAGACAAACCCAGGCAAACTGGTCCTTATGATGACTGTATTTAGAGTAAATCCAAGACAACTGTCAAAGGGAACAGCAGAATATTCCTTTTGGAATATTAACAGAAGCTCCTGATGCACTCCCCGTGAATGGTATCTGCATTCAGGTTCTTCGTGGTCTGCCCTTTCTGCCTTCTTAAACTTGTCCTTTATCCTCTCTAATACTTCAGTCGTTTTGAACTATTCTCTATTCTCCGGACAGAGCCTACCTCTCTGCCTTTGTCCTTGGCCTAAAATGCCTCCACAGACACCACATACCTGTTGAAATCATATCTATTTTTGCCTACCTAGCTCATATAATGGTAATGATCATCAAACAGCCTCTGCTAACCATCTTCACCACATTTAAATTCTTTCCCATCAGATGCCCTGTGGCATTTATTTTGTGGCATTCTTATGATAGCCTTGTCACATCCAGTGTGTGTATGCATGCTAAGTTGCTTCAGTTGTGTCTGACTCTTGGTGACTCTATGGACTGTAACCTACCAGGCTCCTCTGTCCATGGGATTCTCCCGGCAAGAAGACTAGAGTGAGTTGCCATGCCCTCCTCCAGGGGATTTGCCCAACCCAGGGGTCAAACTCACATTTTTTATGCCTCCTGCATTGGCAGGAGGGTTCTTTACCATTAGTGCCACCCAGGAAGTCCCATCATATTGTGACTCTATGGTTATTTTTGTATAGTTTTAAAAAATTATCTCTGTAATACCTACCCTGCTAGTTTGTAAGTCCTTTGAGGACAGGTTGTATGTCGTATTCATCGTTGTATATTCCTGACTGCCTAGTTCTAATGATATTAATATATTGGAGGCACGTTGGTATTTCGGGAGGAGATTATATGACTGAATGAAATGGTTCACAATGATGTATTCTTCTGATGGAAGTCTTTAACCTAATACTGCTGAGATTTTTTCAGTCAGCAAAAAGACAGTAGTACACCATTCTGACATTCCTTTGAGGCACATGTTTCTTCAGTGTACACCCTCTCACAGGAAGATATTTAATAAAAAAAAAAAAAAAGAAGAAAAAATAAAATCGGTAGCTTGATTATATGCTTAGCCAAGAAATTTCTTTTGCAGTTCTAAGGAAAATCTCCAGCAAACCAAATTACTCTCCCAGCAATGCACTTCAAAGGAGAGAAGAATGCATTTCTTGTACAGAATTCTTGGGTATGTTTGATCATTAGTCAGGGCAAGTAGCTTGACTTGAGGCTATTTACTCAGCAGGAATTAAAAAGAGCAGCATTGCTTCAACCAAGAGGAGTGTCCCAGCCCTTCGCCAGGCAGAATTTAATTTGATCTGTCAAGGAAGTAATAGAGGTTTACTCTAGGAGTGAGTCTCGATCAGTAATATTTGGTTGACTTTTGAGCTACTAAAATGCTCCTTCCCCCCAAATGGCCTTTTTTAGGAATAATAAAAACAAGGACACTTGGCACCAAGTAATTGTCTGAGAACCTGAGAATTTTACAGCAATTGTTATTATTGAAACAGGTTTTGTTTTTCTCAGTCTGAGTCTTGCTCTTACACTTGTGTGTATATATGTATATATGTGTGTGTTTAATACATACCAATGGGCTATGGCTGATAATTATTTCAACTAGGAAGTGCCACAAAATATTTTTGATGTAGTCAAAATATAATTTAATACTATTAGACTTCTAATTAGAAATGTACAAACGTTTCTTGAAGAAAATCAATTGCTGAAAAAAATGGCTTTAAATGTCAACTTAAAAAAAATAAACTAAATACATATTGTCTAATATGAGATAGGCTTTATATTTTCTAGGGGAAAAATTGCACATCACCTTTCAACATGTAATTTTTCAAAATTTAACTTTTTAATTAAATTTAATTTCAGTTATAAGGTGTTCATTACCATTTGGCACATTCTTCAGTTAAAATAATTAGCAACAATAATTAAAACTTTTCATGCTTGATTTTTCTAGTCTCAATTTTTAGGAAAATGATGCTTTAAATTTATAAAAAATAAATAAATTGGTATATAATCACAGATGCACTAGTCAACATCTATTTATAATTTTTCACCATGAACATCCTGAAAGAAATGACTATTTTTTAAATTTTAGACAAAAAAAAAATTCAAAGAGAGTACTAGTGAATCATTTGTTATTGGTTACTTTTTTAAAACAGAGTAAAACAACTTCTGTAACATTAATTTTGAAAAGTTAATTCCCATGTTCTAATGCTAGCATAATGAGTTTTTTTCCACAGTGAACTCTAATGAGTTTATGAACATGCTGCCATATTTATGGTAGAAGCAATGCAAATTTGATTCATGTTTATTTATGCATGCATTACATTTGGGAGTATATTTAGGGACCAGAAGCTTGCTGGAGAATTTGTTACAGGAAAGAAAACTTATGAAGAGGACTTCTTATCCCAGGAGTGGAATTAAGGTAGAATTAACAAGGAATTGAAGTTATCTTTGATCATGATTTTTTATTCCATTTTTATTCACTTTGAGGAAGTGTTGCCTGCTTTTTTTGATGTTCAGCAGAGCAGTACAATGCAATACACAGAAGCATAATGTTGAATTTTCATAATAATGCTTATGATGCAAATGAAGCACACTTCAAAAAGCAGGTTGATTAGCATTTCTTGGTAAGATGACAGTCCCCTCTTTTTTAAAATTTTTGTTCATTAGTTTTATCGGTAGATTACATATCCAGATTTCAAATTTGAAGTGCATAGTTTTTGCTTATAATCATAATGTGAATTTAAATAGTTTTAGATTGTGCATTTAAAACAATTCTCTTGTCACTGAATTACACTCTGGATTAATGAGCTGTTTGTCACCTCAGAGCCCTTTGCTTTGAAATTCAGTCTTGTTTAAAGTGAACTCCAACCATTTCAGGCCAGCATTATAGAAGGTTGCAGGATTAATGAGCTCCAGGGGCTCTGTGGTTCTCTTTGGAGCATATGTCACTAAATTTTATTCTCAGGAAGCATTATTCTATGCAAGAAGAATATGGGAAGCTGAATGTGAAGAAATGGTTTTTCAACAAATGATTTGACAATTGCTGATGAGGCGTGATCGTTCACCCCACTATGCACACAGGAGACAAGGGCTTTTGCCTTTTCCGCATTCGTGCTAGTTTGCTTCAATTGCGTCCCAACTCTCTGCAGCCCACCAGGCTCCTCTGTCCGTGGGATTCTCTAGGCAAGATACTGGAGTCGGTTGCCAGGCCCCTCTCCAGGGAAATCTTCACAACCCAGGGAACCACCTCATCTCTTATGTCTCCTGCATTGGCAGGTGGGTTCTTTACCACTTTAGCTTCACCTGGGATGCCCTTGCCTTTTCTAACTGAAACAAAATTACAATTGACATATATTTTAATAAGGCTATCACTGTTGTTAAAGCAATGCTCCTTTAAGGTTTATTACTCAGTTCTTTGTTTTTGTTTCACTTAATGGACTTTCTAGGGCTGGATGAAGAATTTACACACATAGACTCTCGAGCACACTTCCAACTAGTCTACAAAATGGAGAGAATAAAATAGAAGAAAAAGTTGTCCCTTTATTTTAGAATAGAATTTCTCAGTAAACTGACAATTCTCCCTGTTTTTAACTTTTTGTTTTATTTTGGAGTATAATTTATTAACCTTATTGTTAGTTGCAGGTGTGCAACAAAGAGTTCAATAATAAGTATGTATGTATCTATTCTGTTTCAAATTCTCTTCCCAATTAGGTTGTTATAGGAGATTTAGCAGAGTTCCCTATGCTTTACAGTAGATCCTTGCTGGTTATCCATTTTAAATGTAGCAGTGTGTACATGTCAGTCCCAAACTCCCTAACTATTTTTCCCTTATCATCTTTCCCTCCTTGTAACCATAAATTGAATCTCTAAGTCTGTGAATACATTTCTATTTGGTAAATAAGATCATCTGTATCATCTTTTTTTTTTTTTAATTCCAAATTCATGTTTAGTAATTCTATGAGTAGATTACTTAGCCAGAATTTCAGACTAAGACAATTAAACTCTTTACCTCTGGGTAAATCATTTATCTAAAGTTGTCTCTCTTAATCCAAACAGCCTGGGCTGGGGATGGCAAATTCATGGCAATCCTGTAGATATTCATTCCTTCTCAGGCAGACATTACTTATGCATCACAGCCTGTTTCTTTATGGAACCAGCTATCTGTACACTAAGACACAGCCTCAGAATTCTCAACATCATGATCCAGGCAACCTCTACCTGTTGGCCAGAGTTGACAAGTGAAATAAACACACTTGCCACTCTGGCCTGTCAGCCCTCTTTGCCAGTTTAGATGTTCTGATCACTCGGAGAGAACTATGAAACCCCCAGTGTATCTTTAGCTTTTAGTTACACAGATGTTAAGATGGGGTGGTATTGCTATCTTTGAGTTGATGAAATATAGTATTCTTTGTTCTTCTCCATGCCCTTTTTACGTGGATTCAAACTTTTTCTCCCTTTCCTTCCCAGCTGACCATCCTTATCGTCTACATTTCATTTCTCCAACTCTATTCGGGTCTTACTCCTGACTTCACCACTGTTTTACCACTGGAGTGTCAAAATGTTTTCTAATGGATAAATTGTCATCCTCCATTAAAGGTGTGTTGACGCTGCACATCTAACTTTGGCATGCCAGGGGTGTCTTGCAGTAGCATGAGCCACAGCATGGACACAGCAGGCATTTTGATATCTTTGCTCAAGTCCTCTCTTGTTGGGTAGTAACGCTCATTTCTAAAATCCAGGGAAGATATCAGCAACCGAAAGTCCCATCGCCCATAAAAATAGGCTCCTGACCCCTACACTGGCATTTGTGTTTTATCATAGCATATCCGGAGGCAAGAAAATCATAGAAAAGGAATCTTTCTTAATCTTGGCAAAATCTTCAAGTTGGATTGTCAAAATTTAGGTTTCTTATGGATCACAGTGACTGAATGAAATATCACAAATTTGTAAAAAAGACATAGGAAGGAGAGCCATAGTTTAAAAATACAGAGTATTTCTAGACGGCTGCTGCTGCTGCTGCTTCAGTCGTGTCTGACTCTTAGCGACCCCATGGACAGCAGCCCATGAGGCTCCTCTGCCCATGGGATTTTCCAGGCGAGAGTACTGGAGTGGGGTGCCATTGCCTTCTCCATTCTAGACATCTAGGGTGTTGCAATTCTGTTTGCAATTCATTATATGAGAAAACAAAGAGCCCAAAGATGGGAAGGTGAACATCTCATGCCTTTAGTACACGTATGATCTGAAGCTCTATGACAGTTCTGAAACCTAGCCTAATAAAGTATGAAACATTCTGAGGAATGCTATTGAAGATATGCAAATAGAGTTTGGAATGGAAAAAATGCAAACCATTTGGACAGGCACAGGGCCAATTTATCGATTCATTCTCAGGGAGTATCAGACCTTTACAAATTTAACTCATGGGGAAACATACACATGTAGACTTTCTTCAGGTGAAGAAAGATTCAGTATGCAGCCAGCATTAAATATTTGAGTTTTGTTTGTTACTGCAGTATCAGCTGTGTGTTAGCATGTTTAATTTTCAGCCTCATGCCATTTTGAAAAGTGAAAGTGTTAGTCACTCAGTCATACCCAACTTTTTGTGACCCCATGGACTGTAGGCTGCCTCTGTCCATGGAATTCTCAGGCAAGAATGCTGGAGTGGGTTGCCATTCCCTTCTCCAGGGGATCTTCACAACTCTGGGATTGAACCCAGGTCTCCTGCACTGCAGGCAGATTCTTTACCATCTGAGCCACCAGGAAAGCCCAATGTCATTTTAGAAGCTATTCAGTTTTCTTCCAATGAAGAGATGAGATAATGCAAGGCATCCTGAACTGATGGACAGGCTTTAGAATATTCTGGTCTAGATGCAGCTGGAACCTCTAAATAATTCCTCATACTGAAGAGATTACTGCACACAGCAGAGCATGTCTCGGTTGGAATTAGGTCTATATACATATAGTCATGCTATTGGAAAATGAGGGCCCATATTAATTTACAGAAACTTTCTGTCTAGGAAAAGAAGTGACTGTGTCTTTGGGAGCAATAGAAATACCCAAAAAACTAAGTTGTCATTGAGAAAAAGAGTTAAAGAGAATGGCTTATGATTTTTTTAAGACTGCAGCTGATGTGTTTAGTTTTGGAACTCCTTGGGCGTTTGAATTTCATTTTCCCTCAAGAGTCACCTAAACTGAATGCTGTATATCAGATTACAGGTTTACCTTCCCATTGGATTTGTAGCCCCTAGGGAGATGCAATTAGTTTAGTCGCTAATGCACTTTGGTCCTCAACATGGAATAATCACTATGGAATATAAGGACAGTTTCAAGAGCATCAGAGGTATTTTACCAAATTTTATTTAATCTCCCCTCATCCCATTTACAGGTCAGCTTATTAAAGTTGAGAGTTCTTGGTAGATGGCTTCCATGAAGGGACACAATGTTATCTTTGGATAAGCTATTCCAGGGTTAATCTGAGTCAAGAAACATTTACTTGTCATAGAAATTGCAGGGTTATTATGTTGAATGTGAAAATCTGATTGCCTTCATTAAGATGGTCATGTATACAGAAACATGCACATTTAAGAGGTAAAATATAGTGTTATGGAGGCATAAAGTGGCTTGGGAGTGAAAGAGGTATGTCAGAAAGAGAAAGACATCAATAGTCGTTTTGATTTAGAGGTCACTGATAGCTGTAGGAAAAACAGCTTCATTAGAGTAATCGTGAGGCAGAAATTGCAAAGGGCGGGAACAAATTGCCGCGGGCACTGGAGGGAATAAAAGGTGAAAACATGGAATTCCATCAGTCAGTCTTTCGAGAAGTTTACTAGAGGATGGAAGGAGGGGGGGGTGGCGCGGGCTATGTGTTTGTCACATTTGCAAATCCAGAAGCCTGTGGAGCAGCCTCCTCTCAGAGGGCATGTGGTAGCATTAGATTTGGGAGCATGCCCTGGAGATGGCTCTGTAGCACGCCTCACACTGTGTGGTCGCCAGCTTGGGGTCATGCTTCAGTACTGTGTCACAGGACCCCTGCACTACCACCTGTCTGCCCAATCTGGGCACAGGACTAGGGAATCAATGGGAAATAATATTTGTTCACTTGGAGGCTTGTTTCCATTCATAATGCCCCAGGTTGGGAAGCCACTAGCATCCTCCCATGGACCAAGTTTAAGTCTACTCTCTTCTATTCAACAAACATATCCTTAGGTAGTCTGAGTGAGGCCCTGCTTTGGTTCAAAGTCTACAACGTGGTTAAAAGAGGTTCCTGCCCTTACATAACTCAATCTCTCTAAAGAAGCATGAAACGCAAGTAGCATCTCTATAGTGGGATGAACATCGCCACAGTGGAGGAATGGGTAGTGAGGGGCAGGTGACAGCGCGTACTGCACTGGGGCTTCTCAGATGCTTCTCAAGAAGACTGCCTGCACCAAGGCCTGAAAGATCGCTTAAAATTATCTAGGCAGCTGAGAATAAATCCTAAGGAAATACTTAGGGGGCATGAACAAGCCAGTGTGGCTAGTTAACCTCGTGTGTTGGTATTGCTATTTAGTTGCTAAATTGCGTCCAACTCGTTGAGACCTCATGGACTGTAGCCCACCAGGCTCTTCTGTCCATGGGATTTCCCAGGCAAGAATACTACAGTGGATTGCCATTCCCTCCTCCAGGGGACCTTCCTGACCCAGGGATCAAACCCACATCTTCTGCATTGGATGGAGGATTCTTTACCACTGAGCCACCAGGGAAGGCAGTTAGCCTCATGAGAGGATGGCTAATGTGGGGGTCCTGTGAGCTTGAGCTGTGAGATGTGCCTGCAGGGGGTAGGGGAAGCCTGGTTGTGGAGTGACTAACACATCACAGTCAGATTCTTGGCTCTTATTCTGTAGATAATAGCAAGGGGGTCACTGTATTGCTTTAAGCAAGAAGGCGACTGAATGCTTTACTCTTTTACAAAGATTATTCTGACTGAAGTGTGTGTGTGTGTGTGTGTGCGTGCACGTGCGTGCGTGTGTGTGTGTGTGTGTAGGGGTGGGTTGAGCAGAGACTAGTTTGGAATATAAAGCAGCAGACCAAGAATAAAATCATGACCTGAATGAGGCCAGAGGAAGTGAGATTGGAAAGGGTAGGTAAACTGGTTTTGTTGTTTTAGTAACCAAATGCTTTGATGAAGAATTGGGTTTTAGGTGCCTCCCAAATCCAGGCTGAGTTGACTGCAAGTGTTTCTGTGGCTCATTGAGAGCCATTTGCCTAAATCTATCTAAATTGTGATTCTCATGGACATTGTGAAATGAAGGTGGAGTTTGGAGGCAGAAGGCAGAGCTGTATAGAGTCAAAGCAAGGAGGGGAAGAAAAACAAAACATGGGGAAATCAATAAAGAGAAATGGAGAGGGCAAGTTATTATTTGCTATCTTGACCCACAGCTTAGTTCACCTGTGGTCTTCCAACAATACTTTTTCTCTGTTTTTAAATGTTTCATTAGTTAATACCTTAAGAAATGAGCATAGGTCATTGATGGAGTTACTGTGGTTGTGAGTGTCTGAGAAGCGACTTTTTATTAATGGAAGCACTATAATAGTGGCCAAGTATGTGTTTATGACGTTTTTTCAGACATCTGTAAGGAGCAGTGTAAACCTGTAATTGTGGGGTGTTTGCTGGAGTGGGAGAAATGACAGAATTAAATAAGTAATGAGGAAAATGTAAACGGACCCAGTAAGCACCACTATAATTAAATGGACCCACTTATCCCTCAGAGTGTATTTCTCTTGGTTCTGGATGTGTTCTGTGTGTTCTGTCTCGTGAGCAAGGTGGGCAGTTTGCTCATTTGGTTGGGATCCTAGAGTAATGAGATAGGAATTAAGGGGCTAATACTTCTGCAGGCCATTGGTTTTAACCTAGTTCATGACCCCAGAAGGACACTTTAAACCTCATCACCATCCTGCCTTTTGTCTTTGGGTGCAAGAGGGCGCCAATTGGAGCGTGTAGATGGCTTTCCAGCACATCTGTCTTCACCAGCAGAAAGCTGTGGTCACATAAGTAGGATTATCTTTTACATAAAAAGAGCAGCCTGTTCCATAATTAGAAAAATTAGAAATTGCTGTGAGATAGGCAATAATTAATTGCTGTTGAATACCCATTCTTGAATTTGATTTGTAGGAAATGGGGATGTGGGAGCTTTGTTAATTGCAGAGCCTGTGATGAGAGTTTTGTATCACTCTACTGGGTACTTAACTGGTGACTCACAGAACACTGGAGGTCCATAGACCTAGACTTAAAACGTGAAATGTGTGATTGCATTGACTGCCTATTTTAAGACATTTTATGTTTAATTATTTGTGCCACAACTTGGTCTGATCCCCTTTATGCGATGGAGCTGAAATAGATTATATTTTCCACTACCAATGTTACATTTTTTTAAAAATTTTATTTTATTTTTAAACTTTACATAATTGTATTAGTTTTGCCAAATATCAAAATGAATCCGCCACAGGTATACATGTGTTCCCCATCCTGAACCCTCCTCCCTCCTCCCTCCCCATTCCATCCCTCTGGGTCGTCCCAGTGCACCAGCCCAAGTATCTGTATCTAATTGAGAGGTGAATTCAGGTTTTGTGGGGACTGAAACTTAATGACATTTGAGGTGAGCCCTCTTTGAGAAAAGAAAAACTTAAATACAAAAATCTGTTATGAAGTGGTATTTAAACTCATTCTTTCCTTTAAGTTGATGACATTTAAAAAAATATTCCCTCATTTCATAAGTCTTTACCAATATTGTCATATACATTGTTAGAATTGTGGTCAAATTTGGAAGAACAAAAAAAAACTTCTTCAGGCCTCTTTTATGATGAGTTATAATATTTTAGAACAGAGACTAATTTTTCATACTTTTGGAATCGATTATCCACAGTCCCTAGCTATTTACCATAACTGTTTCTCATTTTTTTTTTTTGCATTTGATTTTTTTATTTTTTTTTCTATTTCTGCTTTATTTTTTTAATTTTATTTTATTTTTAAATTTTACATAATTGTATTAGTTTTGCCAAATATCAAAATGAATCCGCCACAGGTAAAAAAAAAATTGACCATGTGAAGACATTGCTAGGACCCTATCCAGCTCCTTAAAAGGGACTAGTGCAAATGAGGGCTCTTCAAGTTTAAGCTTCATTGTAAATTCATGGTAAATTCATCTCGGATCTAGTAGCATTGCAATTCTTTTTTTTTTTTTTTTCTCAGCATTGGCATTCATTATTCCATTCTCATGGAATCTTTCCAAACACCATTGTATTCAGTAGTCTAATGAAATAGCATAACCCTTGACACTTAGATACAATGAGTCAGTTAAGGAAGAAGTCAGGTTTTTAATGATCTTTCTGAGTTTTTTAAATAAGGCACAGCTCAATTCTTATCTCCGGGTTTGACTGGCAGACAATAGCTTCTTGTAAGGCTGTTCTGTTAATATTTTTTTTAATCTACTACAAGCTTTAATTTATCTTTGATAGCTTGGAAAGAGATTCAATTCCCATTAAGAACATGAAAATATTTTTAAAGATATTATCTTTTATGGTATATCCTTTTATAGTTCACTGACTATATTAGTTGTGGGTATCTTAAATTTCAAGTCATTTCAACAGTTAGTATGTAAATAAAATATATAGGGTGTCCAAGCCATCACCTTGTATAGAGTATCTTTAATATTTTAAAACATTATCTCTAAACTTAAAATGAAACCTGTTACTGAAGAAAGACTTCAGAATTGATACAAAGATCCCATTGCACTCTATATGGTTTTCTGCTAAATGTCCCAAGATCTGTTTTATTGCATTAAGCATAGTTTCATTAAAGATGCTTGGGCTTCCACCCTTTTCTGTACCTCTTACTACTTCTATGTACACAAACCCAACAACCTAATCAAGTTGCCTTTGATCAAATTTAGTTTGGATTTTTCCCTAGTAATGCAGTCTGGTGGCAGTTAAATAGAATTTAATTAAAATAAATATGCACAAGATTCAATCGAGCTTAATTATCTGATTTAACTTGGTAAAATTGGACAGAAAGTCTAGACATTAGAAGATACACCTCTGCTTGACTTGGATAAAGGTTTAGTAAAACAGAGATAAAAGTTTAGTAAAACAGAGGCCAGCATTAAGAAGAGAGAAGGGAAATCTAGTTGTAAAAGTTATTTATACATTTAGGTAGAATTTTAAATACACAAAATGTGTCCCGCTAAATTTGTACCCACGGTAAAAATTGGGTTGTTTCCTGTTTTTCTATTCTATGACAACGGTAAAATAAAAGTGTGAAAAGCTAGGCAATCCACTTATTAAATAGAAATTTAGATTGACAAGCTACTTTCTCAAATTTGATTTCTGGCTCAGTTGGCTAATGCTTCTTAAGCCTTTTATAGTGGACATGCATAACCCAGCGATTTTGTGAAAATGTAGATTCTGATTCAGTAAGCCCCAGTGATGCCCACACTGTGGGCTAAGGCCCATACTTGAGGAGCAAAGCCCCAGACAGTGAAGTGACAACAGTTGATATGGGATGGATGCCACCGCTGTATCCACCATAACTGTGCTGATAATGATACTTCAATAAGACTACCTCTCAACTCTGGTGTGTTTTTATATTATTTCCAGTGTCCCAGTTTAGTCTTTACATTATATAATGCCATGTGCTTTAGCTCAGCTTGATTGTCACTAGTTACTTTAGAATATTTATTTGAGTCCCCCTCCAGTCCAATATGAGCAGCAGGTGTAGACAGATTTCTCTTTCAGAATGAGTTCTCTAAACCCTAACATTTTCTTACTGAGGATTCATTCAATTGTGTATCTCTTTTGCTCATTCCGATATTTTCCAAGTCAATCCTGTGAATCATCGTCTCTTGTCTGTGTCTTTATTCTGCAAGGCTGGTCATCTCACTGACCTCCACACATGCTAGTTTCATTCCTGATTCCAAATTCTGCACGTGCTGTCCCTTGACCAAGAATGCTTACATTTAACACTCCTGTCCTTCATGAGGTCTCCTGCAATCACAGGCTCTGAATGACCTGGTCACTCATCATCTGACAGAGCTGAGCAGATTGAGGCCACTCAGTAGCTGTCTGTTGGAATTATATTGATATATTCAGGGAGCTGCTCTTCACCTTCCTTCTGTGCTTCATTTCAAAGCAACCTAACATTGGTGCTCATTAACTCTCAAAGATGTTTCTTTTTGACAATGGATCATGGAAATCTCTGTAGTTGAATTTCTGCTAAGGTGTCACAGTGGAATGCCTTAGCACATGCATGCTCGAATGTAATACAAGTTATAAATAGTCATAATTTCTAAAACTGCATTAAAAGCCACAAAGTTAATAGGTAATTACTGTGTAAAGTGAAATTTTGATTTAGAGAAAGGAGGCAGATAATTAAATACTAATTTCAAGGAATTTTCATATAAGGTCAATAAAATTACATGTTAATAACTAACAGTACCTCTGTAGAGTTATTTAGTCAAGAGGGAATTGTTTTATGTACTAACTTCACTTGGAGGATATTTGTTATCAACAGTCATATGATACATTTTCATTATTTTTACCTGTTACTTAGAGATTTGGCATATGGAAAAAGGTGAGAGATATGCCCAAAGGGTACAGCTGGGAAAAGTGGTTAATTCAAAGCAGGGGTCTGAGTGAAGTTCTGAATGAGGGTGAGACAAGGTGGCAATTACCCGTTGGGCCATTTACTAGTAGAAATTCTTAGATTGTTATTTTCTCTGATTGCCACCCCATAGGGGTCTTTGCGATGATGCCAAAGTCTAAACATTTCCTGTGGGAATTTGTGGTAAGGGAAAAGAAAAGGAAAAACATGCAATCTGGGGACTTCCCTGGTGGTACAGTGGATACGAATCTGCCTGATACTGCAGGGGACACAGGTTCAATCCCTGGTCTTGGAAGTATCCACATACCTTGGAGCATCTAGGCCCATGCACCACGACTGCTGAGCCCAAGTGCCTAGAGCCTGCTTGCAACTGCTGAGCCCAAGCGCCGCAACTGCTGAAGGCTGTGTGCCTAGAGTCTGTACTCCACAGCAAGAGAAGCCCACGTACCGCAATGAAGAGTAGCCCCACTGATTGCCGCTAGAGAAAGCCCGCACGCAGCAATGAAGACTCAGCACAGCCATAAATAATAACAAAGAAAGTCGAGTTTAAAAAAAGGCAGTCTGGATCCAAACTACGTGCTTGATACTTAGGAAGATGGGTAAACTTTTGGATCTTAGAATCTTACAGGCCCGGCATCTGAGATCCAATAAATCCCCTCCTTGACATCCAACCTGTAGGATGTTATTTTCTAACTACCCAGAGCACAGAGTGGCAGTGCCTGTTGACTGTATTGATGCACCTGCCTGTCGGGGTGAAATCATCATGGCTGCCGAGCACCGTGCTCCTCAAGGGGGGTCAGGGGATACAGTACAGCTCTTATCTGAGAACAGTGCTGGATGGAAATCTACTCATTGCTCCACTTAGTAGCAGTGTGACCTTCAACATGTCCCAGAACTCATCTGAGCTTTAGTTTATTTATCTAACATGGTGATGATTTGAGTACCCGCCTCAAAGGTGTTAGGGAAATTAAATGAGTAAAATGAAAATTTTGACTTAGAGGAGAGAAGGCAGTTAGATAATTAAGTACTGATTTAAAAGAGTATTCAGGTAAATCAATAAGATTAAATAATAACTAACAATTAGCAGCTCTATATAGTACTATTTCAAAGGGCCTCAGTGCCGAGCAAATTGTAAGCACTCTGTAAATTTTAATTACCATCATTAGCATCATCTTCATCGTCATCCTGATTACTGCTGTAAGGAAAAGACAAAGGCTGCATCTTTAGAAATGGTTTGACTTATGTAGAGTGCTTATCTAAACAGTACTTGTATCTGTGTGTACTCAGTAAGTTCAAGTTATTACTGTTGGAATTACTGTTATTACTCTATTGCTTACCCTCAGCTGACCTCTGGAGTTTATCCATCATAGTGAATATTCCAGAGAATATATGCAGTAAATAACTGTAGAACTAAGTTTATATTTTAAGGCAACTATTAACCCATTTGAGTTGTAATTTTTCCAAGAGATTTGTTTCTTTCCTAAACCATTGATAACTTTATTTCTGCTGCTGAGACTTTTTTTCATGGTCAAGAGTTTTTCTTATATTGTGATTTCATTTGGAAAATGCCAGTGTCTTCTGTTTTTCTAATGCATAGTCTCAACTGCCCATTACTTAATAGTTAGGTCTCTAAATATCATTTATGGGACTCATCTACATCAAACCTTAGATAACAGTCTGAGGTTTACAGTAGAAGTCATCTTCAGCTTTCTAAAGTACTAAATAGGAGGGAATTTAGAAAGTTAAATCAGGAAAGGGTTCCTTGGAGGTGACTTTCTCCTGTATCCTCATTTTATTGATGAGATATGATTTGTCCATCATCACCTGCCCGTACTTCTGGGACTGTTCCTTTAATGAACCTATCTTTCTGCAAAGCATCTCAGAGAAATGATATTTCCTACCATGACCCTTTGTTAAGTTCTGCAGCTGCATAAGAAAATAGAAATCGTAAACTGATAAGCAGGAGAAGCAAATAAACAAAACCTCAAACCTGTAGCACAGGGCTATACTCAGAGATAGAGAGGATCTAATCCAAGGAGACACCTGGGGAAAAGACTTAAAAAAAACAGTCAAATTTCTTTTGGAAGGTGGAGTGAGACATCACAAGCTGGCACTGGTCACAGTGTTTGCATAGGCTGTGTGGTCACTGCCTTGGAGGGAACGTCTCAGCAGGAACCCCCACCTGGATTTTGCCACCCTCTTTTCATGTGAAATGATTGCTTACCTTCTCATTCCATCCTGCTGCTTTGAGGAGACTCTGCTGAAAAGCATCAAAGGGGCCAGTGAAGACCGGAGGGCATAAGCACAGGTCGCAATTAGGCAAACAGAGATGCAGAGCGGCCCCGGATCACAGAGAGCAGATTCCAACGGGGCAACCGGCAGGGAGGCTCAGCATGGCTTTTTGCGCTCAGGCTGGGAAAGAGTTGTCACTCTCACCACAAACAAGGCACCTGTGTCTTGCTAATCCTCCCACCTTGCTCCATAAAAGGGGATGAGGAGTGAGGGTAGAATTATCATGTGGCTTTATCACATAATAATAATAATAAAGCATGGATTCAGTGCCTCTTAATCGCTCTTATATAAATTCCTTTGCATGAATTTTTGGTCTTTTTCTCTAAATAAAAGTTGAAAGCCCTGATGACACAGGCCCTTTAGGGCCACAGGAAAGTGTTGCTGGAGCCCAGGGACAGCTAGAACCCTGGAGGACAGGGCACCCAGCGGAGCTGTTGTCCTCCATCTTCTCTCCTGATTGGAATCACTAAGGAATTTAAACACACTAGCACCTAGGTCCCAGCCCTGGAGATTCTGATTTCATTGCTCTGTAGTTGATCTTTGGTGTGGTTAACAAGATCTTTAAAAGGCTTTCAAGTAACTGACGTTTAGTAAAGTTGAAGAAACACAGTCATTGAGATACTTCAGCGGAGATGTGTGGACAGGGGAGAAATACCTGGTCTCTCTCCTCCCACCCTCTGACATCCTGCTGATGCATAGTCAGAAGCCAGACGGCAAGGTGGCTAGGAGAATGCAATCGGCCTGGGTCAGCCTCCTCTAGCCCAGGTGGCAGGGAAGGATGCAGAATAACCAGCACAGACTTTACAATGAAACCCAGAAGACAGTCTCAGCTTCTTCCCCACCAAGAAAGCAGAAACGAGGACAGACTCACGCTTTTCCTCCTAAGTTGGGCTCACCAATGTGGCTTTTGTATTGAACCAGGCATCCTTCAGGTATAAAGGCCTTCTAAAGGGCTAACTCCATCTGGTGTGTGTTCAGTCGCTTCAGTCATATCCAACTCTTTACGACCCCATGGACTGTAGCCCACCAGGCTCCTCTGTCCATGGGATTCTGTAGGCAAGAATACTGGAGTGGGTTGACATGCCCTCTTCCAGGGGATCTTCCCAACCCAGGGATTGAACTCGTGTTTCCTGTGTCTCCTGCATTGCAGGCGGATTCTTTTTACCCACTGAGCCACCTGTGGTGCGCAGTTCCATCTGGTACCTCTTAGAATATTCCCCCTGGATATTGGTGACTCTCCTGCTGCTGGCCAAGCAGGACTCGGAGGTCTATGGAGACCTAGACATGCATATATGCACATGATGCTGTTGTGACCCCAGGTGCTGGTGAGTGAGAGCCATGAAGTGTAGCCTGCCAAAGTGAAATGAGACATCAGAGGTCTCTCTTTTATTTGCAAGATGAGAATGGAACCATGAGTCCCATCTGGGCTGGTCTCTGCCCTCTGTCTGGGCGGGCACAGACTGTAGGAGAAGATGACAGGAGTGAACAACAATTTAGGGTGGGGTTTTGATCAATGAGTTGCACGTTTCCGTATGAGAACCAAACCTGGGCTTAAATAACAACACACAAATGTTGTTGTTGTTGTTCAGTCACTCAGTCATGTCTGACTCTTTGTGACCCCATGGACTGCAGCATGCCAGGCTTCCCTGTCCTTCACCATCTTGCTTGCTCAAACTCATGTCCATCGAGTCAGTGATGCCATCCAACCATCTCATCCTCTGTCATCCCCTTCTCCTCGTGCCTTCAATCTTTCCTAGCATCAGGGTCTTTTCTAATGCATTAGCTCTTTGCATCAGGTGGTCAAAGTATTGGAGCTTCAGCTTCAGCATCAGTCCTTCTAAAGAATATTCAGGATTGATTTCCTTTAGGATTGACTGGTTTGATCTCCTTTCAGTCGAAGGGACTCTCAAGAATCTTCTCTAACACTGCAATTCAAAAGCATCAATGCTTTGCCGCTCAGCTTTCTTTATGGTCCAACTCTCACTCACATCCATACATGACTACTGGGAAGGCCATAGCTTTGACTAGCTGGACCTTTGTCAGCAAAGTAATATCTCTGCTTTTTAATACACTGTCTAGGTTTGTTATAGCTTTTCTTCTAAGGAGCAAGCATCTTTTAATTTTGTGGCTGCAGTCACCATCTGCAGTGATCTTAAAACACACAAGTACTTTCTCACAATGAGTGGAGGAGATGCATGCCATTTCCTGTCCTTTCATAGAGATGGGCGGTGACTACATGTTTAGGTTCCTCGTGGATGAAACTACACCCTAGTTCCTGATAAAGATAAAATATTCGCTGGCCACTTTCTCCAAGGGTTGGCTTCAAGTGAGACGCCAGTGAACAGAAGCAAACTCCCCGCGGATCATTGACTGGTTTCTTCTACCGTGAACCTTGCATCGTACCAGCTTCCTCAGGAAGAAAACGAGGGCCTCTGATGAGCAGCGGTGTGGCCTATACACACAACACTCACACTGGCGCCCGTGGAGATATATGTGGGCTCGCCACGCAAGCCGTGCTTGCGGCTGGGGGCATATTGCACAGTGAAGATGCCCTGTCCTCCCAGATCATACTGATGAAGACCATTTGGAATGTATTTATAAAGTTTGCGTGGGGGTGGGGGAGGGTGAAGAAGAATTAAAGAAATAATCTGAAGGTGGCTGTTTTATACCAAATTCTTCTTGCTGGAAATTTTAATTTTAGCAAATATATTACAAAAGCAACTGACCAATTATAACAGTGTAAAAGCATATTGGACATGAAGTGAGAGGCCTCGAGTGGGAGTAGATATTCCTAGAAAACAATCAATTAGGTAAATATGTTTCCAGGTTGAGAGGTAGAAAAAACACATATCTGGTTTAACATTCTAACATTAATAACATTTATGGAACACATAACGTTTGTCACACAATGCTGCTAAAATGGTTTGTGTCCATCTTATCCTCACAACAACCCTATTAAATAGGAACTATTGTTATCCCCGTATTATGTATGAAAAAAGCAGGACTCCCAAGAATTTAAGAAACTTACCCAATGTCATGTAGCTAGAAAATTGAGAGCCAGGATTCAGATCCTGGTTAACCTGCCTTCATACCTCAAACTTATTCTTCTGCTGTTAAATTCAACCGAGTCATTGGTTTAAAGTATGATTTACCGTTTTCTCCCAAGGAACCTGTATTTTTAATAAGTTCCTAAATGATTTCTATGGTCAGGAGAGGTTGAGCTATACTAAAAATTATGTTACTCTGTTTCACAAATATATATGAGTTCTTTCTCTTTTCCTGGGCTTTCATTTTGCAAAATATGAATGAGAATACTCTCATTCAGGTATTCTAAAACAATTTTTTAAATTGTTAAATATGTTTAAATGTTTAATTATTAAATATGTTTCATAAATACTACATATGATACCCTTTACTTGGTGATTAAGACATGATTGTTAGTATATCAAATGCTAAAAGAAGTAAAGACATTTTCCCCAATAACAGAGAACCTCTTAAAAAATACCCCATGTGGACACTCAGTGTACCCTTTCAGAAAGGCAGTCCTGGATTCATGTACTCATGAACCCTATGATGCTTTTATATGGATTTATTAAGCATATGTATTTTACATGGATTATTAAAGTTTTTTCTTTTTATACTGTAAAACTTTTAAGATTTTATTATTTTTACTCATTTTGAACATATACGACAATTCTGTCTCCTAAACCTGTACTATTAAGCTTTGCTTTCTGTAATAAGATGTTAGAAAGTTCTAGATAACTAATACTGTGTGGACAGATTTCTCTTCCCTACACAGAAATAGTGGGTATTGAACCTTGTGACCCTGTCTTTAGAATCAAACTGCTAAGTCACTTCAGTCATGTCCAACTCTGTGCGACCCCATAGACAGCAGCCCATGAGGTTCCCCCATCCCTGCGATTCTCCAGGTAAGAACACTGGAGTGGGTTGCCATTTCCTTCTCCAATGCATGAAAGTGAAAAGGGAAAGTGAAGTCTCTTAGTCGTGTCCGACTCTTAGCCACCCCATGGACTACAGCCTACCAGGCTCCTCTGTCCATGGGATTTTCCAGGCAAGAGTACTGGAGTGGGGTGCCATTGCCTTCTCCGAAAAGACTAGCTAAAAACTGGAGAATGTATCAGCTGGAACAATCTCAGTGCTACCAAAGATACCTGGGAAAACAGTGATTCTGAAGGTTATCCTCTTCTGCTAGTGGATATTTGAATGTAAAATCCAGTGTGCTTTTCAAAAATATGTTGAGGTTTCTAGATCTATACCACTGGGGTAGATTTAAGTCTTGTAATTTCCCTCAGTTGAGTTCAGTTCAGTCACTCAGTTGTGTCCAACTCTTTGCAACCCTAAGGTCTGCAGCACGTCAGGCTTCCCTGTCCATCACCAACTCTCAGAGCTCACTCAATCTCATGTCCATCGAGTCAGTGATGCCATCCAACCACCTCATCCTCTGACATCCCCTTCTCCTCCCACCTTCAATCTTTGCCAGCATCAGGGTCTTTTCCAATAGGTCAGTTCCTCGCATCAGGTGGCCAAAGTATTGGAATTTCAGCTTCAGCATCAGTCCTACCAATGAACACCCAGGACTGGTCTCCTTTAGGATGGACTGGTTGGATCTCCTTGCAGTCAAAGGGACCCTCAAGAGTCTTCTCCAACACCACAGTTCAAAAGCATCAATTCTTCGGCACTCAGCTTTCTTTATAGTCCAACTCTCACATCCATACATTACTACTGGTAAAACCATAGCTTTGACTGGACAGACTTTTGTTGGCAAAGCAATGTCTCTGTTTCTTAAGATGCTGTCTAGGTTGGTCATAACTTTTCCTCCAAGGAGCAAGCGTCTTTTAATTTCATGGCTGCAGTCACCATCTGCAGGGATTTTGGAGCCCCCCAAAATAAAGTCTGTCACTATTTCCATTGTTTCCCCATCTATTTGCCATGAAGTGATGGGACCAGATGCCATGATCTTCGTTTTCTGAATGTTGAGTTTTAAGCCAACTTTTTCACTCTCCTCTTTCACTTTCATCAAGAGGCTCTTTAGTTCTTCACTCTCTGCCATAAGGGTGGTGTCATCTGCATATCTGAGGTTATTGACATTTCTCCCAGCAGTCTTGATTCTAACTTGTGCTTCATCCAGTCCAACAATTTCTCATGAGGTACTCTGCTTATAAGTTAAATAGGGTGAAATTATACAACCTTGACATACTCCTTTCCCTATATGGAACCAGTCTTTTGTTCCACGTACTGTTCTAACTGTTGCTTCTTGACCTGCATACAGATTTCTCAGGAGGCAGGTCAGGTGGTCTGGTATTCCCATCTTTTTCAGAATTTTCCAGTTTGTTGTGATCCACACAGTCAAAACCTCTGACATGGTCAATAAAGCAGAAGTAGATGTTTTTCAGGAACTCTCTTGCTTTTTCAATGATCCAACAGATGTTGGCAATTTGATCTCTGGTTACTCTGCCTTTTCTAAAACCAGCTTGGGCATCTGGAAGTTCACAGTTCACATCCTGCTGAAGCCTGGCTTGGAGAATTTTGAGCATTACTTTGCTAGTGTGTGAGATGAGTGCAATTATGTGGTAGTTTGAGCATTCTTTGGCATTGCTTTTCTCTGGGATTGAAATGAAAACTGACCTTTTCCAGTCCTGTGGCCACTGCTGAGTTTTCCAAATTTGCTGGCAGATTGAATGCAGCACTTTCACAGCATCATCTTTTAGGATTTGAAATAGTTCAACTGGAATTCCATCACCTCCATTAGCTTTGTTTGTAGTGATGCTTTCTAAGGCCCACTTGACTTCACATTCCAGGATGTCTGGCTCTAAGTGAGTGATTACGCCATCGTGATTATCTGTAGTTTACCTAGGAGAATGTTAAATCACAAGGACTTCAGGTATACAGGAGTTAACTGATGCTTTTGGTTTTATGAGTCTCATGGCAATACCAAAGTCACATAACACTAGAACTTGTGACCTTGACAAATCCCTTCATACAGATTGAGGCACAAATGGTGGTCCAGGCCCTGTTGGATGGGCATCCATTCTTATCCTCTCCTGCAGTGCTCTGTATCACAGGCTGAATTCCCCAGCCTTCCATGTCCGACTGTCTCCTGGGTTTGGCTGACAGGAGGCATTGCTGTGAGAATGAGGCAAGGAGAAGCCAAGGGTTTCTTTCCCTTTTCCTGTCTGCCATGGGGACGTCACGGTGGTATCTCCTGCCAGAAAAACCTGGAGAGACAGCTTCCTCCGTGTAACACCGGTCCCTGAGAGGAGGTCTCACCCCATCTCCTCTGCACCCTTTATTGTTTCCTGCTTTGGGCAGTCTCCAGGTTCCTCAGTTCTTATTTGGCTTTCTCATTTTCCCATCACTTTTGAAACCAGCTCCCTGAATTAAATTCCCTTCACTTAAGCTTCTTATCAGTTTGTGTCCTCATGGTTGGATACTGACAAAGCTTCCACTTAAATGTTTGCCAGAGTTAGTTCTTCTAGTGGAGAACTAACTAGATAGTCACAGCCATCTCCACAGACTGCCGGAGTTCCAGAATTACTCTTTCCACAAATACTTGTTTCAAATCTTTTAATATCACTCATTATTTTAAGATTTAATTGCAATTAATAATACAACAGGCAAAATAAATGTATCTTTGTATGTATTATATAGCAAAATTAAGCACATTGGAGGTGATTCACACATTACCCTCTGCTCAGTTCAGTTTTCTTTTCATGCTCACCTACAAAAGAGCTGCTTTTGGCAACTGTTTAATTAAAGATTATCTTGTGATGAGCTGGTTTTAGAGAAGCCTGAGGAACCAGAGAGATGGACAGGGAAGCCTGGCGTGCTGCAGTCCATGGGGTCGCAAAGAGTCGGACACGACTGAGTAACTGAACTGAACTGAAGTATCTTGTGATGGTAAAGCCAGTCCGGATCTAGCCTAGATCTATATGGCCTTGCTTTTTCTTAAAAGTCTAAGTGATATGCAGCAAATTCTCAAAAATATGTGCTTTCAGCTTTTCGTTTTCTAAGGATCCAAAGCAGCCATAATTTTTTCTTTTAAAGTTCAGCCCTTCTTAGGGTGTGTATAGAGGTCAGGTTCCAAAAATTGCTGCTTGATGTCTGGTTCTTCTTTGATGTAGTTTGATTAATCTTTGTGTAGAATTCCTGGCAAATAGTAGGCACAAAGTAATGGTATATTGCATGAATGAACACAAGAACTTTTCAAAATATTTCCCTCATATCGATAGGTATTATTAGCTACTTATATTTTTAAAGTTCTTCGTGTGGCTTATTTGTTTTTGATGGGGCTGAGTTTTCATTGGCACGGGCAGGTTTTCTCGCGCTGCGGCGCGCAGGGCCTCGTCTTTGCTGCGGCGCGCGGGCTGCTCACTGTGGAGCCCAGGCTCGAGGCGCATGGGCTTCAGCAGTTGCAGCACAGGGCTCAGTAGTTGTGGTTCCTGGACCCTGGAGTGCACGGGCTTCGGTAGTGGTAGCACACGGGCTTTAGTTGCCCTTGGCACGTGGCCAGGACCAGGAATCTTCCAGGACCTGGGATCAAACCTGTGTCCCCTGCGTTAGCAGGGGGATTCCTATCCACTGTATCACCAGGGAAGCCCATGTTATTAGCCTTTTCTAATGGACTTAACAGTTAACCAGGAAAAGCTCAAGTTATCTTTCTATAAGGGGAATTTAGCTGGATGGGTCTTGGTTTGAAATGCAAGCAACTGACTGCATACCGTAGGAGCCATCAGAGCAGAATTCAGGCGTTGACAGTAAAGATTAATGAACCACCTTTCCTTAATTGATAGCATCCAAAGTGCACTCCCTTCAGCCTTTTGTCTGTCAGTTGGCAGAGGATCCAGCAGGTAGACACACTCCATTGCTTGCTGAAATTAAAAAACAGGTAATTTAATCTTCTCAGTGCTTGAGATGATGATTTTTTTTAAGTTGAATTTGAAACAACAGAACAATTTCTGGGTGAGTAGGCCTTCTTGGTGATTCATAATTTAGTAGATGACATATTCAAATTTATTAAATTGACCTGAGCATAAAATCGTCCAGGAGAACAACAATTAATCTGTAATACTGCATATGTATTCTTTTAATAACAGTACAGTCCCCACTAGTATTATATATTTGGCTATTTTTAAAGAGTTAGCTTTTCACAGTTTGTGATGTACACTTGTATGAGTAATGATTCTGGTTTCCTAAATGTGGGTGGGAAGGCATGCCTGAATGTTTATCTAGAGAGTAAGCAATTTTTCACATGGAATGTATGTTGGATAAATATGAATTTGCTTTAGGTTACAGTGTTAATGCAACGTTGTCAAGAACAAATCTGAAAAGTAGTTAAATCAAAGATGTTTGATTTTAAAGAATAAATGTACCGTCGCTCAAACTACATTATCTTTTTCCAAGACTGTTTTTTTCCCTGACTGTAATTTCAGGGCTCTGTGAAATGGAAGCTGTCAATGTATGTAATTGAGAGCAATCTGACTTTTATTATCACATGCATTCCTCAAGGGGCTGTGCTTAAGTGGCCCTACTGGATGCTTTTCTAAGAAGCTCCATTCTGCTCCTAAACAAATACTGACTTCCTGGAGAACCCTGGTGAATCCAGGCACAGAGTTGATTGCTACCTTGTAAATAGTTGGAATGAGGATATGATATTATGTTCTTGGGGAGGGTCATCTTTTTATTTGGGTCTGTTACAGGAAAGATACACTCACTCCAGGCTTTACATCTTCTGGAAATGTAGATGCTTGTAAATTGATACTTTTGTTTCTGGTCAAGGAAATGAAAATATGCCAGGTGACATCCTCTTTGAAGTGCAAATGATGTTTCAGTTGAATCTTTTTTTCTAGCACATTTGAAAAGTGAGTCTTATGCTTGTGGAAGAAGCTCAATTCCAGTAAATGGGATTCTTAGCCACAGGAAAGTTTCTATAGGTAGTGGGATTCCTTTTCTTGCTTGGATCTCTGTTTAGTAGGTTATTTCATGAATTAACCTTGAACTAGACTTCTTTATCCATCTTTCATATTGATTTCTTCCGTATATTCCTTTCCTATCATTTGCAGAGGAGATTGTATTTTTAGGAAATATTGGTATGTTTTGGATATCTCCAAGTCCTTTTGGATTTTGAGGCCAACATTTTCCTTTCTAGCCAAATAAAATGACTTAAGCCTCCAGTCAGTCAAGTCTGAGAGAGATCCAGTGTAGTTAGCATTTCCAGTCTGTCCAAAAGCCCTGATGTTGTGGTCTCATAGTTTGCTCCAAATCCCTGCTCCCGGGCTCACCTTTCATGGCTGCTGGTCGTTTTCTGCCCTGTCTTGGCCATCAATGCTTTGGGAAGACACCACTAACTAATAACAACACCATCCCCACTGGTAAGGCCGCTCACAGTTGATTTTTCCATAAAGTTAGGCCATGGAAAGAAAGGTAGTAGCAGTGGAGAAGGAGATAGAGTGCAGGATTTGGTTGCTGTAATCCAAATGTAGAACAACACGTTCAATTCAGATGTAAACTGCACTGTTCTTAGAAGTGTGTTAGCTATCCTCTGCCCCAAGGACATTAGCTTTTCTTCAGTCCCCAAACTTTGCCATGTTGAGAAAGTCCGTCTCTCTCCCACATATCCTATTCCAGACTTCCATTGTCGTACCGTTAGCCACTACAGAAACCAAATCCTTAATATTTTATTATGCAGGAGACTCGAACTCTCAAATCCTACTTCTGTCCCACTTGGGTCTGGGACTCAAGTCTGTATATCTGGGGGAAAGAAAATCATTAAGGTGTTTCCCCAAATGCAAGGGCTTCTGCTCTTGCACATACAGAGATCCATCAGAAAATTCAATGGACTGTGTCTTCTTTCCAACATTTGATGGATCACATTCTTACAGTTCCTCTGCTATTGGGCACAGTAAGCACCATGATTACAAGACAGTTTGCTGAACATATTAAGATGTCAAAGATAGATACAAGGCAGTGCTTTCTTTGTATGTTTCCCTATTGCCCTATAGAAACAAAAGAGACAAAGGCACCTGCCTTTCCTTCTTTGTTGTATGTCTTCCATGATTCTTGTTCAAATACTGTCATTGGTACTGAATCAGCTATGTGATTTGTAGGGCCCAATGTAGGATGAAAATGTGAGCCCCTTGCCCAAAAGTTAGCAAGAACTTCAAGAAGGCCACCAAAGAGTGTTAACGCACGCATGAGCCTTTCTGAGCAGAGTCCTGAGAAACTGCACAGGTCACACCCCTGAGAAGCCTGGCCTGTTGATGGTTGTTGTTGACAGTAAGAGTTTAATATAAAAAGTCTGTGGAGTCTGAGGTCCATTACTGTAAACTTTGGAGGGGAGATGTATTAGGGCAGGGAAAATACCATGAATAGCAATAGCTAAGGATCCATTGCCTTGAGAAGTAGATATTACATTGTATCCCTCAGAGTTTCATTAGAGAAACAGGAACCTTTCTGGGTGTTCTGAACTGGAAGGGGTTTCATACTTCAAATTATGAGTCTCGAAAACTCTTGTAAGTGTTGATAGATCAAAGCTTAGAGAAAGGTGCCATTAGCTTTCAGAGATTCCAGAAGGTGTATGTAGGAACCCCCCCTCCACACTGCCCCCCCTCAAAAAAAAATAACACTAGAGTGATGGACAAGCTGCCCACAGTACAATGGAGAATGACCTTCACCAAAGCCGTGTCCGTCTGTCACCTCAGAGGGGTAGTGGACTGAGTCAACCTGTCTTCCTCTTTCTGTATCTTGTATCTTCTTACTGATGAAATTTACAATGGTAATTTAAAATGGTAAAAAGCCATTCCAGGGCATCTGTCTGCTACAGCTGGTAGAGAAAGCAAATTCTTTCTCAACAAGAGACAACATTTGAAGAAATTAGATTCTGCATCATTGCTAAAGCAGTATCTGACATTTATACAAGTGTCTAAAATATAGGGCACATCCATTATTACAGTAAATACGGGACATTATAATAAATGCTAAAATCTTAATAACTAATACAATGAAATTTTATGTCTGGTTCACATCAAACTGAATAGCAGTTATTAACTAAGTAGCAGTTGGGAGGAGCGTGTAAGTGCATCTTGCAGTCATTCAGGAGTCGAACTGGCTGGAGGCTCTGTTCTCATCACCACACAGCTTCCACAGTTGAGGGTATTAATACCAAGCTGGCAGAAAGGGGAAGAGAGAGAATGCAGTGTCTCATGACAGGTCTTGATGGGCCTGCCTGAAAGTAGACTTAACACTTTCTCTCATGATCCATCAGGTGAGCAGATCTTAGTCACACGGCCACTCCTAACCACAAAGGAAAGTGGGAAAACTAGCTGTGTTCTCAGGAGGAAGATGAAATGGGTAAGGCATTGAGATGGATAAGAAATAGCAGACAGTTTATTTCGCATGGTGTCTAATAGGGACCCAGGTTACCTGTCTACCGTTTCAGCAACCGGAGTCACCATTCACAAGGGAAAACGGCTAGTGATGTATGTAGTTTTGGGTGCATCATTAAGCCTCTTTGCTTCTCAGTTTTTACATCTGGAAAATGGACATACTAAGTGCCTCTCGTTGAATTGGTATTAGGTATGTCATGAAATACTGCAAGGACAGTGGTTTAATGCTAATGTAGTGTCTAGCAGTTAGCAAACACTCCAGGAATACTGCTATTGTTACTGTCACCATGCTTTTAAGAAAGAGTAGCATATTTGGCAACGACTTAATATGTACAGTGTGCTCAGCTCATGCTTGGCACATAGTAAAAGTTCAGTGAATATGTTACTATTACTTTAACTTTACTGAGTCATCCTGTTACACCTGAATTATGACTTTCCACTCAAAGAACCCCTCAACTTTCTTTGATTTTCTCTTTTCAGACTCATTTTTGAAATATTATCCAAATATCCACATATTCCAATATTTTGGAATATTGGAATATGTGACTATAGTCATGTGGGTCAATCAGTACATTTACTTTTGCTAGATCTAGTCTGATCTTTGGTAATCTATATAGGCTTTTTTTTTTTTTTAATTTTTAAAAAATTACTTATCCATTCCTTTATTTATTTTTGGCTGCACTGAGTCTTCATTGCCGTGCATGGGCTTTCTCTAGCTGTGGTGAGCAGGAGCTACTCTTCCTTGTGGCTTGTGGGCTTCTCACCGTGGTGGCCCCTTGTTGCAGAGCACGGGCTCTGGGGCCATGGGCTTCAGTAGTTACAGCACACAGGTTGCGCAGTTGCAGCTCGAGGGCCCTCGAGCATGCGGGCGTCAGTGGTGGGGGCACACGGGCTGTACAGTGTGGGCTCAGCAGTTGTGGTGCAAGGGCTTAGTTGATCCACAGCGTGTGGAGTCTTTCTGGACCAGAGATTGAACCCATGTTGCCTGCATTGGCAGGCAGATTCTCATCTACTGTGCCACCAGGCAAGTCCTGTATAGGCCTTTATAAATTGCTTGTTTATTGAGAATTGAAAATGAAATGGAATGTTTTACATGAAAATAATGGGATTTGAATCCTGAAAGATGATGCTGTGAAAGTGCTGCACTCCATATGCCAGCAAATTTGGAAAACTCAGCAGTGGCCACAGGACTGGAAAAGGTCAGTTTTCATTCCAATCCCAAAGAAAGGCAATGCCAAAGAATGCTCAAACTACTGCACAATTGCACTCATCTCAGACGCTAGTAAAGTAATGCTCAAAATTCTCCAAGCCAGGCTTCAGCAATACATGAACCGTGAACTTCCTGATGTTTAAGCTGGTTTTAGAAAAGGCAGAGGAACCAGAGATCAAATTGCCAACATACGCTGGATCATTGAAAAACCAAGAGAGTTCCAGAAAAACATCTATTTCTGCTTTATTGACTATGCGAAAGCCTTTGACTGTGTAGATCACAATAAACTGTGGAAAATTCTGAAAGAGATGGGAATACCAGACCACCTGACCTGCCTCTTGAGAAACCTATGTGGAGGTCAGGAAGCAACAGTTAGAACTGGACATGGAACAACAGACTGGTTCCAAAAAGGAAAAGGAGTACATCAAGGCTGTATATTGTCACCCATAGCCTCTTGATGAAAGTGAAAGTGGAGAGTGAAAAAGTTGGCTTAAAACTCAACATTCAGAAAACGAAGATTATGGCATCTGGTCCCATCACTTCATGGGAAATAGATGGAGAAACAGTGGAAACAGTGTCAGACTTTATTTTGGGGGGCTCCAAAATCACTACAGAAGGTGACTGCAGCCATGAAATGAAAAGACGCTTACTCCTTGGAAGGAAAGTTATGACCAATAGCTAGATAGCATATTCAAAAGCAGAGACATTACTTTGCCAACAAAGGTCCATCTAGTCAAGGCTATGGTTCTTCCAGTAGCCATGTATGGATGTGAGAGTTGGACTGTGAAGAAAGCTGAGCGCCGAAGAATTGATGCTTTTGAACTGTGGTGTTGGAGAAGACTCTTGAGAGTCCCTTGGACTGCAAGGAGGTCCAACCAGTCCATTCTGAAGGAGATCAGCCCTGGGATTTCTTTGGAAGGACTGATGCTAAAGCTGAAACTCCAGTACTTTGGCCACCTCATGCGAAGAGTGGACTCATTGGAAAAGACTCTGATGCTGGGAGGGATTGGGGGCAGGAGGAGAAGGGGACGACAGAGGATGAGATGGCTGGATGACAACATTGACTCGATGGATGTGAGTCTGAGTGAACTCCGGGAGTTGGTGATGGACAGGGAGGCCTGGTGTGCTGTGATTCATGGGGTCTCAAAGAGTCAGACATGACTGAGTGACTGAACTGAACTGAATTGGATTTGAAATGGGAAAATACCGTAAATGCACCCATATGTAAAGACAGTGATTGTGTTCTGTTAACTTATTCAAGAAAGTATAGTAAACATCCATTGATATTGTTACTTTAATTGTTAAGAACTATTTTAAATATGTGTATAATTGAGAGTGAGTGAAGTTGCTCAGTTGTGTTCGAGTCTTTGCAACCCTATGGACAGTGGGTACCAGGCTCCTCCGTTCATGGGATTTTCCAGACAAGAGTACCGGTGTGGGTTGCCATTTCCTTCTCCAGAGGATCTTCCCAACCCAGGGATCGAACCCAGGTCTCCCGCAGGCAGATGCTTTACCCTCTGAGCCACCAGGGAACACCATGTATATAATTAGTTCAACCCTAATTTGTTTAGAAACTGCTGAATTTGAAACGATCTGTTAAAGGTCAAGGCCGTATTATGCCAGATTTTTTTTTTTTAATTTTATTTTATTTTTAAACTTTACATAACTGTATTAGTTTTGCCAAATATCAAAATGAATCCGCCACAGGTATACATGTGTTCCCCATCCTGAACCCTCCTCCCTCCTCCCTCCCCATTCCATCCCCCTGGGTCATCCCAGTGCACCAGCCCCAAGCATCCAGCATCGTGGACCGACAGTGCTTTGAGTTTGCCTATCTCAAAGTGGATTGAGACTGGATTGAGTGGATACATTTATAACCATACTTACAATCATAATTTTGCACAGGTCATTCAGAAAAGAGAAGCACAGTGCAAGGTAAAGTAACAGAGAATAGTCTAGGCATGTTGCTTTGGGCTTGCCTCACAGCTAAATGTGTGTAAGCATTGCTATTTGACATACCTTCATTTGAAGAGGGGAAGAAAGAATCCATCTTTAAGCTCTACAAATATTATTTGGCCTTTATGGCATTTGCACTCAAAGGCAGGATCTGAGACATTGCACGAGATTAACCATCCATGCTGCATCACTGAAAGATGGCCTTGGTCATGTCCAAGCATGGTTGCTTAGGGCATATGTTTTTCTTCTTCTGAGAGAGTGTCTGCCCTCTCTTGTGTATGTTGTTTGATGTCAGATGCCTTTAAAGAAAAGCTACAAGAATTGCTAGTTTTTCGGTGGTAAATAACAAATCCTATGAAGAGAAACATTATGAGATAAAGGCAGACCCACTAGCGTACAACCGGGCTTCCCAGGTGGCAGTAGTGGTAAACAACCCGCCTGCCAGTGCAGGAGACGTAAGAGTCGTGGGCTCAGTCCCTGGGTCAGACAGATCCCCTGGAGGCCGGCGTGGCAACCCACTGCGGTATTCTTGCCTGGAGAATCCCATGGACAGAGGAGCCTGGTGGTCTGCAGTCCACGGGGTCGCCAAGAATCAGACACGACTAAAGCGACTTCGCACTCACACACGCAGCATACAATCATGAATCCATACAGTTTGCCTCCATTTACTAATGTAAATGGTCAAAGCACTTAAAATTGCCAAAAGGGCATTTTCAATTATGCCTATGATTTATTTGACTAATGCTTTTATTTCTTAAACAGTGTTTTGGCCAAACCTTGTTATCAATCAGCAGAAGTTTGGTTTGGTTTTCAACGCCCTCCATGGATTGAACTTAACTTGCCCTTCTGGACTCAAACTCTAGTCTTTTCATTCCAAAATCCCCCCAGGCCTTGGCTGCTTTGGTTAGGCAGCCCGTGCTTTCTCACCACCAGCGCTTTATCTCAATACCTATTCTCCTAATTGGAGAACTGTTTATGTTCACCAAATCCTACCTTCATCAAACGGCCCCCCATACAACCTTTCTACGTGGGCCTCAGCCAGATGTTATCTCCTCTGTCTGATTTTCTCATGGCACTGCTTTGTAGATTTCCTGGTACTTATATGTATATCTCTTGTACTGATGGGCTCTGAGAGCCATAGTTTTTATCTTATTCACGTGAATTGCATGCCATAAAACTGTGCATTGTCAGTTCCCAGCAAGTATGTATTGAATGTGTCAGTAAAGGCACAAATGATGTCATTCTGAATCTACTAAGAAACCATTCTGATTACTGTTTAAATTTACAGAAAAAAAAAATGAGTTATTCATTAGCTATATTTAACATATATTATCTATATAGTTAATGTATATAATCTTTGACCTAATATAAGGAAAAAATATTCTTCTAAGATATTATTAACTTGACCTATCTTTTAGAATGTTCAGATTGGTTCACTAACATTGACATTTACCAGTTTCGAAATTCAGACATAACATGTACATATATGGATTTGACGTTTGAGGGGGACTTACTTTTTTCCAGTTAAGTAATGGAAGAGGAAAACAGTGACTCAGAGGAGAATAGACAGGCTGTGGGGTGAAATACCATAATAATGCAGCTAAACCTGACTGAGAAAGGATGAGAAGTAAGCCTCCTTTGTAAGTCCTCTCACGGAGCAATGACTCAGCACTGTTAGGGAACATGATGAGGTTACATTATTCTTTCATCTCAGATTGTTGGGTTAATTGTGGGATATACACAGTATAGTGGATTCAGAAGACAATTGGTTATTGTGTGTTTTTACTTTCTTTTTAAAGCAAGTTAGTGCTTTAAAAGTGCACAGAAGCTAAGATTCTTGTTGTAAAATCTGATGATGAAAAACAAACTGAAAATAATTTTAAATATACGTGGATCTGCAAATAGAGGTTCTTGAAAGTCATTTCCTTCAAAGCCTCAGAGTCTGCGTATGTATCTCACAAGTGAGTTAAAAAAAAAAAGCCTCAGTGGGAACTCAGTTTGTGAGAATCTAACCACTATCTCTTTTTGGCCTCATGGAGAGGAACATACGTTGTATTTTTTGTTTGTAATGGTAAATACACAAGCTGTGTGTCAACTGGTGGAAAGCAGACTGAAGAATTTCTATAGATTGTAGCATGCCCACTTCCAACCTGAGAAACAGGATCAGTCTTTTCAGTGTTGGGACAGCATCTGGGAAAGAGGCTTCATGTCATGAAGGGGTGCACCTCGCCGTTGAAAGAAAACAATCTGCGTGTCTTACCTCAGCCCAGGCTGTGGGTGGAGGAATGTGGAAACCAGGCTGCTGGTTTCCCTGCCAAAGGCAGCTTCTGATTACATGGTCTGCTGTGAAATTTTGTTCCTCCTCTGCTGTTTTTCCTGTGTTGATTCAAAGAACCATGCTTTCTGTTTTCCCATTTCTCATGTCGTCAGCTTCCATGGACACAGGAGTGGAGCAGAGTTAGAGTGATCATTGAACACTGATTTGAATATAAAATCTATGGTCATTTGAAAGGGAAACCTTCAAGGGTTCATGTAATGAATCCCCAGTGAATTTAAAAGAGATGAGCTGTGCCTAATTGCATCTCACATAACTGAAGCACATGGATCTCTGCAAAGAGGGGGAGGGTAGATCCCTCAAACCCTCTGCTCAGCAGCACAGAAGGTTCAGAGTAGTCCATGCATTCACTTACTCTAAAGCTCTGTGGTTAACACATCTCTTAGCCTCGTTCCTCCTCTCTCCAATGGACAATGAGGAGAAGCCACAATTATAGTTTTATTTTCAGAAAGATTTTTAAAGACAAACTGAAAAGAGCTGGTGGAACCATCCAACCCATGCCGTGTAAAGCCTTGCATTTTATTGACTCTGAACTTGGCCTCAGAAAACAAACATGATTCCCACCACAACAGGGATGAGTTTCCTGGGCCAGAGCAGCCTGCGTTGCTGGGAACTACCGCCACCCCGCCCCCCAGCATGGGCAACGGCAGGCACAATGCCCCTCTCCCTGCCTGGGTGGTCCTGGAGGGCTGGAAATCCGTGAGACTCCTCAGGACCTCTGTCACAAGCCTGCGTCATGTCTGTGTGCGAGTTCTTGTGAGTAAATCCCCCAGCTAGGTCTCTTGCCTAGGTCTAGGTCTAGGGGTCTACATCTCCTGCTCTGGGTAGGGAAGGGGTACAACACACATTGCCTGCAATGATTCTTTATCAGGAATGAAAAACAATTGCAATGGAAAGGAAAATGTTAACCCATGCTAGGGATTCCTCTCCTCCTGCTGGGATTGTAGGCTTTGGAACCAGCCAGCCCGGGTGCTTTTATAAAACCCCATCTTTTCATGGGCCTGGCCATCCTAGATATCAGGCCCTGGGGCTCTGAGTTCTGAGCTGTGAGCTCCACCATCTCTTGAGCTTCAAGCTTAGAGACTCTGCTGCAACAAGCTTCCGTCTCTAGGTTTAAGCAAAAAGGTTAAAATATTGGTGAATACTCTTCACCTTCCTGTGCCTCAGTCTCCTCATTTATAAAATGAGACTCTCTGTTCTTATCTCAGGGTTTGTTGCTTGGAATTGAATGAGGTAATCCCTAGCCCATACCCCACACACGGCCTCTTTGGGGAACAGTCAGAGGGTAACTCTCAGGCTGTTCGGTTTTGGAAATGAGGCAACAAGAAGTTAGGGCATATTTTCACTCGGTTTCTGTGCCGGCAGGCTTTGGAATTGCCTCAAGCTTGTCCACACTCTGCAGTGATGTTATTAGCATGCTGGCCTGCACCTTGAGTTTGAGAGCCATGGGACATTCCTTAGGAATGTTAGCTGAGACCTGCCTGCCCCTTCTCCTGGAGCCAGGACCCTTATATCTACATCAGTGAAGTGCATGGGGGGAGCTCCTAGGATTCTGACCCAGTTCATGTTCCCACGCTTTGGTCTGCCTCTTCCCTGGCCTCCCTCGTTTCCTGTTCTGAGAAGTAGCCCTTGCATTTGACTAGTGCTTAGATTTGCCATGCTTTTCATGTATCAGCTCATTTAATCTTCCTGACAGTCCTAAAAGGCAGGCACTCTTAGTATCTCTGTTTATAGGGAAGGATATTGAGGCATAGGAAGGTTAAGGGGTTTGCCCACAGCCCTAGAAGGCACCCATTGTTTCTAAGCGGCAGGGTGAAGATTCAAGCTCAGGCAGCCTTGCTCCTTCCTGAGCCCACAGGCTTAGAGATGGTGCCAGGTTGCCAGGCTTATGTCTTATTTTTGGCTTGTCACTGACTTTCCAGACCTTAACCCTGTCATCAGCATATGGCAGGCGGTGTAAATATTTAGCGAGTGAGCATATGAATGATTGATGCTTTCGTAACTATCCTAGACCATGTATCCTCATTGAAACTTTTTTGGTTTTTACTTATCTTCCAGTGTTTGGAATTTTCACTTCTTTATTTTCTCAATACTAGATTATCTTTTTGTCTCTATATAGAAAACCCAAACAAACGTTATGATCAGCCCAATTGATCATCTTTCAACCCTTATTTGAGAGAGAATTTCCTGAAGGGAAGAAGCATGTTGTATGGCTGTTACATGACATGCACAAGAATAGCTGAATAACCACTTTATGATACATGTGAATCCCTAAAATAACTTTCTAAATAGGTTTGAAACTTGGGGTGTTGACAGGCATAAGATTTACTCCTCTTCCCAATCCATACCTTCTTTTCGCTCCCTCCCAGAAAATGCTATTTGCTTGAATAGTTTAAAAGATAATATGACAAACCTTTAAGCTTGAAGTAGATAAATAAAAATCACCCCAAAGAGCCAGAAAGTTCAGACTCTCAAGTAGAACTAGGGCAGTAATTCTTCCTCTAAAATTTCAGGCCACTGAAGGAAACATGTTGGATTGCATCATCTCCATTTTCTTAAGAAAAAAAAAAAAATAGCATTTAAAATTCCTCTCTGAAGATAAAATTGCTCTTGCAGCTGTATTCAAGTCACAATCAATTATGTAGACCTTATGTAATAGATGAAGGAAATAATACCATAAACTATGAAAGTATAGACGATACCATCATTCCCTCTTAACTAGGTCATAGAAATGGTGAAAATGACATTTTTTTCTGAGGCAGTATCTGGAATTTGTTTGCTTTCACCAAATAGAGGCCCCAGTGTGTTCTGAGTCATGGTTAATGATCTCAGCACTTCTTCTTTTTCCTTTGAACCACTTACCTACTCATTGACTAACAGGCTTTAAACACCACAAAGGAGTTAGACTCTCTATTGTGTCTCTGGGTGGAAAAAAATGTGCAACAACCCATTTCCTAAAAAGACTGTAATTGCATTTAGGAAATACTAGTAATTAACAGCCTGAGTGGATAAGTCTAAGTTAGGTTCATGAAAAATGTAAGAGACATACCTAACCTTTCTCAAGCTACAGGGCAAGTATTTGAACATTATGTCTGCAGTGAGGGTGTGTTTGCTTCCTTTTCAATGAGGAGGGTAATTAGGATGATAATAGAAATAATACCTGAGTTAACAGAACTCGAGGTTGAGGTTTACTGAGGTGCTTTCTGGCTCTGTGGTAAGCATGTCAGAGGATATCCGATTTTAGAAGTCCCTGAGTTTTTCATGCCTTTTTCCCTCTGGGCTTCTTCCTCCTTTAATGAAACTGCTTTAATCCCATCCACATTCCAACTCTAAATCCCAGTGCTTAAAAGGAACTGTCTATATCTGACTAACTTAAAAAAAAAAAAAAAAGTGGTTCAAATAAAGGCAGAGTTGCTTGCTCCCCTTGCCTGTCTGGCTGCATCGGTCACATACATGGACTGGCCCCTGACATGAAGCTCTGATATTGATCTGGAACCTTACTGATCTCCAGCTTCACACAGGGAGAGTGCCCACCAATAACTTAGACAATTCCAGAGGTACTCATTTAATCTTTTGTTCCCTTACAAAATGAAAAGAATGTCTTTACCAGAGTAGCCATTAAAGGGTTCCAGTATGCCCTTCCCCAAGCTGAGCTTTGCAACTGATGGAATATTTTTAAAGCAAGTTTCTGGCTTTGTTATATTAATTTGAAATTGGATTTCCTCCAGTGGTTCAAACAAAATGAAAGTGTGATCTTAAAGTTTTTAATATACTCTGTTTCCTTCCTGGTTAATTTGGATTCAAATTAACTCCTTCCAAGACCATCCCAAAGTAGTGGACCCTACCCTGGTGGGCACTCTGCTTTCCTACAACGTCCTGCTAAGTAGGAATAGTTGGGGGGACCAGGATTGCCTACCCCTGTGTTTCACTTCAGTTCACTTCAGTCGCTCAGTCATGTCTGACTCTTTGCAACCCCATGGACTGCAGTTACACCAGGCTTCCCTGTCCATCACCAACTCTTGGAGCTTACTCAAACTCATGTCCATTGAGTCGGTGATGCCATCCAACCATCTCATCCTCTGACATCCCCTTCTCCTCCTGCCATCAATCATTCCCAGCATCAGAGTCTTTTAAAATGAGTCACATTTAAATGAGTCACTTTCTTCACATCAGATGGCCAAAGTATTGGAGTTTCAGCTGCAGCATCAGTCCTTCCAATGAATGTTTAGGACTGAAATCCTCTAGGATGGGCTGGTTGGATCTCCTTGCCATCCAGGGGATTCTCAAGAGTCTTCTCCAACACCACAGTTCAAAAGATCAATTCTTCAGCGCTCAGCTTTCTTTATAGTCCAACTCTCACATCCACGTATAACTATTGGAAAAACCAAACTTTGACTAGACAGACTTCTGTTGGCAAAGTAATGTTCTTTGCTTTTTAATATGCTGTCTAGGTTGGTCATAACTTTTCTTCCAAGGAGTAAGCGTCTTTTAATTTCATGGCTTCAGTCACCATCTGCAGTGATTTTGGAGCCCCAAAAAATAAAGTCTGTCACTGTTTCCATTGTTTCCCCATCTATTTGCCACAAAATCATGGGACCAGATGCCATGATCTTCGTTTTCTGGATGTTGAGTTTTAAGCCAACTTTTTCACTCCCCTCTTTTACTTTCATCAAGAGGCTCTTTAGTTCCTCCTCACTTTCTGCCATAAGGGTGGTGTCATCTGCATATTTGAGGTTATTGATATTTCTCCCGGCAATCTTGATTCCAGCTTGGGCTTCTTTCAGCCCAGCGTTTCTCATGATGTACTCTGCATATAAGTTAAATAAACAGGGTGACAATTTACAACCTTGACATACTCCTTTCCTGATTTGGAAAAGTGAAAGTGAAAGTAGATTCGCTCAGTCATGTCTGACTCTGTGATCCTATGGACTGTAGCCTACAATGCTCCTCCATCCATGGGATTTTCCAGGCAAGAGTGCCAGAGTGGGTTGCCATTTCCCTTCTCCAGGAGATCTTCCCAACCCAGGGATTGAACCTGGGTCTCATGCATTGTAGGCAGATGCTTTACCATCTGAGCCACCAGGGAAGATGTCCTGATTTGGAACTAGTCTGTTGTTCCATGTCCAGTTCTAACTGTTGCTTCTTGACCTGCATACAGATTTCTCAGAAGGCCAGTCAGGTGGTCTGATATTTCCATCTTTTAAGAATTTCCCAGTTTGTTGTGACATAGTCAATAAAGCAGAAGTAGATGTTTTTCTGAAATTCTCTCACTTTTTTGATGATCCAACAGATGTTGGCAATTTGATCTCTGGTTCCTCTGCCTTTTCTAAATCCAGCTTGGACATCTGGAAGTTCACAGTTCACATACTGTTGAAGCCTGGCTTGGAGAATTTTGAGCATTACTTCACTAGCATGTGAGATGAGTGCAACTGTGCAGTAGTTTGAACATTCTTTGGCATTGCCTTCCTTTGGGATTGGAGTGAAAACTGACCTTTTTCAGTCCTGTAGCCACTGCTGAGTTTTCCAAATTTGCTGGCATATTGAGTGCAGCACTTTCACAGCATCATCTTTTAGGATTTGACATAGCTCAACTGGAATTCCATCATCTCTACTAGCTTTGTTCATAGTGATGCTTCCTAAGGCCCACTTGACTTTGCATTCTAGGATATCTGGCTCTAGGTGAGTGATCACACCATTGTGATTGTCTGGGTTGTGAAGATCTTTTTGTATAGCTCTTCTTCTGTGTATTCTTGCCACTTCTTCTTAATATCTTCTGCTTCTGTTAGGTCCCTACCATTTCTGTCCTTTATTCTGCTCATCTTTGCATGAAATGTGTTTGCATTCTGATAAATCACAAGTTTATCATCTCATTCTCTCTCTCTCTTGTGATTATTTATGGCTGTGTAACAAACCTCCTCAAAAGACATTGGCTTGAGACAGTATCAGTTATATTTTTGCTCAGGAATTTACTACTTGGGCAGGGCTTCTGAGAAAAGACTTGTCTCTGCTCTACATGTGTCAGCTGGTATGGCTCAAACAGGCTGGGAGGATCCAGCTCCACATGTTTCACTCTCATGCCTGACCACTTGGTGTGGGCTGTGGTCTGGCAACTCAACTGGGTTGCTCTCTGGGAACCTCAGTTCCTGAGATCCAAGACACCAAGACTGGAAGCTTCCAGTCTCTTCCAGTCTGATACAGCATCATTTCTGTCATATCTAGTTGCTTGGCAATGATGTCACAAATGCTTCCCAGAGTTAAGGAGAGGAGAAACAGAACCCTACTTGTCAAGGAACATGGCCATCTTTATACTACCACACTCTGAACCCAGTCACTCAAACCAGACACTGAAACTTCCCCTTTGATCGTTTCTTCCCTTTTTCTTATCCTCTTCTCCACGATTCAGCCTAGAAATACACAGTTGACCCTTAAACCACCTGTGTTGGAACTGCATGAAGTTTTTTCAATAGGTACTTACTACAGTACTACATGACTTGCAGTTGGTTGAATCTACAGATGTGGAGCCATGTATGTGGTGATGTGTGTGTGTGGAGGACCGTCTGTACAATGACACTCAGATCTTGAACTGCATGGAGGGTCTATGCCCCTAAACAGCTACATTGTTCAAGGGTCAACTGTGTTATTTATTACATATAATTTATAATTATGTAATTAATCTTACATTATTTATATCATATGTGTATTGATTACCAAGTCCTTCCAATCGCCCCTGGAATCTTTCTGCTGGTCTTCAGTGCCCCCACCCCTGCCCTGGTACATACAGCACCCCCAGCCCTCCTTCTCTCTGGCCTCCCTGCCTCCATCTTGCTCCTGTCCAGTCCAGTCATGATGACTTTGTTTTTAATCATAGATGACATCACTCTGCTCATTAAAATTCCTCAAGTATCCTCCACTGCTCTTGTAAAGTGGAAACTTGTTTGCATGCTCACAAGGCCCTGCCTGATCAGGCCCCTGCCTCCTTGTCCAGATCCACCTCTTCATTTTTTGCTAACTCTTTGGCATTCAGGCTTCAGTTTCGATAAAGTCTTAACGTTCTTCAAACACTTTTTCTTCCTCTTACCTCTGAGACTGTCCAGGCTGGCCTCTCTCTTTAAAATGTTCTTTTTTTGCTCCCACTCCCTTCTGACTGTCCCCCATTCTCACAAAAGCCAGGATAATTCAGCTCCATGCTTCAGATTTCAAGTCAGTTTTCAGTTAATCACTTGATCAGGCAAGTGTCTCGTAGCGTTTATTCATTCACAGAATGTTGACTGAGTACCTGCAATGTGCCAGCAGTTTTCTAGATCCTGAGGATACAGCAGGTAGTGAGATAGACAAAGGGCCCTTCTGTCATTCTAATGGAATGACACTTCTAATGGAAAAGTCAGGCTAGAGACAGGAAAATAGACGGTAGTGTTGAGTACTAAGCAGGAGGAAGGGTTGGTGTATAGGGATGTTGACGTTTAGGCACAGTGGCCAGGGAAGGCCTAGCTGAGGAGGTGTCATTTGAGTCAGGACGTACATGAAACAAAAAGGGGGAGGGATGCTAGCTGTGAGGCTGTCTGGCAGAAGGTGTTTCAGGCAAAAGAAAGAGCCAAGTGCAAAGGCCCTGAGGTAGGCATGAACTTCTGTGTTTAAGGAATGGCAGGGTGCCAGAGTGGCGGGAGTAAAACAGGAGCCGCAGAAAAGAGGATGAGGTCAGAGAGATGGTTGGGGCCCAGACCACAGGAGGCCTTGTTGGTCCCTGTAGATGTGGGCTTGCATGCTAAGTAAAGCGAGAAATATTGGGAGGTTTGAGAAGAAGAGGAACATGCTCTGACTGTTTTAAAGAGATCATTTCCCTACCTGGGATCCTGGCTGGGGCCCCCCACATTACCCCATTTTTCTTTTCTTTTTTTATTTTTAAATTAAATTTATTTATTTATTTTTAATTGAAACAAAGATGAATATTTTTAACGATAAAGATACAATTCACAAAGAAGATAGATATCATAAACCATTAGACACCAAGCAACAAAGAAACAAAGATACATAAAGCAAAAATCAGAAGAAATATAAGGGAAAAGCAAAAATATATAGTGAGACTATTAACATTTTTCTGAGAGTATTTTTCAAGTGCAGAAAAAATAATAGCAAATTAAATGATGTCATTAATGATTTAAATATATTAGATTTCTATGTATATTGGTTTTATATCCTGTACAAATATATTTAAAATTTTGTATTTAATACATTGTTATTAGATGTCCATAGGACATTTAGAAAAACTGGCAAAAAGATAAACATTATTATATTTCAATAAGTGGAATTATTATTTTTTTGTGATTCAGCTATATGTATACACATATACTATTTTTGAAATGATTTTCCATTATAGGTTATTATAAGATGTTGACTGTAGTTCCCTGTGCCATACAGTAAACCTTTGTTGCTTATTGCATATCTATTTTTTTAAAATTAGAAATCTAGCATTCTATTTATACTAAGTCAAACAAGTGGAATCGAAATGTCACAAATTTTTTAGTTAAGCAAAAATTCATAAGTTTTCTAAAATATATATATTATACATATTTACATATGTATTTATATAAGAGCTTTTCTACTACATTTGATAAAGCCTTGAGAAAGTACAGCATAAAAAGAAAAAGAGATGGAACAGTTGGAAAACATAAACTAAATGAAATGGGAGCACTGAATATGAAAGAGGAAAAGTAAAACAAGCTAGACGAAAGTAAAAGATCTTCACATAACCAGTTGTTTTTAAACAAGGCTACTCATTAGAAACATCTGGAGCTCTGGAAAATAAAATAAAGCAATACCTGGGCATTTGTATTTTTCAAAAAATTCCAAGATAATTCTGATATGTATCTGGATTTTAAAAAGTGATTGTAGGTTTTTCTATTAAATGGTAGTTTTGGTGATACAGAATTCTATCATTTTTCTGTTGAGCAATCATGATACAATGGAACTAAGTGAGAAATAGTTACATAATCACAATAGAGAAAGCTGTTTATCAGTTTTCACAATCAATAGTCAGACAAAAAATAAAAGATAGTTACAATTGCCAGCATAATGGGAACATGATTCAGTTCAGTTCAGTTCAGTCGCTCAGTCGTGTCCGACTCTTTGTGACCCCATGAATCACAGCACGCCAGGCCTCCCTGTCCATCACCAACTCCTGGAGTTCACTCAGACTCACGTCCATCCAGTCAGTGATGCCATCCAGCCATCTCATCCTCTGTCGTCCCCTTCTCCTCCTGCCCCCAATCCCTCCCAGCATCAGAGTCTTTTCCAATGAGTCAACTCTTCACATGAGGTGGCCAAAGTACTGGAGTTTCAGCTTTAGCATCATTCCTTCCAAAGAAATCCCAGGGCTGATGTCCTTCAGAATGGACTGGTTGGATCTCCTTGCAGTCCAAGGGACTCTCAAGAGTCTTCTCCAACACCACAGTTCAAAAGCATCAATTCTTCGGTGCTCAGCTTTCTTCACAGTCCAACTCTCACACCCATACATGACCACAGGAAAAACCATAGCCTTGACTAGACGGACCTTTGTTGGCAAAGTAATGTCTCTGCTTTTGAATATGCTATCTAGGTTGGTCATAACTTTCCTTCCAAGGAGTAAGCATCTTTTAACTAACAATATAAAAATACTTATGTATAATTTGGGGGGTCAGGCCGAGTGATGTGGTTAGTGGAAGTACATACATGCAGATGTTTCCATTGCTCACCCAGTCTATGTCTTTTGGTTGGTGCATTTAATCTGTTTACACTTAAGGTAATTATCAGTATATATGGTTCTATTGTCAGTTTCTTTATTGGTTTGGATATTTTCTGTAGGTAGGTCTTTTCCTTCTCTGGTTTCCTGCCTGGAGAAGTTTCTTTAGTGTTCATTGTAAAGGTGGTTTGGTGGTGCTGAATTTTCTTAAATTTTAGTTGTCCGGAAAGTTTTTGATATGTCCATCAAATCTGAAGGAGAGGTTTTCTGGGTAGAGTATTCTCGGCTGTAGGTTCTTCCGTTTCATCACTTTGCATACATCTTGCCATTCACTTCTGGCTTGTAGAATTTCTGTTGAGAAATCAGCTGATAGCCTGCTGGGAGTTCCCTTGTATGTTATTTGTCATTTTTCACTTGAAAATTTATATATAATTTATAGTTAAGTACATATCTGTTAGTTGCTCAGTTGTGTCCAACTCTTTGAGACCCCATGGACTGTAGCCCACCTGGCTCCCCTGTGCATGGAATTCTCCAGGAAAGAATACTGGAGTGGGTGGCCATTCCCTTCTTCAGGGGCTCTTCCTGACCCAGAGACTGAACACAGGTCTCCTGCATTGCAGGCATATTCTTTACCATCTGGGCCACCAAGGAAGCCCCCCACTTTCCCATCATATACCTTTTTACCTGTGCTGTAACTTGTTTGTGTCCCTTACTAGTCCCTGGGTTCTGTGTGGAAAGATTCTAATGTCCAACTTGTTAACGTTTTATTCCCACCACCCACTCCACCCAGTCCACTGCCTGGGAATGATAGGTTCTCTATAAACATGTCTGATTTCATTGAAATAATGAGTATATAAATGTCAGCTCCCAGGCTGATTTTAACTTGAATTTCTCAGACTGGTTTTATTAAACCCTGGTTTATAAATGAAGAAACGAAGTAAAGGTCAGAAGTTATAAAGAAAGAAAACCAAAAGAAAGAGTGAAACTCAGGTGTTCATTTCTACCTTGAGGTCTCCAGTGGAGAATTTTGTTGGCCCATTTGTCAAATCGGAGATGTCCTTTCGCTTTTCTGAAAAGGTAGTCACAGAGGATGCTCTTTTGACGTTTGGCAGGATAGGGAGAAGTACTTCAGTTTGGGGACCGTTATGAAGATAACAAGGCAAAATGGCCAGGACACTGGCATATTACAAAAATTCATTTCCCACCTGAATGTGTAAGTGCATATACATGTGCATGTGTGTGTACAAAGGCTTCATTACTGGTGCACGTGTGTTGAGATGGAGGGGTCTTTGTTCTCAATGGGCACATAGTGGTTATACAATTACAGAACAGTATAGTGAATAATGGAGAAGGCAATGGCACCCCACTCCAGTACTCTTGCCTGGAAAATCCCATGGATGGAGGAGGCTTGTAGGCTGCAGTCCATGGGGTCGCGAAGAGTCAGACACGACTGAGCGACTTCCCTTTCACTTTTCACTTTCATGCATTGGAGAAGGAAATGGCAACCCACGCCAGTGTTCTTGCCTGGAGAATCCCAGGGACGGGGAGCCTGGTAGGCTGCCGTCTATGGGGTTGTACAGAGTTGGACACGACTGAAGCGACTTAGCAGCAGCAGCAGCAGCATAGTAATTAATATAGTGGCAAAATAAATATCTGTTCTAGGAAGTAAGCAGAACAGAAAAAAAGGATAGAATGGAAAGTCAGCTAATACTGATCATATGGTTAGCACTTCTCGAATACCAGCAGGAACACTTGCTTACTGACTAGAATGATGTCTTTCTTTTTATTTCATGAGTGTTATCAGAGAGAGCTACCATCTTGAGCATCACCATTTGATGTGTCTCAGGAAGTCACAAAATACTCAAACTGGAAACAATGATACAGGAAAAAACCTTGTATTCAGCTCTTTTATTTAAAATATAAAGCAAGAACACTGGAGTGGGTTGCCATTTCCTTCTCCAATGCATGAAAGTGAAAAGTGAAAGGGAAGTCACTCAGTCGTGTCTGACTCTTCGCGACCCCATGGTCTGCCTCCCACCAGGCTCCTCCATCCATGGGATTTTCCAGGCAAGAGTACTGGAGTGGGGTGCCATCGCCTTCTCCGCAAAGAAGATAAGGCTGAAAGAGACTGAATCTAGCCAAAAATCATCCATAGGAAGAGTGAAGAGGAAAACCAGGCCTCTGAGTCTTGGACCAGTCAAGTGGCCGCATTTTGATCACAAACAGAAGGGGCTGTCTGTTGCACAGATGCACAGTGGAGTTGGTACTTATGGGTGGTCTCCTTACCTGTAAGCCCCTGTTTTTCTTATTTGCTGGTTTCCTCACATTTACTCAGTCTAGATATGCTCTTTTATTTCTTTATAACATTTTTGGAGTATAGGTGCTTCCTAGTTTTGGGTTAGTTTCTGCTGTTCAGCAAAGCGAATTGGGATTGACATATAGACGTGCGCGTGTCGGGCTTGGAGCCTGGTGCTCTGTGACGGCTTCCTGTCCCCAGCCATGCTTCCTCCTTCACTGCGCTGCAGCCTGACAGAGACTACGAGCTGACTCTGCCGTGGCCTCCCCTCTCTCTCCTTCTGTGACTCCAAGCCACTGAAGGTCAGGAAATGGAGGTGCTGAGTTTCCAGGCTTCCTGGGCTGGCCTGCATCCCATCGAGACTGGCACACCACTTCAGAGCTAGGGGGGAAAGAAAGTTCCAGTCAGATACACACACATCTCTGCATCTTCTGTTAGTCATTTGCTTATTGAAATTTTACGATCTTTACTCATAGCCTAACCCAGACAGCAAGAGCAAGTGATGTCCTTCGGTTATAACTATATAGCAAGAGGAACATGCAACAAAATTAAATAAAATTAATTTCATGCAGCCACCCTGAATTGCAGAAACATTTGCACAATTACACGGAGTCAGCACAAGTCACTTATCCTGAATGCTTTTATTGTTGGGACCTGAATTTGAAAGTCACCACTCCTGCTCTGCATGGTGAACTTGAACCATGTTTTGCCCTGAAGTTTTAAGGAACTGTAATTTAAAACATCTATGACAAAACAATCTATGAGTAAATAAGATCTCCCTAAAGTAGATGCCTCTTTCAGCACATGATGAGTAATTCTTTCCAATATGATAATCTTGAGAGGCTCTGGGAGTCTCTTTATTAAATAATAATCCTTTCTCATAGAGGATTTTGTCTGATTCTTGGGGGAAAAATGTTATTTACCTACTTAATGTTGAACAAAAGGCACTGCTTCTTTTTTTCTAGTATCATTACTGCTGCATGAGTATGCATGTGTGAACTGTGATGGCTTTATATCATTTGGTACAATGGATATTTTTTCCACATATAGCACTATGAATAAGAACAAGTTCTGTGGAATTTCATGAATTATAACTCAGGCTTAAAAGCACAGACTAGCCTCTTACATCTCATGTTGCTATGTTCCTCACTGTATTTTATTTGTTTTATATACATGCTTATTCATTCAGTGTCTCCTAGGTGCCAAGGACTGCTGTGGGAACTGGGGATACATCAGTGGAAAAACAAATAGTAAAAGAGCCCTGACCTCACAAAAATGGTATTGTAGCATGAGGGTAGGGGGACCTATATAAACCACAGTACCACAAATTTATCAATGATTTAGATTATATAGCATTCTCAAAACTAATACAAGCTATGAATAAAGGAAAACATAGAACAGATTAAGGAACCAGTGGGTGGCCTCCAGTATTAAATACTACCTGGGGTCAGAAAAGTTCTCATTGAGGTGGAGAGATTTGAGACTTGAAGGAGGTGAAAGAGTGAACCAAGGAGATAATCTGGGGAAGGATCATTTCTGATGTAGGAATCAGCTGGAGCAGGCAAGGAGATCCCTGGAGATCTTTGTGGATAAGCTCAAGGGAAGATGAGTTTACTGAGATAAGGTGGCTGTTTAGGGTGAAAGTAGAAGGTTTTGGCAGATTATATAGGGCCTTTTCAACCATGGCAATATATAATTATAATCATACTATAATGGGAAGCCATTGGAGTTGTTTGAGCGAAGGAGTTGTTTTTGTTCAGTCGCTCAGTTGTGTCTGACTCTGCAACTCCATGAACTGCAGCACACAAGGCTTCCCTGTCCTTCACCATCTTGCTTGCTCAAACTCAAGTCCATCGAGTCAGTGATGCCATCCAAACACCTCATCCTCTGTCGTCCCCTTTTCCTCCTGCTTTCAATCTTTCCCCGCATCAGGGTCTTTTCTAATGAGTCAGTTCTTTGCATGAGGTGGCCAAAACATTGGAACTTCAGCTTTAGCACCAGTCCTTCTAAAAAATATTCAGGTTTGATTTCCTTTAGGATTGACTGGTTTGATTTCCTTGCTGTCCAAGGGACTCCCAAGAGTCTTCTTCAGCACTGCAATTCAAAAGCATCAATTCTTTGGTGCTCCACATTCTTTATGGTCCAAATCTCACATCCATACATGACTCTTGGAGAAACCGTAGTTTTGACTAGGTGAAAGTTTGTCAGCAAAGTGATGTCTCTGCTTTTTAATATGCTGTCTAGGTTGGTCATAGCTTTCCTTCCAAAGAGCAAGGGTCTTTTAATTTCATGGCTGCAGTCACCATCCACATTGATTTTGGAGCTCAAGAAAATAAAGTCTGTCATTGTTTCAATTTTTTCCCCATCTATTTGCCATGAGGTGATGGGACCTGATGCATGATCGTAGGTTTTAGAATGTTGAGTTTTAAGCCAGCTTTTTCACTGTCCTCTTTCACTTTCATCAAGGGGCTCTTTAGTTCCCCTTCGCTTTCTGCCATTAGGTGGTGTCATCCTAATGAGTGAAGGGGTGACATGATTCAATTTAGATTTGTGAAAGATTATCTGGCTCTTCTTTGTAGGCATGGCATGGCAAGGATAGAAGCAGGATGCAGTTGCAGTAACACAGATGAGAGTTGTGGTTGGCTTAATCAGGATGGGGGTAGCAATAGAAGTGGAAAAAGAAGTTCAGGTTTTATCCATATTTTAAAGGTAGAACCAACAGAAAGAAGTTAAGAAGGGCTCTAAGGAGTTTAGTCTGAGCATCTGGAAGGATGGAATTGCTATCGCTTACTATGGAAATGGCCATAGGAGGAACATGTTTTCAGGTTTGGGTTAGGAATTCAGGTATGGACTTGTCAAGTTTGAGAAGACTATTAAATGCACAACTGCAGGCTATACAGAAGTTAGGATATTAAGTCAGGAGACAAGTCTGGGCAAAAAGTAGAATTTGAGAGTTGTTGCCAAGTAGCTGGTAAATCTTGAGAACAGACACCACCGAGGTGGGGGTGAGGGGGTAGGGAGTGGGGATATACCCAGAAAAGCAGACAGGGGCATCTCACCATTAAGCAGTCAGGGAGAAGTTCGGGAACTAGATAAAGAGGCAAAGAAGAAGTGGCCAGTGATGCAATTAGAAAACCAAAGAAAGGCTGTGTCTTGGTAAAGAAAGTATTTTGAGGAGGGAGTGATCACGGTGTCAAATTCTGTTGTAGGATAAGATAACTGAAGACTGAGAATACCACTAGATTTAGCACTATGGAGGTCATGGGTCGATTGAGTGGTGTGACGCAGTGAAATCCTGGTTGAACAGGCAGGCATATTTTCTTTTCTTTCCCCCTCCCCCCATTCCTTCCTTTCTTCCTTCCTGTCTCCCTTCCTGCTTTCCCTTCCTCTCTTCCTCCCACCCTTTCTTGTTTCTCTTCTTTCTTTCTTCTTTCCCTCTTTTTTTTTTTTTTTCTGCCCACAAAATGAGTTAAAAATTCAAACTCAGATATTTGTTGACAGTACAATTTTAATGAATCCCTGTGGGAATTTTGTTTTTAAAGTCTTAGAAGATTTTCACATATCTGATTTGTTCCTAGCTTTCCAAAACTGGCATGAATTTTAATTATCCTCAGATTTCATGTGTGAACAAAACAGCCAAGGGTACAGATAAGCACTTTGAAAATCATTACATTCTTTTAGAACATTTCATTATATTTTCCTACGCTGAGTATGGAAAAAAATCAATAATTTATTTTATTACATCTTGGCAATGTAATGTAAATTGCATATTCTTCTCAGGGTTTAACGTGTCCATCGTGTGTGTATATCTTCCGTAGCAAGATAGTAAACTCTTTGAAGATGGCAACATAAAGATACTCTTTATAATATCTTTCGTAACTGGCCTTGTCTTGCAAGTAGTAGTCATGCAGTTTACATTTGTTGGTTTAATATTCTGTATTCCTTCTCCTTGATCTTGCTTTCTCATGTACAGGCTTCACTCAGTTATAGAAGGATAGTATTAGAAAACACTCAGGGAACAGTTGCTTATACTGCTACATGTTCTCTCCTTGAAAGACTTGACTATATTAGGGAGAGAATACAGATGTATGTGACAAGTTGAAAAGCAAAACCTGAACAGTGTATGGCAACAATAAAAGAGAGTCTTGTGATTAGTGACCACATGAAACCTATAGATGACGCACGTTTGAAGGGTTGAAACACAGGGTTCTGTATTGGCAGGAAAATCACACAGGCATGCGTACCTTGGAGATACTATGGGTTGTGTTCCAGGCAAATGCAATATACTAAGTATTTAAATAAAGTGAGTCACATTTAATTTTTGGTTTCCTAGTGCATATAAAAATATGTTTGTATTCTCCTGTCATCTCTTAAGTATACAATGGCATTATGTCTTTAGAAATGTACATACTTTAATTAAAGAATACTTTATTGCTAAAATTATTAACCATCCTGAACCTTCAGTGAATCACATAATCTAATAATAATAATGGAAAAGTTTGAAATACTGCAAGAATTACCAAAATGAAAAACAGAGACTCAAAGGGAGCAAATTCTGTTGAAAAAATGGTTCTGATAGACTTTTGATACAAGATTGCCACAAACTTTCAATTTGTTAAAACAACAACAACAAAAAAGCAACAAAATACATATCTGTGGAGTACAAGACAATGCCTGTACTGAGAAAGTTAGTCTTAAAATAGCCTCCTGCTCTTCTCAACCTACAAATAATAAAACAAATCCAAGTTTATAGAAAAGTCACATAATATTATGTTATGAGCATTTTTATTTTTCTATACAATTATTTTAAATATCATTTCTAAGGGGTGCAGTGTATTTTATTGTATAAATCTACCATAGTCTATTTAACTCTTCCCTTAGATTGTGTGTTTAGACGATTGCGTTCTCTTTCCACTGTGCCTGAAATTAAGGTGAAGAGTCTTGTAGCCATGTCTTTGTGTATGTTTCATAGTTTTTTCTTTTTCTTCACCTTTTTTTTTTTTTTGGATCACCTTCACTCATAATTATGTCTCCCTATTAAATTTCTAGATGTGGAATTATAATGTCAAAGACATTGACATACATAAGGGTTTGGGTTTTTTTTCTGTAAAAAATAAGCATAAAATTTACCTTTTAAGCTATATTTAAGTGTACAGTTCTGTAGTTTTAAGTATATTTACATTGTTATACAGTAGGTTTCTTAAACACTTTTTCGTCTTGCAAGGTTTAAATTCTGTGCCCATTAAACAACTTTCATTTTCCCCATCCCCCTAGCCCCTGGCAACCACAATTCTACTTTCTGTTCCTATGAGTTTGACTACTTTAGACGTCTGAAAGTAGAATCACACAGAATTTGTCTTTTGTAATTGACTTGTTCTCTTGCATGATATCGTTAAGATTCATCCACACTGTGGCATGTGTCAGAATATCCCTCCTTTTCTAAGTTTGAATAATATGTGATTTTATGTATATACTACATTTTATTTAGCCCATCATCCATCCATGAGCACATGGGCCGCTTCCACCTCGTGGCTATTGTTAATAATTGTTAATAATAACCAGCAATAAACCTGGCTGTGAAAATATTTCTAAAAGATCCTGCTTTCAATTCTTATTCTTATATACTCACAAGAAGTGGAATTTCTGGATTTCATGATCATTCTGTTTTCTAATTTTTTTGAGGAACTTCTATACTGTTTTCCATAGCAAGTATACCATTTGGCATTCCCATCAATAACGCATGAGAGTCCCAATTTCTCCACATCCTTACTAACCGATTTTCTCTTTTCTTGCTAAGTGGCCCACCCTAAGGGTAGTAACAGACACAGGACTTTTTAAAGCTCTTATTTTTTTTTTTAGAATATATGCTTATGAAATTAGCACATCTTATTTATTTACCTTTAATCCCCTTCATGAATCACAGCCTTGACAAAACTGTATATTGTCACTCTGCTTATTTAAGTTATATGCAGAATACATCATGTGAAATGCCCAGCTGGATGAATCGCAGACTGGAAAGATTGTTAGAAAAAATATCAACAACCTCAGATATGCAGATGATACCACTCTAGAAAGTGAGTAGAAACTAAAGAGCCTCTTGATGAAGGTGAAAGAAGAGAGTGAAAAAGCTTGCTTCAAACTCAGCATTAAAAAAAAAAATCAACTAAGATCATAACATCTCATCCCATCACTTCATGGCAAATAGATGGGGAAAAAATGGAAACAGTGGCAGATTTTTTTTCCTGGGCTCCAAAATGACTGCAGATGGTAACTGCAGCCATGAAATTAAAGGACAGTTGGTCCTTGAAAGGAAAGCTACGACAAACCTAGTGTGCACGCTAAGTCACTTCAGTCGTGTCCGGCTCTTTGTGACCCCATGGACTGTAGCCCACCAGGCGCCTCTGTCCATGGGGTTCTCCGCCAGGCTAGAGTACTGGAGTGGGTTGCCATGCCCTCCTCCAGGGGATCTTCCTGACCCAGGGACTGAAACCATCTCCTGCATTGGCAAATGGGTTCTTTACCACAAGCACCACCTGGAAAGCCCAGATATTAAAAAGCAGAGACATCACTTTGCTGACAAAGACCCATATAGTCAAAGCTATGTTTTTTCCAGTAGTCATGTGCGTACGTGAGATTCAGATCATACAGAAGGCTGTGCTGAAGAATTGATGCTTTCGAACTGTGGTGCTGGAGAAGACTCTTAAGAGGTTTTTGGACCACAAAGAAATCAAACCAGTCAATCCTAAAGGAATTCAACCCTGACTATTCTTTAGAAGGACTGATGCCATAGCTGAAGCTCTAATACTTTGGCTACCTGGTTGCAAGAGCTGACTCATTGGAAAAGACCTGGATGCTGGGAAAGGTGGAAGGCAAAAGGAGAAGGCAGCAGCAGAGGATGAAATGGTTAGATAGCATCACCAACTCAATGGACGTGAATTTGAGCAAACTCTGGGAGATAGTGGAGTACAGAAGAGCCTGGTATGCTGCAGTCCATGAGGTCTCAAAGAGTCAGACATGACTTAGCAACTGAATAACAACAATTGACCTTTAACATTATATATTTTTGTTGTGTCTTTGATGATTTGATAAGATAAAATTACAAGTTACAGGTTGAAATAACTTATTTAAGTTCTACTTCTATGCTTATTAATAAGATTTAATATTTTTTGTACTGGCTTACTGACAGTTATATTTTTTCTATTGGGAATTTTAAGTTTATAACCTAAAAAGCATTTTTTTCTATCTGGTTTCCTGTACCCAATTTATAATAGTTATGAGTGATTAACATAAAAATATGTTTTTATTTCATTGAATTAGTCAGCTCAAGCTCCTGTAGCAAAACACCATAGACTGGTAGCTTAAACACCAGATGTTTATTGCTCCCAGCTCTGGAGACTCAGAAGTACAAATGGGTCAAGGTGCTGGCAGTTTTGGTTCCTGATAAGGTATTTCTTTCTGTTTTAATTAATTTATTTTAATCAGAGGATAATTACTTAATAATGTTGTGATGGTTTTAACCATTCTGACCTACAGACAGCTGCCTTCTTGCTGTGTCCTTACATAAGAGTTGGGAGAAGAAGACAGCCCTGGCTTCTTTCTCTTCTTATAATGACACTGATTCCTTTGGGGGTCTGCACTCATCACCTTCTTTAAACCCAATACCTCCCCAAAGACCCACCTCCAAACACCTTCCCGTTGAGGGTTAGGGCTTCAGTATATGGGAGGACACAGTCATTTCATAACACTCATATTTCTTGTAAATGTTATTAGATTATCTTATGCATTTTAATTTTACTAATGGTGACTTTTACCTCTGTTTTGCTGATGGAGTTAAAACCTAAGACTGTTTTAATTCACATTTATATCTATTTTATCTGAAGAAAATCCATTATTATGTAATTGTTAAACATTCATTTTTTTTTCTTGTTGTCTCAATACTTTTTAATCAGTCATAGCACAGATGGAATCTATTAATGTTTGGATATAATATTATTTTCCTCTAACATTGTGTTTTTAATTTGAAACAATAACATATTAAGGAGCAAATCATATTATAGCAAAAACATGAACTCCTTAACAAAGCTTAATTCATAGTAACATTTTGCAATATTAATTTCATGCATATGTGATATTACTTATAACTTTTATCTCTTTTTACACATGCAGAAACCTATTCCCGTCTTTTCATAAGTATCTGCTATCAAAAATTGTCATGTAATTTCTTATCCATATTTTATGCTATTTTATAGGTTCTTATATACATGCAGTGTATATTTACCTATGTACTTATGTATATATACTTTATATATACCTATGTATGTTTATACAGAGATAGCAGTAGATGTATTTTTAGAATGTTTAAGTTCATTTAGTATGTCTAGAAGGTATGGTTGAGAGTGAAAGTGTCAGATAAGCTTATTCTTTGCCCTCCCACCCCAGTCCCAGTTTTCATGCAAACGACATGCAGTTAGCATCCCTCCAGCAATAACGGAGGGAAGGAGCAAGGCGGCAGGTTGCTTGATGCACTACGGGCAGGAGAGCCATGGAGCTGAGCGGAAATACGTGAGCTAGGGCATGCTGATTTCTGGGCAGTGTTTGTCTCTGGAGGAGAGATGGAAGAGGGGTGGGTTTAGCCAGAATCTTCAAGAGGGTCAGAAAACTTGGGGTAAAAACCTTGCGAGATAAAGGAGGTGAGTTAAACATATTTTGAATTATTAGTTCAATTCCAAACAATTTAAGCTTGGGTCTCACTATTTACCCTACATCTTTCTCTTTAACTCAGAAATTGAACATGACTGAAGTCAATTAGACCATTAACATTTGGAAAGAAGAAGAGCATGTTTGCTATTAATCTTTTAAAAAGGGGTGTTTGTTTTGAATTAAGTTAGTCATATCATTGCCTTTTTTACACATGTGGAATTTCTTCCAAAAATTCTAAATCTGCTATGTTTAGAAGCATAGTTACATACTGAAAGTTCATGGATTTTTCCTTCTGTTTATTTATTAGCTTCAGTTCATGAACTTAGACCTTTTCTTTTCAATATTTTGCTTTGGGGAAACTTATTCTGATACTCTCATCACCTGAGAGACTGAAGCCTCAGAAAACTTTCCTTATATGGATTCAGAAGATGAGTTCCCACAGGGAAAGAAAAAGAGAAAAACGTCATCAAACATTGATCTGCTTGCATAACATGATTCTACCAGCTATATGGCATTTGGTGCTTATTGTAAATTGATACAAACTTCATTAAAGACAATGATAGATGGCATATGGCTGCAGGCAGAATGCCAATCCACATGATGAATCCCACAGTGGTCTAGTCAGGGACAAACAACATTTTCAATCATGTTGAAAAAGGTCTGTACATTAACTTCTCTGTAGTAACCAGGTAATTCTAATGGTGTAGCTAGTTCCTTATTAGCTTAAAAATAATAAAAATAAAAGGTGGCACTAACAGACATTGGATTTGGTTTTATACTGTGAGATAGATGGCCTCACAAGATTTGATGAACTTATGCTGCCGTGGTAAGGTCTTGACTGGAGTGAGTTTCAGCAGACTGACCACAGAGCCCAGGTGTGTGTGCTTTTAGGTTATTTGGTATATTACTCTGAGAACTGAAAGTCCTGGAGGTGCCAAAACTAATTATGAGATTTTTGTTTTCTTGACAAGATGAGCGAGTCTGTGTGAGGCAGATGAATTTCTATGGACTCAGTGCAGACAGGTGTCAGTCATGGCCAGGGGGTGTTGCATTCTTTTTGAAAGTGGATGTCTGACAAATTTGAATTTTAAGGGAATAACTACAGTCCTATCAAATTCTGAGGTTCCTTACATGATGCATTTTTTTAAAAGTTAAAAAAAAAATCCATCATTTAGTTTTTATAATAATGTTCTTCCCTGGTAAATTTTATGTGCATAACGTATTTATAACATATATTTTTAATGATCTCCAAACAAAGGTAAGATATATAAGAAATGCAAATGATTCCTACTTATAAAAAGTATAGAACTGGATACTATTTTAAGCACATGGAGTTTATATAGTTAATTTTAGTTAGTAACTCATATGAGTCTTCTTTTCAAGCTCTAGAAATTGCCTCTGGCTAATTTAAAGTGCAGAATGTGGAAGGGTATTCACTGATTGGGCAGCAATGCAGGAGAATGAAGCAGAAATCTGGATTGCTCCACAGGGTAGGGCAGCACACACACCCTCCTTCAAGCCACAGTCCATCTGGTTAGGGCACTCCGCTGCTGGCTCCAGCTCCATGGAGCTCCATGCTTGCCTTTGGCTGAGCTGGTATTTCCACACTTCCAAACTATGGTGTTGGAGAAGACTCTTGAGAGTCCCTTGGACTGCAAGAAGATCCAACCAGTCCATTCTGAAGGAGATCAGCCCTGGGATTTCTTTGGAGGGAATGATGCTAAAGCTGAAACTCCAGTACTTTGGCCACCTCATGCGAAGAGTTGACTCCTTGGAAAAGACTCTGATGCTGGGAGGGATTGGGGGCAGGAGGAGAAGGGGACGACAGAGAATGAGATGGCTGGATGGCATCACTGACTCGATGGACGTGAGTCTGGGTGAACTCTAGGAGTTGGTGATGGACAGGGAGCCCTGGTGTGCTGCGATTCATGGGGTCGCGAAGAGTCGGATGTGACTGAGCGACTGAACTGAACTGAACTGAAAGAAAACTTAGCTGCCCTTGCACCTTTCCAGCATTCTCCAGAGCATCAGAGTTCTAAGTAGGAACCTTCAGTTGGCTGCATTTAGACCCCTTGTCCTTCCTCTGGTTGCCTGGTGCATTGGCTTCTTAATGGGAAGTGAAGCCTCTTTTCCACCAGCGTCCATATGGTGGGGGTCTCTTCCAACTAGGAAGGGAGTTCTATTGCTGGACGTCCAAAGAACAAAGAACAGACAGAAAGAAGCAGAGGTGCTCGACAATGAAACTTCTCCTTTTAATCATGATGTTTTTTCTAGTTTGTTTTGCTTGCTTTGGTTAAGTGTAAACATACAAAGTAAATAATCCTCATTAATATTCTTAACCCCAACAACTGGTTATAGATGTGACCTTTTGTTCCAGAGCTTTTCTTGCTATAGCAAAGGTACAATTACTGTTCTTTAAACTGCACACCAGACTCCCTTTTGTGCATACATGTCTGATATTTTCAAGTTTAGGAAAAGGCGGACATTTGCCTCATGTCTCAGCCTATATTTTAATTCAGCATCACTTTCCTCTACTTATTTTGCCATGATTTTCACAATGAATAGATATTTACTGAAGATGTGTGCATGCGTTTGCCAGGGCTGCCATAACAAAGTACCACAAAGTAAGTACAGTTATAGTCCCCCACGTATGAACCGTCAAACCGCGCACTTTCAAAGATGTGAACGTGCGTTTGCAAGTGCCCTCGCCTAAGGTGGTTCCATTCGAGGAGGAGGCGCTGTTAGTTTCTGAGGCGCAGGACCCAAACAGAACGGTACACGAAAATCACAACAGCTGTTCGGTATGCAGTCCAGGGCTATCAGGGCCCTGATGAGAAAAAAAGAACTTCTACCCAGACATCACTGGATCGTCGTTTTCAAGAGTGTAGATAGAACTGAATCCAGCAAGGAACCAGAACCTCCACCATCACTGTCGGGCTGAGTGGCATTGCAGCTTGCCCTCTGTCTCCTGTCGCTGCCAGTCCTTCAGCTCTAACAGCTGTACCCTCTTCTCCCTCCTCCCGTCAGTAACTCCTTTCTTGTTCTCTCCGTGCCAGCCCCTGGGTGCCCGCTGTTGTACTGTACTCCTGTGCTTTCCACAGGACGATTCTGTAAGATTAAAAATGTTGCCTTTAGTTTTTGTATTTATTTTTCACGTATTACTCGTTTGAAAAGTATTATATTGATAAACCTATTACAGTACTATATAACTGATTGTGTTAGTTGGGTGGCTAGACTAACTTTGTTGGAGTTACGAGCAATTTGGACTTACGAACCTGCTCTCAGAACAAAACTCGTTCGTATGTACGGGACCTAACTGTAGTTAAACAGAAATTTATTGTTTCACAGATCTGGAGGCTAGACATCTGAGAGCAGTGTTTCGACAGGGTTGGTTCCTTCTGGGGACTCTAAGGAAGGATCTCTTCCATGCCTCTTTCCCGGCTTCTGGTGGGTTACTGGCAATAGTTGACATTCCTTGTCTTGTAGAAGCATCATACTGGTCATTGCCTTCATCGTCATATGTGCTCTCCCCGTGTGCACATCTGTGTCCAGATCTTGTATAAGAGTCATATTGGATTCGGACCCATCCTAATGACTACTCTTAATTTGATTACCTCTGCAAAGACCATATCTCCAAACTAGGTTATATTCTGTGGTAACAGGAGTTAGGATTCCAACATATCTTTTGGGGGACATAATTTAGCCTCTAACATATTCTTAAATGGATGCCTCTTCAATGTGAATGACTTGAAATATTGAATCCTTTCTGGAGTTAAAAAAAAAAAAAAACTTTAAAACCAATAAATATATAACTGACAGACTTGATTGACCATTGGAGATTATACACATATCTAAATTTCAGGGTTGAAATTGACAAGATGATTTCTTTGAGAAAATTTGATGAATTACTAGATACCCCTTAGGAGGTAGAACAAATTTCTCTCTATTTTTGACTTGAGTATTTTTGTCATACCAAGGTGCTGGATTTTGTCTGATAGTTTTCCTGTATCTATCGAGATGACCATGTGAGTTTTGTCTTTTATTCTACTAATATAGTATGTTACATTGGTTGATTTTCAAATGTTAAGCCAACCTTAAATCCCCACTTAGTCACAGTTATAATTCTCTTTATAAACTGCTGGATTTGATTTGCCAGGACTTTGTTGCAAATTTATGCATCCACATTCATATGAAATATTGGTTTTTAGTTTTTGCTTCTTGTAATATCTGTATCTAGTTTGGGGTTAGGATAACACTGACTCTATAGAATAACCTGTATTTGGAAAGAGCTTATGAAGGATTGCTGGTAATTATTCTTCAAATGTGTAGTGGAATTCACCAGTACATCTATCTAGGCCTGGGCTTTGCCATGGGCAGCGTTTGGATTGTTGATTCAATTGCTTATTACATATGGGCCTGATCCAGTTTTCAATTTCTTTTTTTATCATTTCAGTGGTATTCATCTCTCTAGGAATTTTTCTATTTCATCTAGGTTATCTAATTTGTTTGTAGTATTTCCTTATTTTCCTTATTTTAAAAGAAAATAAATCCTTTTATTTTCTGCAAAGTCAGTAGTAATGTCCCTTCTTTCACTCCTGATTTTGGTAATTTGAGTTTTCTTTTTTTTTTTTTTGTCAGTTTAGCTAAAGTTTTGTCACTATTTTATTCAAACAACCCATTTTTGGTTTTGTTATTTTCCCTTATTGTATTCTCTATTTCATTTTAATTATGCTCCAAATCTTTATTATTAATAATTTTATATTTTTACTTATTTGGGTTTAGTTTGCACTTCTTTTCCTAATCTCTTAGATTTTCTTTATGCATGTTCTCTGAAGTACTAGAAAATTTAGACCAATTATGTTCTGTTTTGCTTTTTTTTTTTTCAGTATTGAAATAATTATCAATCTCAAAGGTAGATTTAATGGAGACTGTTGTTTTAAATGAGTAACTTAGATCTTCAGAAAGAAAACATTTCACTGCATATATCCCCTGGAGAAGGGGAAGGCTACCTATTCCAGTATTCTGATCTAGAGAATTCCTTGGACTGTCTAGTACATGGGGTCGCAAAGAGCTGGACATGTCTGAGTGACTTTCACTTTCACTTTTCATAGATGAAGCCAAAAGGACTTCTTTATAAACAAGAACACTTAGATTCCAATTGTATTTATCATATTCTTTCAAATTTCCTTCCAAGGGCTCTGATGGAAGATGGTTATTATTTGGTGTAAATTGTTTTAATTTTGTATTAGATGCATAAATGCTACTGCACTTTTAAAATTACTTAAGATACTATTCAACATTAAATACTATGTTTGAGCTTTTTTTAAAAAAATAGTCTTTGCAAATTACAGTCTTTAAATGGAGCTCCTGTAATTCTTTAACACAAAACAGTTGTTTTATTTTCCAAAGAACTGGTAGAAAGAAATTCCATAACATTCTTCAGCTTTCCCCTAAATGTTCTAGTTCTGTTCACTAAAAAATAAAATTAAAAATGAACAAACCTACCAAATAATCTTTTAAAAGCAGACAACAACCTAAGTCACTGAAATTAATGCAACAGCCACAGCCATACAAAAATTTGATGTGAAATCTTTAACAAGCTTTATAATAAATTATGATAGGTTATGACCTATTACTTATAATTTCATGAAGATTTTTTTCAAAGACTCTGTACTCTGAGTATTGGAAATTATCTAAATGCATGAGTTTTGTTATAATAATTTACAGATTATAATAGGTAGTGCATTTAAAAGAGCTTTTGTATTTTTAAATAATTATTAAGCCATTTAAGGAAAATTAATATCATAATTAGTTTAGAAGACTGAAACACATGAAAAACAAAACCAGACTCTACACCTGGAATAGTTTCTCTAGCCTCATATACCTTGAGACATGGAAACGGATATCTTGAATTTTTAACGTTCTTTATGACTATAGGTTGTGTGTCTATCAAGTTTGGTTGCCTTTGCTTCATTTGACTGTTGCAGGAAGTGGAAAATGTAATGGGAGATAGGAAACATAATTTTAAAGTATGTGTCGAAATTTTCATACAAAATCATTGTAAAATCTATACACTGAAACTCATCCTATACAATCAAGTAGGGAGATACGCTTCTGAAAAGATGATTTGAGAGCCATCTGCAATACATGGACTAACAGTTTAGAAGCTGAAGGTTTCTGTTAGTCACTCAGTCCTGTCCGACTCTTTGTGACCTCATGGACTGGGGCCCGCCAGGCTCCTCTGTCCGTGGAATTCTCCAGGCTACTAGAGTGGGTAGCCATTCCCTTCTCCAGGGGATCTCTCTGACTCAGGGATCAAACTCCAGTCTCCTGCATTGCAAGCAGGGATTCCCTTGGCTCAGACGGTAAAGAATCTGCCTGCAATGCAGAAGACCTGGGCTTGAAACTTGGGTCAGGAAGATCCCCTGGAGAAGGGAATGGCTACCCTCTCCAGTATTCTTCTCTGGAGAATTCCATGAACAAAGGAGCCTGGTGGGCTCCAGTCCATGGAGGTCACAAAGAGTCAGACATGACTGAGCAACTAACAAGTGTTTCTACTTTAATGGAAATATCAAAAAGCCTTTTGGGTAAAAATAATCATGCCTTTAATGTAAAACAGTAACCTCTAATTTAGACATTTTAGGAATAGAATTTTTTTTAAATAGAATTTCCCTAAAGCAGCCATAACTGCACTTATTTGCTTATTTTGATTTTTGGAATTTGTGGTTAGAGAATTTTAATTAGAGAGGAGCCCCCTCTCTACTTAAATGTCTGCAAGCCACACAGGGCAGGAAGGCAGCAGAGAAGAGGCCGGTCACTATGTCCCTTCCCTCGCTGAGGCAAAGGGAGTCTGTTTTACAGTGAAGAAGAATTGGCATCAGAGAAACCATGCTCTGTGCTCTTTTAAAATAGTCTTCCTGTGGCATTCTTTCAGAAAACTAACCTCTGCCCTCCCCACACCACAAAGGTGAGAAAACGACCTTTTCCAGAGTGCTCAAAGCCGGTCCTGCAAGTCAGTCTGGAGGAAAGTGAGAGCGTTTGTGGTCAGGATGGTCAAAGACCTAATATTTCAGAAGGCTAGCAAGGCAGGGTGGGCAGGACGTGCTGAGAACTGTCGACAAACTAGGGCCTTGGCAGCCGTGAGGCCACAGTACTAACTTGAAGAGAAGATGTACTTTAACAAAAACCCACCTGAAAACAAATGTGGACCTTGAGTGCAGAGCCTGCGAGGGATCCAGGGAACACCATGAGCTCAACATGAGGTAAACCGAACACAGTACTTCAGTGGAAGTTCAAAGGCTGCTGAGGAAAGAAAAACATGAAAGTTAAATGTAGAGGGTGTCTACATTTTATTGTAGAAGCAATAAAACAAGGAAAGACTTGAAGGAAAGACTAGAAGTCTCTCTTTTGTTCTTGTGTCATCAAAACTTACATAGTCAAAGAAGTGGACTGTAAGTAAGGGAGAGGACATTTCCTACATGATTTGTTTGGAGACGACAGATTCAGACAACAGATGAACATATCAAAGAGCAGAAACAAGGCTGACATGATACAGTTAACCTTGGCAGATCACAGAAAGCTTTCCAACTCTTAGTGAGGATAGACTGGCAGTAACATAAAATTATGCTTGAAATTCATTGAAATACATACTTAAATTTCTTTATAGTTAGCCAGTATATGATTTGGTAGTATAATTTCTAAATTTTAAAATTCTATTTTAAAAAATGTCATTGACATACTGTTAGGACTAAAAATTGTTGAACCCGGGCACTCTTAGTCTATTGAGAACTTGCTGTGTGAATCAGGATAATGTTAGAGGCTGTAACAAATAGCCCTCAGATTTCATCAGCTCCACACAGGAGAGGTTTATGAGTTGCTCATATCTCTGTGCACCATGGATGGGTGCTCTTGGGCAGTGGGATCTGGGGGCCGAGCTCCCACACAGTCCTCTAGGAATCCAGGCCGATGGAGACTTTCTCACTGTCAGAGTCGCCGCTTCTGTGCTTGCTCTGGGCGTTGAAATTCATCTGGCGGAAGGGCAGAAGCACGGAGAGCCATGCATAAAAGGCTTTATTATTTATTTCTCACATTTCTCACATTAATCTTGGTCAGAATAATACAACCATAGGGCTACCAAGCTGCAAGGCAAACAGAAGCATCCACCCGAGTACCCAGAAACAAAGGAGATCGAGATTTTGGTGAATAACAAGAAGTTCCTGCCTGGTGTGGGCAGTCACTGAACTCATGTGAGGTACTGTGGCGCCATCTTTACCTCTACCAAAGACCCTTGAACATACTGGGTTCTGGCTGGGCTCCTCAATGGGTTGCAAAGTTAGCCCTTGAATAAAGTTCAGTGTGCGTTTTGTAGACCTGGCAACAATAAAATGCTGTTGGTTAAAGTCAGATCTTGCTAAAGCATAGATTTCTTCCACATTTTATTTGGATTCTAATCTCTGGTTTATGTGACTCATTCATAAAAAAATAGGAAATGGCAGCATGTATCTGAGTACATAATTGTCTTTATTCACTGGTTTTATACTCATAAGATAATTTTTATGAGACAACTAAAAATGAGACATTGCTTTGACAAGGGACTGTGCTGAATTAGAATATTATGTTCAGAATATATGTGCGTGCACACAAAAGTATGTATATCTATGTGAGTTAGTATGTGTAAGTTAATATGCACTGTATATGCTATGTGTCAGTGTATATATATAAAGAAAGTGCTGTAAAGTTGAAGTCCACAAAATAAAGCTAAACTCATAATTTTTGCTGTACCATGGGCTTTGGAATCATCTGTTTTCAAATTTTGGTAATAACATTTCCTATCTGAATGATCCTTCAGCAAGTTGCTCGACTCCATTAAGACCTTGGTTAATTTCTGTTTACAGTAGAATTAATAATAGTTATTAATTAAACTGGGTGGTTGTAAATAATAAAATGAGATTATATATGTAAAGGATTTAGCATAGGATTTGGCACTTAGTGTTCAATACTATGCATAAATTACATATATTTAAGAATCCACCTGCCAAACAGGAGACTTGAGTTCAATCCCTGGGTCAGGAAGATCCCCTGGAGGAGGAAACGGTGACCCACTCCAGTATTCTCGCCTATAAAATTCCATGGACAGAGGAGCCTGGTGGGCTACAGTCCATGGGTCACAAAGAATTGAACACAACTGAGCAACCGAGCACAGCATACTTAGTATGAAGCTTGATGTACCCTCCAGATTCCCCTGTAACACGCTCAAAAATAATGCAGATAGACACTAAAATAGATAAGAAATGTGCTGGCTGCTCAGATTTAATAGCTTCATTCATTCCTTGAGTAAATATTGTTAGAGCCCTAATCTCTATAAGCTCTGAGCTATGGTGAGCACAAAAATTACTAAGACAGCTTCATTGCTGCTAAAGTGTTTACCACCTGATTATGAGAACTCTCACAGCCCTAATACACACTGATGTTTATATAGGACAAACCACAGAGTGATATGTGGTTTTTAAATAAGGAGAACCGTTTCTTGGAAGGAGAAAATTCGAGAAAAAGGTTTTAGGCATTTAAAACTCCCTGCTTGAAAAGCCAGAACTTCAAGAAGTGGACAGAAGAAAGAGCAGTAGTCCATGCACAAAGAAGACAGACAGGAAAAAGCAGAAAACATATCCAGGCATAATTGAGAGTATAAAGCAAAGAGGCGTACTGTGAGGTCAGATTGGTAGGTCAAGGTATCAGTACTGTTTTCAAGAGTTGGATTTTATTCTGTAAGCAAGGAATAATAAGATCGAAGATGAGAAAGGGCAAGCATTTTGAGTAACAGGATGACACCATGAATATTTTACTTGACCTTTCTGCCATCCATTTTTCTCCCCTAGACAGCAAATTAAGTGAAGCAGGATTCCTTCTGGCCTAATACTCTATGAGCCTTCTCTGAGTGTTACATCCTCTGGAGTCACTATTGCTCTACACCTGTTGGAACATCCCTGTTCTCTTTGTTGGGCCCATCCCAATGCTATTTACCTGGGCTCCACCCAGCACTCTTGTCACAGCTCTCAGACTCTGGGTTTGCCTCTCTGCCAGGCTCCTTTTCGTCCCTTGTGATGGGGACATGAGCTATGTCTCATTCAGTCATAGAGGTGTTCTATCTGCCCAGATCCCTGGATCCCGACTCATCCCAGGGGTTATATCTAGTCTTTCTTGGGCTTCTTCCAATCCTCACATCACTTCTTCCTCCCCTATCTTGCACTTTACCCATCTTGTTGCTTTTCTCCTTAGTTTTTCATTGTGTTGTTCTTTTCACTTGATACTTCCAGTTTTCTAAAAGAAAAGTGAAAATATCATCAAAGAGAAACAAATAAGAATTACTGATGAAAAGTGAAGACTTTTTCAGAATAAAATATTTTTCCACCATATATAAAATATAATTTGAGAGGAAATGTTTCTTTATCCTTGTTAGATTTGTAAGGATAGGTATGTCTGCATTTTGCTCAAGCCAGCAGTGGCAGTGACCTGGTTTTTATAAATCAACTACCAATAGCTTGCTTCTCTTTCAGTGAATGGGCATAAGAATGACTATTATCAGCCAGTCTCCTACGAAAATGAAAATTTTTACTGAGAATGAATTAATATGTAATATGCTAAAATATCATTCAATAATTCTCTTCTGAAATGAACATCACGACTCTATTACTAAAAAACAAGGCATTTTTTATTATTGTCTCCAAGTATACTATGTTATTTCTTTCATAGATATTCTCAGGACTTAAAACTGCCCTTTTAATTCAAAGTGTTTTGAAAGACTTTCAGCCCTTGTTCCTTATCATAGGTTGCAGCATTTGTTAATTAATGTGGTGAACATTTTGAGGGACTGTGGAATTCAGACTCTGCCACTGAGACATGTGTGGAAACGTAGGCTGATGCTTAAACACATACAATGTGTAAGTGCAAGTGGAGAGCTGGGTTCACGGTCCAAGAAGGAGCTCTGTTCTGGGGGACTTCATTGAGAAGGCAGCTCACAAGCGAGGGCTTGAGTTTGATGAGTCAGAAAATGGAGAAAGAATAGCCCAGATATAGAGACTAGGAAATACAAAACAGAGGATAGGAAATGGTGCAAAAGAGAGAATGGCTTGAGAATGGATCTGAGGGGATACGTAGTGAGAGAAGAAACGGGAGTGGTCGGCAGGGACTAGGTGAAAAATGGCTTCTTACATCCAAAAAAACAAAGCAAGCAAGATTTTGAATCTTACTGTTGATTTCCGGTGGTTTACTCTTTTTCTGACTTTGTTTTGCTTTTTATTCATGATTTTGGGGAGCACTGTCCCCTTTAGGAATCTGCTGTGAGAAAACTCAGGGCCTTCTCCAAAGAAAAACACGCAGACATAGTCGTTTTTGCATATTAGCACATCCGTGAACTTGGACGCTAAGCTACAGACCACTGGTAAACATTGCTAGACATGGTTGCATTATTGAGCCAGGCAGCAACATGATCAAAAGTATCTCTTCAGTGAGCGAACACTGGCAGGAATGTGGAGAATGTGTTGGAAGTGATGAAAGTCATGTTCGAGGAAATAAGACTCTATTGCAGTGTTTCAGCCAAGAGATGAAGGTCTGCACTGTGGTGCCAGCAAATATTTGTTTTTAATTTGGCTCCTACTTTGTATGTGTCAGTCTGTCTGTTGAGAACACTCCAAGAGTTAAGTGGGCGAATGATGGTGTTATTTACTAAAGTGGTGATTTCAGATGTAAGTGCAGCTTCTTGAAGAAACATGAGGAATTCAGTGGAAATGAGGAATTTGAAGTGCCTGTTGGTTAGGCCACTGCAGATATGGATCAGCAGGTTAAAGGAGAAATCAGAGCTGAAGATATAGATCGATCAGTTGATCAATAGATGAATATTCTGCATGACTGCATCATGCTGGCAGATTTAATACTAGGAGGGGATGAGATCTCATCAGTGAAAGAGCATGAGTAAAGGAGAGCTGGACGTAGGCTGGAGACTTGGTGGGGCCAACTGCCTGCTGTGAGGATTGCAGCCCTAACTGTGTATTCACTACTGCCCCCTGTTGGAGTGAGGCTGGTGAATGCTCAAGTCACTGAGAGAAGAGGATTGTTCTCGAAATGGCAACCCACTCCAGTGTTCTTGCCTGAAGAATCCCAGGGACGGGGGAGCCTGGTGGGCTGCCGTCTATGGGGTTGCACAGAGTCGGACATGACTGAAGCGACTTAGCAGCAGCAGCAGCAGCAGCAGTGAGAGCCTGCCTAGATCTTTGTATCTGGTTAAGAAAAAGAAAGGAGATGGTAAATTTTAAGGCACCCTTTAATGGATGTTTTTAGGTCACCAACTTGACATTCATGAAGTTAACAGACCCATCTTCTGTTTTCAAGCTGCCTGATGTGAGGTAGATTATTACCTGGATGGAAAGTCAGACTCTGACACTTGGTTGACACTTGTTTCTGAGCCTGCATTTTTCCATCTATGAAATGGGAATGGACACACCTACATCAAAGAGACAAGCAGAGGGAAAGAGACAACATGTGTAAAATACCTGTTTAGTAAGTAACTTGGCCCAGAAAGTCGTTCATCTGTCTCTTTCCTGACGTTTCTAAGAAACTTTCCAGTTCTAACTACTTTATAAATGACTAACTCTGATTATCAAACCCCTCCGTTGCTTTTACCTATTTGAGAAAAACAGACTTTGAAAACCTTTAAGAACTACATTTTGCACTTAGCGATTTTTTTTCTTTCTCCGTGATTTGTTCTTGTGGGATAGGACTTAAAATTGCATTGTAGCCACTTTGAAAAGTTTGCTGTCTTTGAGCATTAACAAGTAATTACGTTTTCTTGAACTAACTGCCTTTTCCGAGTGTCTAGTATAGGGACAGCTCAGATGTATTGGACGTGCATTATTTTCTTGAGAACCTCTGGAATTCTAGCCACATAATGCTAATGAGAATCACTTAGCCTCATCAAAGTCCCACTGATCTCTTCTCTGTATTTCCAGATATTAAATGAAAATCTCTTTGGCGTATGTTTGAATTGAAGAGGGGTAAACTCGGAGTTCATCTAATCTAACCCCTTCATTTTATGGGCCAAAAGTATTCATTTTAAGTTCGTTGTGCTCAAGAACTGACAATCACATTTTCTCCTCTAATATTATAGTTGAAAGAAGCTCAGTCATGTACTTCTCACTTACATACTAATATAGAGCCTAGACTGTAGGGCGAATTGGCGACTTGAGTTGGAGAAGGGAGCTTGGGAAGCTGAACTACAGTGTGTTATATGCTACTTCAGCCCCTCGGGGGAGCTGTAATTAACATGTGCAAGGAAAACACTTCAAGGAAACTAATTTAAAGAACACACTGAAACAATTTTTCCTTTGGCTTTCCAAAATAAATAAAGGAAAAAAAAATCACAATCAAGCTTTGAGGAAGCATGAAGAATTCCAGCAGAAAGGAAATTTACTGAGAGACCAAGAAGGGGCTGGTAATAATAGCTAGTTAGAATGTAAAGCCTCTTTTAAATTTAGGCTTTGTCGGAGCTCTGCGGTCCCTGATCCATTCATTAAACATTTCACATGCATGTCACTCTAATTATGGGTCAGAGTTTGGTTCCAGCCCACTGACTGCTCTTTCTTTGCATCTTCGTAACTCGGTTCTTTACACCAGTTGCTACCCCACTGGCCTTTCCTCCTCACCGTCTGTTAATGCTAAGCTTGTTAGGTGGCTCCGGAGCTTAGAATGTCTTGTGACTGCATGTCACTTGATGTGAATGCCCTGAGTTCCCTAGAACAAAGTCTTTCCAACTTTTTGTCTACAACCCATAATAAGAAATACATTTTATATCCAACCTGGTACACAAATTTATATGTAGTTGAAAAGTAAAGTTGCATGTACACATACTGTGTGTGATCAGTGGTTTGAAACTTTCACTTCTTTTCAACTCTGTTTCATTTACAGTTTTCCTTCAGTATCTGAATGGGATTCATTCCAGGACCCCCATCATTACCAAAATTCATGGATGCTCAAGTCCTTTACATTAAATGGCACGTGTGTGTGTGTGTGTGTGCGCGCGCGTGCGTGCGCACGCTCAGCTGTGACTGACTCTGTGGATTGTAGCCCACCAGGCTCCTCTGTCCATGGGATTATCCAAGCAAGAATACCGGAGTTGGTTGCCTTTTCCTTTGCTAGAGGATCTTCCTGACTCAGGGATTACAACCGTGTCTCCTGCATTGGCGGGCAGATTTCTTTAACACTACGCTACCTGGGAAGCCCTACAATAGCATAGTGTGTATATTATAACCCACACATATCCTCCTGTATACTTAATCATCCTTAGATTACTTATCCTACCTTATACAATGCATATGGTAAGTACCAATAAAGAGTTGCTGACATCCAGCAAATTCAAGTTTTACCCTTTGGAATTTTCTGAAAAAATTTTTTTCAAATATTTTCAATGTGGTTGACTCCACGGATGCCAGGACCTATGGATACGGAAGGCTGTTTTTAAAAATGCAGGCCAAGATTAAATTCAGGACCTTTTCTTCCTCAATTTCAATCACAATGCATGCGCTTCACAAGATTACAACAAATCACTTGGGATGTCTGGTCCTGAATTTTACCCCAGTCTACTAAATCAGAGTCCATAGGGACAAATTCCACAGTTTAACCCACTTTCTGGCATGCTTTTTCATTCCAAAACCATCTCCAGACCTTACTATTTTAACATTATCTACTCACTGGAAAGTATCTTGTTTGCCAGCTGATTTTTGTACTTTTTGGCATAGCCATCCATAGCTGGAACAAAGGCTATGAATTCCCTCTGCTTCTTGCTGAACTAGGAGAATTACAGGTCACTTCAAAAGGGACCAGAAACCTTGAACATCTATTAAGAGTAGTATGGCAGGTTCTATTCTTAGTGCATTATACAAATACAACCTCACAACAGTGTTTTGTGTGCTGTATTTGCCACTAAAATTCTTAGGTTATTCCATTAACCCACAATGTGCTGTAGGAAGACAGATGTTTTAGTTGCTCAGTTGTGTCCGACTCTTTGTGATCCCATGGACCGTTAACCCACCAGGATCCCCTGTCCATGGGATTCTCCAGGCAAGAATACTGGAGTGAGTTGCCGTTCCCTTCTCCAGGGCATCTTCCCGACCCAGGAATTGAACCTGGATCTCCTGTATTGTCGGCAGATTCTTCGCCATCTGAGCCACCAGGGGAGCCCATAGGAAGACAAACAAAGGGGTAATTTAGTCCTAGCTCTTACTGTGCACCCCGTCCCTTGACTCTGGTGAGTTGAAAAGCACTTCCTCCTCTGTCCCTCAGCCTGAAGGAGGCGGGGTGGGGAGCAGCAGCTTTCTGCCCTTGTTTTCTCTGACTTGTTTCCTGTTGGGCTACTAGCATTTCTAACACCTAAGTCAGCAACTTAATTCATAATTTTCAAACCTACAATTTCAAAACAATATAATTCAAATCATTTAAATATAGTAAGCTCAACATTTAATGATTATGATATCCTATGAAAAGTGAAATTGTTAATTGCTCAGTCGTGTCTGACTTTTTGCAACCCCATGGATGCCTGCCAGGCTCCTCTGTCCATGGAAATCTCCAGGCAAGAATAATACCATGGGTAGTCTTTCCCTTCTCCAGGGGCTCTTCCTGACCCAGGGATTGAACCCAGGTCCCCTGCATTGTAGACAGATTCTTTACCATATTAGCCAGCTCACAAATGCTATTACAGGTGATTAAATTAATTAGATCCAAACAGTCATCTGACCAATGCACAGTAGAAAGGGATAAAGATCTAGATGACCTTCAAAAGTCATTGCTAAGAACACTTTGCCCAGTTTCCTAATGGAACATGCTAGTCAGTCTTCCAGGAAACTTTCTAGTATTTCCCACCCCCCAGCACATGCCAATAGGAAGGGATGAATTCCAAAGTATAACTTCACAGTATATGCCATTGAAACTAAGTTGTGACTGGTAATTAGAGAAGTAAAGGATCAAGGGATCAACATATGTTGAAGGCAGAAAGGCATGAAAGACCACTGTGTCTTCCCAAGCTAGTACTAATGCAAGATGAGACAAGAAGAGACTGAAGCAAGTTGAATAGTTATGAGTTATTCAGATTTTTTCTTCTTTCACCCCTACACTTAGTTGTTTATGAAAGAGATGTGCCAGTGGGGGCACCATCCAGAAACTTGCCAGAGACACTCTCCAGCTCCTCAGGGGGCCAGGACCTTGCACTTGGCTCCCATGTGTGCATACTTCACAGTTTGTATCCTGGACCATCCTGAGGAAGAATCAGCCAGCAGCCAGTGCTTAAGTATGGCTGGCTCCCCGGCCTCCTTGGGCCATAGTTCCAGGCAGCTAAGTGGTACTAAAATCTTTTTTTTTTTTTTCCGGTCTGGCTGCAAATACCTTATACTCTAAGCAATTGTCAGCCTTTCTTACATAAGGGATGTTTCTGAAAGCAAATTCCCCAAACCTGCCTCTTCTGGGCACCCCCGCTTCAGCTCTGAAGCACTCACTCTGTTGCCAAAACACAGAGAGCTGTAGTATTTTCAGTCCCCTTTCTCAGTGGAAGCATGTTGGGGATTTGCAGTTATAACTGATCTCAACTGGAGTCTTTTCACCCCTGCCACAAACTTGCGGAGCATCAGAAAGGCACACATTATTCAAGATTGCTCTGTTACCCAACAGGGGAGCAAACACAGTCTGTGTCAAGGTGAGTCTTCCTCAGAATGTTTGGTGTGTGGTGGTGATACGTAAAAGCTCACCCAGACTGATGTTTGCAAAATTCAAAACTTGCAATAGAACTCCAGATCATGGTGGCCAAAATGGATAAAGAGTTCTGGAGAGAAGGGAAAAGAAGCACCATCTGAATGATGGAAGACTTTGCTTTGACAAAAAAGGTTCCCTGTAGGGTGATTCTCCCAACAAACCACAAAAGCGCAACTAGAGATCTGTCCACATGATTCAGTATTTGAAGAGTTTTCAGACTAACCGGAGATTTGGCAGCTATAGAAGTTTCATTTTTATAAGAATTTATCTATATAAGTAAAAGGGGATTTACTTTCTCTAAATCTATATATTTGGTTTTAAAAAATATAGCTTCTCTTCAGTTTTTGCTGGCATAAGCTTCCAGCTCATCCATGCTGTCAGACTCATCCAAAAATTAATTCTCCTAATGTATGCTATATTTCATGTTGCATTTGGTTGCTTTTGCACATTCAGAGGAAAACAGGAAAGGTAATTTTTTTTTTCTTTTCAAATTTAATTTGCCTCTACATGCGATAGAAAAACTATAGGGATTGTACGCTCTCTGAAGACCAAACTAAAATGGCAATAAATATGATTGATTTTTTTTAAAATCCCATTTTATGTAATGCAGGCAATAAGGCACACATGATTGGATTAAAATATTGTGTTTTGTAAATCTTTCTCTGCTTTCTTTATAACCACAAATAATGAAGCTATGTGTTTTTACAGAAAGTCTTACTGTAAACGTGTGCATATTTGTGTGCAATGTGTAAATTTAGCTTTAAGAAGATATAACAACAAAGTAGAATTGAATTTGGCTTTAGCCCTTAAGATTTTCAGTAAACTACATGTGTGGAAACATGAGCCATGTCAGTGAAATCAGCACAGACTCTAATTTCTGGTATTCAAAAGATTGCCACCAAGTGAAGCTTAACGTGTCAAAATGGCAACTTCCAATAAGAGAAATGTGAGAAGAAGTTTAAGGAACAGAAACTGTTTGGGGCGGTTGATCTGAATGTCTTCCAAAACCTTCGGAAAGCATTAAGCTCAAGCTCAGCTCTTTATCTTTGACAAATACCACACCATGTATCTGCTTGCTATTTTGTGCTCCTGTCCCTCCTGTCAGCTTGTTAAGTGGAATTCTGGTCTGACTCGGGAGATGATCATGTGGTCAGCTCTGGGCTCTGCTGCCCTTGGCAGCGAGAGGCACAGTGAGCTGACTCTGTGAGGCCACCCAGAGCCGTGGATAGCCACTGGCAGCCAGGTCTCTAGAAAACACTCTGAAACAACAGGTCGAAAGTGTTGTTTTCAGATATGTAGATTGGAACTTGAGTGTTACTTTGAAAAGTTTTATGGTCACAGCATGGATCATAAAATACATGACTAAACCAATTGCTTTGGGAGCTTCCAAGCCATGATATAAAGGTGGCTGAGATTCATCACTCTTGATGAAATACAAAGGAGCAGCTTCAGAAATTTTGTCCATTAGAAGGAAGCTGAGTAAACCCCAAAGTGTATAACAGTCTGCAGATCTATGATAAATAGGTCTTATTTATAAGAAGTGAGTGAGGTATAAAGCATTTAATTTCAGGAAAGGAAAGAGAGCTGTGCTTTTTCAAATTCTGACATCTTTCAAATTAATCAGAGGGAAAGGGGTACTTTATTTAATGGAATTGCTTATTCCCAAAGAGAAATACTTATAGTAGAAATGCAAAATACAGTTTCTCTTCTCTGACACCCGAAAGCAGCACCTAGAACTCAAGGGTATTTCCAAATGGGTCAGAGTTCTTCTCTTTTAGTTTTCAAGGTGAACTGAGCAATCAGAACTCGCCTTTTACAGGACCCCAGCATACCAAGTCCGGATCAAATTAATGGTACTTTATACCTCAAAGCCTCAGAAACTCTAAGAGTCCCCTGGGAGGGGGAGAGAGGGAGGGGATTTGAAGGAATGGAAAATTCACAGGTTAAAACTTGAACTCGGAAGAGAGACATTGAATTCAAAATGTGAGGTTCCTCAGTTACTAAGAGTGTTACCCTAGTGAGTTGCTTGGACTTCTGGACCTCTGCTTACTCTTTGGAAAACAGAAATGACCATAACTACCTCAGGGGAATGTTGGAAACATATAAAACAAGATAAATTTAAGGCTAAAGTGTACCCACATCTGCAACTTTGAAATGGGTAAAAATAAAACAGATAAATGGATGGATAAATAGTTGATATGTCATGAAACAAACACAGCAGTATGTTAACAATCGCAAATATAGCAGGAGTATTGACAATGCCATTATTTCAGCTTTTCTGTTTTAAAATGTCATGATTAGGTGGAAGAGATTTAGAAGTGCAAATCTTTCCAATGTAAGTACAGTGCCTGCACCCAGTACTTCTAGTTACAGGCCAAATGTAGTCACCTGACCATATGAAACCTCGGGGGAGCCTGGTAAAAGCACGCTGTGAATCCAAAGAGTTAAAGATTCTGCTTCTAAGGAAGAAAGAGAGGAGAGATATTGGGGAAAAGAAGGAGACTCGGTCAGTTGTACAAAATGAACCATTTCTTGGCACATGCTAAGTGCTAAATAACAAATGGTATTCGTGACCATTAAGAAAGGAAAGGAAATAGCAGCACTATTTACAATCACCAAGATATGCAAACAGCCTTCGTGTCTATCAGCAGGTGAATGGGCAAGACGACGTGGCACATATACACAATGGGATGCTACTCAGCCACGAAAAAGAACGAAAGGTTGCCATTTGCAACAGCGTGGATGGACTTGGAGGGCATTGTGTTAAGTGAAACAAGTCAGGCAGAGAAAGACAAACAGTATATGATATCACTTATATGTGGAATCTAAAAAAAAATAAACTAATGAATATAACAAAAAGAGGCAGACTCACAGATCTAGAGAGCTGACTGGTGATTACTAGTGTGAAGTGGGAATAGGGTGGGGACAGCAAAGGGGTAGGGATTAAGAGATATAAAATATTAGGTATAAAATAAGCTAGAAGGATATACTGTACAATGCAGGGAATACAGGAAATACTTTATAATAACTATAAATGGAGTATAGCCTTTAAAATTATAAATCTCTGTGCTTATAAATAAATGATTACAAATCAACTATACCTCAATTAAAAAAAAAAAAGAAAGGAAGGTCTGGCTGCCCCCTCCCCACCTCGGGGTGTGGTGGTCTCCTGGGTCCCCTCAGCCTTCCTGGAGGGCCCGCGGCCTCCTTTCTTCCATCATGTTCAGCGGCTGTGTTTCTGTGGCACCGATTCACTCCACCCTCCATTGCCTGTTCTTGATCCTCTCCAGGACCTCTCCCTGTGGGGCTTTTGTGGGGCTCGGAGGTCTCTATTCTTCTAGGTCCTTAAGCTCAAAAATGCTTCCTTATGGCAGAATTTTCTTAAACATCTCCAGTGTTGTTAACTGTTTGAAAGCACCACTGCATGAAGACAGCCGGCTCTTCCATTGTGGGTCCCAGACGAGGGAGCCTGCGGGCCTCCTTGGGGGGCCTTCCCTGCCAGACAGCACAGGGGGCCCTCCGATCCTGCACAGGCTCACCACCCAGGGAAGCCCCTCCACCCGCTGAGGAAGGGCCCCAGGATCCCCAAGGAATGGACGGAGGAAGAAGATCCTCCAGAACACACCACCGAAATGAAACGAGAAAACAGAGCAGGCATCTCGTGGCTAAGGAGACACACCCGGAGGGGGCTGCGTCCAGGAGGCCGAAGAAGACTCGTTCCAGAAAGGCTGGCCAGCCGTATTTAACGCTGCCCAGCAGCCAAGGAAGACGCGTGCCGAGCTCTGTTCTCTACTCGTAGGTGATGCGAACAGAGTTATTCCATTGGAGCAGCGAGAATAGAGGTCAGACTTGGGTGGGAGATGTCAGAGACGTGAGGGTCGGATGGCGGCGGTGGAGGTTCAGCAGCCAAAAGGGAGAAGAGGGCAACTGTGGCAGGGCGATCAATGCAGGGCAGGGCGTTGGCGAATTTACGTGATCAGACCTGAGTGTGCGCAAATGCCAGTGAGGAGGAACCAGGAGGAGGCAAGAGTTAACCTCAGAGAGCAGAAAGGGAGCTGGCTTAGAAAGGAGATGGGATCCACCCCTCCAGAGGAGGGCGCGGCCTTGGGTGGGCATGGCCCTCTTGCCTTGTGAGGCAGGGCCGGTCGACCACCCCAGACTGCACTTCAGCTGAGCCGGCAGAGGAGCACTGTCGCCTCCCTTATTCAGCTAAGGTGTTTTCTTACAATCAGCCACTGTTGTTTTCTTCTGGAGTTGATTAGCAAAACAACACACATTTCCTAATAAGGGCCCCCGCTCAGTAGCATCTCCTCTATCCACGCATATGCCTTTCTGAACCAAGTTCAGGTTCTAACATTTCTTTCCTTTAAATGCCATTCTATTAGATTTAGGTCATGTTTCCAATTTGTCAAGATCTTTTTATATTTTAATCGAACTCATAGCATACCGTTGATGTGTTTCACCCTTGTGTCACCCACCCATTAAAATATCAGCTGTATATCTTCACCCAAAGAGCTGTCTTGAGCTTTTCTTTAATTTCCATTCCATCAAGTGCCCTGCCCCCCTGTCCAGTCATAGAGACTTGGGCAAAGAAGAATTAGACTGGATGCTTTGATGATAACTGATAAAGTGGCTCGTTCTGAGGAGTCCTCCGGAATTGGATTAAGTGGACTCATTTGTGGTTTGCGGTGTTTATGTTTTAGCGACACAGAGACGTGAAAACTCTCACTCTGCCTGTGTTCATTCTCACAAATAGATGGGTACTGTCACTTTTCAAGGCCTGTCCATCTGGAATGCATCACAAACACATTGCTGGGAAAGTAAGAGCCCCAGAAAGAGCCTCATTTTCCCCTGCAACTGTGAAATTGAGTGGTCTCGTTTCTTCCATGTTGTTGTAAAATCACAGGAGTGTAATGTAAGCTACATTTTTAACCATTTGGGATGGCTTTAGATTGAATAATGCTTCCTGCCAGACATGTTTTCCCTTTATTTATCACTTACTTTTCTCTCTAATTTCAGCAACAGCGATTGCTGATTATGGAAATGACTCCAATTGTTCAACCTCCCATAACCACATTTAGTCACCAAAAGCAATTTATCCGCTACTTTCAAAAGCTGTTAAACAAACAAGCAATTTATTCCAGCCTTCTTGTAAGTAAGTAAAGAATACAGCCAAGTTCTCCTTGCTCCTTGCATTGCTTTCAGAACTGTGAGTGCCTCTTTCTAACTTGAATCAAAACTGGCTGTTTCCTAACCGCTGTCTTTGCAACCAGTAATCTGACTCGGTGGGCTTAATTCAAAGCAGGCACTCACATTCTTTAGACTGTTTGTCAGTCTTCCAGGAAATCAAGAAAAACAACAAAAATAAACAAACACTGGCCCTAAATTAAACCAGCTAGGGCGGAAGAAACTTCAATGAATGGTGAAACAAAATTAGAAAAAAAAACAAAAAAGGAGAAATAAATAGAAAATATTCCAAGTTCTCACTTGCTCTGGCCCCATGGGCACCCGCTTTATCTTCCTTTCCTGGAGGAAATCAAAGCCTCTCCCAAGAGCAATTATTCTGGTCAGTCCCAGACTTCCACAGAGCCTCCCTCTCGCCTGCCCCAGCAGGTGAGCACACCTGAGGTCCCTGCAGAGGCATTCCTAGATGTTTCTCTGTATCTCTATTGCCAGTGTCCCTGCAGAAATCTCTGTACTGAAATAAAGCAGACTCCCTTTTGAGTTCACCCCAGCTTGGCTCCTCACAGACACTACTGGTGCTTGAACAGAGGAGCCTGCCCTGCCTTCCTTGAAAAACAAATAGTTTTCCTTCTCTTTGACCTACTCAACTTTCTCTGGCCCCAGGCTTTAAAATGCAAGTTCAGCCTTTAACTTTCCTCGTGTGAATAACCAGGGCTCCACAAGATAATAGTGGGTTAGTGTAAATTGTTACAAACACACTGCAAATCAAAAACAGTGGTGTTCCCTGATAAATCTGACTTGAGCTAATGTTTTCGAAATAGAGGTAAGCTAGACAGTTCCCCCCCACCTCCCCGAATATCCTTTAGCCAGATATGTTTAGGAGCTCATTATTTACTTTTATTAAAAACTTTCTCAAGTTTGAAATATCTTTCAGCTCTCTTTCATTTAGTTTTTTTTTTTTTAACAGATTGAAAATGGAACTTTTTAAAGATATTCATAGATTTGGAATTTAGATATGTGTGATTTATATAAAATGTGCAAGTAAATATTTATCCAGAGTTACAGTCCTGTATAGGCCTAAAGGTGGTATGAGTTCTGTGCATTGTAGGTGGTGTCAAGTGTATTTAACATTCTTAACATCTCCTCTAATTCTTGAACTTCCTCTAGAATGAAATTGCAGTGTAATGAATACAATTCATGAAAATAGAAGGATTACATATAACCAGAAAATGGGGGATTGCTTTGTTCTTTTATGGCGATATGTTTTATATGAGTTCCTCCACACTTACACCTTCAGATAGTCACTTGTTTTTTTCCCCTTTATTTGTAAACCTATTTAAAAATAATGATTAAGTTGAATAAGTTTCATCTCTTTAAAGGTCTTTGAGAGCGAAAATCCCATATTGTGCCATTCCTTTTGTGAGCAATAAACATGAAATAGGGAGCACAGTTTTTCACAGTTTTTGAAAAATATGGCCAATTGTCTGTTTAAATGATAACTTCTGTACACTATATAGAGTTTTTTTTTTGTTTGTTTTGTTTTCCAAATGTTTATTGTGACCTGGTTTCCTAGTCTATTTGATCTGTGGTATATATTGGGTATTTAAGGAGCATATTAGAGTTAGAGGCAAGGCAGTTATTTTCCATGACATTTTAAAAGTCCATTTCTGTATTACATATTTCAATCTAGTGAAAATTAGATTTACTCTATTTAGATTTGGCATCCCACACTTGTTGGCCATGGCATGTGATGTAATTTTAAGCTGCTCATGTATGTTTAGGAGGAGATTGATTTACAGCATTTTGCCTGAGACAAGCACAGTTTAAACTAATTCCTATTGATTCAGAAACATTTAAGATTGGTTTTGGAAATTCTCAAGAATAGAGACCATTGGAAACATTTGAGCCACTTTGCTAAGCATTATTGTCATTTATATAAAAGCATGAAATTGTTGATGCTTACACTTCTTTCCTTGGCATCTTGGTTAGTCACTGCATGCCTAAAGGCTCTTTCCTGCTCCAGATGCTATGATGTCTGCCCAGCTGTTCTGAATATATGCTATTTGCAAATGGCAACATAAACAGCATATCCAGAACATTGTACAGTCTGGGACTTTATTAGTAAAGCTAAGGTATATTTGGTGTCATGGATAATCTTGGTAAACTGTAACAAAGATGGAGTTGAAGGACTGGCAACAGGTATAGCAAAGTGCCTCACAAAACAGCCAGATGAATAAATTGTTTATCCCAGTGCTTCCATATTAACATTTACTATATACTACAAATTGGATTCCCTGTGAGTGCACAATCCCTGTGCGCGGTTTATAAGGGCGTCTAATATTGCACGTGAAATGGTTAAGAAGACCAAATCACATCAGGTTCTTTAACCAAGTCTTTTAGCACCTGAAGGCACATTTCAGATGGGTCTGTGATCGCAGAGTAGCCTTGTCAGAACTGCTCAACTTGGAGTTTGGAAGCGCTGAGTTCCAGGTTCTGCAGTGTCTATAATTACTGTGTGAACTAGGATGAATCCGCTCACCTAATCTGCTACTGTTCCTGGCCTCTCAATTCAGAGTATTGAAGATGCTGCCATTTTATTGTAATAACTGTTTTGTGCTTTGCCAAAACAGGAAAAGAAAAGAAGAAAAAAAAAAACATGATGCTTTGTATTGGTCTAGGACTGTTTGTTTTTCAACTTTTCCCAAATACCTATTAACTCTCTTTAAGTACACACTTTGTCCTTCCTTCTTCCTCCCTCCTCCGTCCCATCTTTCTTTCCTTCTGTTTTCTTTCTTCCTACTCTCTTTTTTTTCTCTTTCTTCTGCCTGGATATTCTTTTTTTCTTTTTTTTGCCTGGATATTCTTAAGGTGAACAGGTAGGAAAAAAAACAATGCATGACTTATTAGCCATCACTAATTAACTCATGCACATGTACGTAGGACTTCTAAAATGCAAGTCAAATAATATTCTAGAACTTGGTAAGTCAGGCTTTTTTTTTTTTCAAAGTTTACAAAGCGTTTAATTACAGTCACAGGAGGAGGCTATTATTCACAACATCCATTTGATTTGCATAGTCCAGTTTATATATATATATATATAAATACACATATATATATGAGATTAAAAAAAATTAAAAAAAATTGAATCATTATGTTGTATACCTGAATCTAATACTGTAAATCAACTATACTTCAATTAAAAAGAATAAACATTAAAAAAAAAACAAAACAAACAGAAGAGGAGGGTGCTCAGTTCAGTTCAGTCGCTCAGTCGTGTCCGACTCTTTGCAACCCCATGAACTGCAGCATGCCAGGCCTCCCTGTCCATCACCAACTTCCAGAGTTCACTCAGACTCACGTCCATCGAGTTGATGATGCCATCCAACCATCTCATCTTATGTTGTCCTTCCTCTTCTCTTCCTGCCTTCAATCTTTCCCAGCATCAGGGTCTTTTCCAGTGAGTCAGCTCTTCGCATCAGGTGGCCAAAGTATTGGAGTTGCAGCTTCAACATCAGTCCTTCCAATGAACACCCAGCACTGATCTCCTTTAGGATGTACTGTAAATCAGTTTTTATATTACAAATTATTTCATCATTACATCTAGAATACAGTGTATCTGCCCTTATATACCCTTTGATGTTCTTAAAATATGCCACTGGACAGAAATTTGATTCATTAACTTTTGGGGATCTTGACCTTTTAAGGTACTCTTTGTCCATTACATCTATAGCTTCCTTGAAGCCCCAGACAATAAAATTATATCCAGCAGGGAAATGGTAAATGGTCATACATAGTGACTAGAGCTGATTTTTATCAACTTGGATGGTACCAGACTAAGAAAATTATCCATCTGGGTCAGGTAATCTGTCTTTCTGGAAAATCGCTAAGCTATATTCCTAATAACACAGTCACTGAGATAATTTCCTTTTATTGAATAATTTCCTCATCCAGTAAGGAATTTAAAAGCCTGGGGTTATTTTGAGCATATGGTTTAGGGACATCATTTTAAACCATGAACTATCAACAGAATTTCAATATGATCTAAGTAAAATAATTTACTTTCTAAGTGTTACAAATATAAAAGGGCATTTCTATAAGGGTATTTCTACAACAGCTTTTGCTTTTGAGTGAGAGGTTGCAGCTGGAGATAAAAAGCTTTTACTCACTCTTGTCTTATAGCCTTCTCTCTTGACATAGTAGGGTGCTCCTCCCATGTGAAACAGTTTCCTCACCTGGATTCCTCCTAACTCACTGACTGCTCTTTTTCAATCTCTTCTTCTGCTTCTTACTTATATCACTGCCTCTTAAATATTGAAGAGTCTCAGAGTTAAATCCTCGAATTCTTACATATCAACATTCATTCATGCTGATCTCAACTAGACCCAGGGCTTAATATGCTAATAAATCATAAGTTTATATTTCATTTCAGACCTTTCTTCTGAATTACAGACTTGTACCTTCCATCACCTACTCAGTATTGTCACTTGGATCTGTAATAAACATCTGAAATGTGTCATTTCCAAAATAGAATTTCTGAATTTAGTTCTTGGCTGACTTCCCCAAAACATACACATACATACCTTCCCCCAGTTTTTCTCTTCTCAGTCCATGGCAATCCTGCTCTTCCATAGTTCAGGCTAAAACTTTTACCTTCTTTCTCTTACCTTCCATGTTTAGTTTCTCAGACAATCTTGTTGGTTCTGCCTTCCAAATACATGCAATATCTGATCATGTCCCACATCATTTTACTTCCTCTTCTCTGGTCCAGTCATCTTGATCATCATCATTTCTCACTTGGTTTACTGCTGTGTTCTCCTAATCTTCTCCTTTCTTCAGACCTTGTCTCCCATAGATTATTTTCAACAATACAATTGAAGTGATGCTTTGAAAAATGTAAGTCAAATCGTGTCCCTCCTCTTCTTCAAACCCTGTGTTGACTCCTCATTCTCATTCAAGTCCTTACAAAATCCACAAGGCCCTTCCTCATCTCCTGCTCTTTTGCTCCTCACCCACTCTACACAAGCGTCACACATCTTCCCTTCTTATCACCTGGAATCTCTTTCTTTCCTGCTCTTCCTTCTTTCAGGTTTTTACCTAAAATTCACCTTTGTCAGTACAGTCTTCCATAGCCTCCCTACATAAAACAGCAACAGCTGGCCATTCCATATTTCTCTCTTTTCCCTATTTGTCTTTATCTGTTCAGTTCAGTTGCTCAGCTGTGTCCAACTCTTTGTGACCCATGGACTGCAGCACGTCAGGCCTCCCTGTCCATCACAAACTCCAAGAGCTTATTAAAACTCATGTCTATCCAGTCAGTGATGCTATCCAACCATCTCATCCTCTGTTGTCCCCTGCTCCTCCTGCTCTCAGTCTTTCCCAGCATCAGGGACTTTTCCAATGAGTCAGTTCTTCACATCAGGTGGCCAAAGTATTGGAGTTTCAGATTCAGCATCAGTCCTTCCAATGAATATTTAGGACTGATTGCATTTAGGATTGACTGGTTGGATCTCCTTGCAGTCCAGGGGACTCTCGAGAGTCTTCTCCAACACCATAGTTCAAAAGCATCAATTCTTCAGTGCTCAGCTTTCTTTTCGGTCCAACTCTCATATCCATACATTACATTACTGGAAAAATCCATAGCTTTGATTTATGGACCTTTGTCAGTAAAATAATGTCTCTGCTTCTAAATATGCTGTCTAGGTTGGTCATAGCTTTTCTTCCAAGGAGCAAGCGTCTTTTAACTTCATGGCTATAGTCACCATCTGCAGTGATTTTGGAGCCCAAGAAAATAAAGTCTGTCAGTTTCCATTGTTTCCCCATGTATTTGCCATGAAGTGATTGGACCAGATGCCATGATCTTCATTTTTTGAATGTTGAGTTTTAAGCCAGCTTTTTCGCTGTCCTCTCTCACTTTCATCAAGAGGCTCTTTAGTTCCTGTTCACTCTTTGCCATAAGGATGGTGTCATCTGCATATCTGAGATTATTGATATTTCTTGTGGCAATTTTGATTCCAGCTTGTGATTATCCAGCCCAGCACTTCTCATGAGGTACTCTGCGTATAAGTTAAATATGCAGGGTGACAATATATAGCCTTGACATACTCCTTTCCCAATTTGGAACCAATCCATTGTTCCATGTCTGGTTCTAACTGTTGCTTCTTGACCTGCATACAGATTTCTCAGGCGGGAGGTCAGGTGGTCTGATGTTCCCATCTCTTAAGAATTTTCCACAGTTTGTTGTGATCCACACAAAGGCTTTGGCATAGTCAGTGAAGCAGAAGTAGATGTTTTCCTGAAACTCTCTTGCTTTTTCTATGAATCAACAGATGTTGGCAAGTTGATCTCTGGTTCCTCTGCCTTTTCTAAATCCAACTTGAACTGGATTTAAAATGTCTTTGTCTTTATACCCTATTGCCATTAGACATACCACGTATATTGGTCAATTTGTTTATCATCTGTCCCTGCCACAGGAAGGCGTGCTTTATCAGTACAGGGATTTTGTCTGTCTCATTTGATACTGTATCCTCTAAAATATAGAAGGCTGTCAATAAATATTATTTGAATGAATGAATAAATTAGCATGGCAAATGATGTTCTTCTTAAGGTTCACATGATAACCTAAACCAACAGTTCCTTTTCTGTCGATTCCTTTGCTTCCCCTCACCATTTCATTTAGAGATATGAATTGTGGAAAATATGGCAGGAAGTAAATATTTCCTGAAATAATATTCCTGAAGAGTCAGAGCCTGACGTTCTCAGGCAGGGCTAACTGTGGAGAGGCAACAGTAGGAGAGGCAACTGCTTCCAATTTGCTATAGAATACCTTAAATTTTTCCAGGATGTGCTATTAACTCAGAGCTGTCCAGGAGGTAAGATAGCTGAGAAGTATCTTGACCTCTGAGGTGGGCTCAAACAGTGTGATTTTTCTTTTTTCCTCTTGCATACCTACTCCAGGGCTCTATCTTGTCAACATACCTGAAGTGGTTGACTCCATGGGTCTCCAGGACCATTCTCAATTAAAAGCCATCTGCCTCAGGGTTTTCTGGACTGGGGGAGAAAGAGGGGAATCTCCATAAAAGTAGAAAATGATTCATCTTATGTTTCTCTGCACTTTTCTTTTTTTCAGTGCTCAGTCCGAACAGAAATTAAGATGGTAGGTCAGTAAAAAAAATAAAGCCTAACTCATGAGCAATACTTTTTGGGTCTTTTAAGTAATATATATTGTATACAATGGTAAGTTGATTATCCTATAGATTGTGTCTCTTTTCAACTGCTATAAACGTGTTTTAAATTAGACCAATGCTATATTTAGTTTTCATAAAATTGTTTTATAACTAAAATTATGTTTTTTAACTTAAGCATATGATATAAAATCTTAAAAATGCTGCTAGGTGAAAGTAGAGGTGAATATCACACATATAGAAAGTCTAAGGTCTATCAAGCCAGAGAGAATAAGGTGATTATGGACTAGGGAAAGGCAGGTGAGACCTTTAACTAAGGTGTTTGGTGGAGATCTTTTTAATAAGTGTTTATCTAAGATCTGTGTATCATTATTAGCACTTCAGTCTGAATCAGAATGCACTCAGAGAGACTCAGGCAAATATGCTCTTGGTACTGGCTCTTTATGCTCCTCTGGCAAGCATTAGCACCAGGCTGAAATCAGAGCCCCCATCTCTGGTCTGAAGAGATACGGATGAAAGCAAAAAGGCTACTGTGTTTTCCATCACCCATTCTGTTCTCTGCTTGCCACAAGTTACTGTCATTAAACACCTTTGAAAAGCATAGAGAAGGCTGAAAGGAAAGCTACCAATCTAATAAGCACCCTCAACCTGGAATATGCTTTATATTCCCAAATGCCTTCCCACCTCAGACTCCATTATTTAAAGGTTGGATTAAATAGTTCTTTCTGAATATATTGTGTTGGCGCTTTTTTTTTTTCTTCTTCTTATTCACTCCTCTTCATGAGGCAGGTAGTTGGAACTAGGCAGTGGTGTCTTTTATGGCCATCTTTAGGGAAAATCTGTTTCCATATCCTGTATTCAGCAGAGGATAAGCTCTTCTGGGTTTTTCCTTTTGCCCTTTTGAAATATGAGAGTTAACAGCTCAGGCTGAACTCACACCCATTCCAAATGCTTTCTTTATACTCTTTAGTCTTCTGTAATATAACATTGTGGTGCTTTGGGATAATAAATCCAAGAAAAAGGAAACTCACCTTACTTATTGCCTCAGATTATTTTAGCTTCAGAAAAATTAGCCTCAAATAGGGGCTACATATAATGATTTATCTGCTGTGCCTGATCACCAGGATGTGATTCTGTAATAAAAAAATTCAGGGAATTTTATGATGGCATGACTTAATGATCAAAGTGCCAGCTTTGTAAAAAGGCATTACTTGTTCCTAACTCTGCCCACTGGTTCTATGTGAGTCATCATCTTTACAAAGGAAAATGGCATTTCCCCCATTGGAATTTGGCAGGATACGCAGAGAAGGCTTCACTTGTACAGTTCTTTGTATACAAGGCTTTTGAACTGTCGTAGTCCCCAGAAACGCTGGTCATTCGGAGATTTGTGATTCATAGTATGGAATGTGCTTTGCCAGTCTTCCTTCTGTGCACAGTGCGACAGCATTCTCTGCTGTGTTTACACGACCTTTTACATTTATTGTACAGCAGCATTTGCATTTCACTATGTGACTGTGTACGTTGAATCACATCCTCTGAACAAGGTGTCCTGGGGCACCTCATTAAAGGAGACACAAAGGAGAGATACAGGACACAGTTTATCAAGTGCTTGATTCCCAGGGATTCACAAAACGTGTTCCTGACATCTCTGATGAGTCTAACGGAAATGACTTTGGAGATACTTCTGGGTCCCAGTCTTATCCCTGTGGTATACCATGGATTTGGATAAATTATTTGGCTTCTGACAAATAAAACAACATATCTGAATCAGCAAGGCACGAAACAAGTCACCTCTTGGTTTTTATTAGTTTTCTATTTCTCACTCTTTCTGGTTCCCATCTTCACTATTCTGCTTAAATGTAGAGTTTACTCTAAGCAGTACTGAAATGTCTTTCACTGGTTTTATTATTAATAATGAAGAAGTTTTTGAAATTATTTTTACAAAAAGGGAGGAGTATGTTTGAATACTCACGCAGCCCTGGAAAACTGTATGAAAATAGTCAAATGTAGTATAGTCATGCCAGAGAGATGACTTGAATGAAACAGAAGTGAGTATAACATCACAGAAGGTGGAAATTAGAGCCAAGCCAAAATGTAGGAGGCAATTTCAGCCCTTCCAGTTGACGTGAATGTTTTTCTTCCTGAGAAGGGATGAAGCTCTAACTTGCTGTTTGTTGTGTTTGTCGTCTGTATGTGGGCTGGAAAAGCGGGGAGGGCAGTAAGGCAATGGCTCATTATAAAAATTTATTTGAAAAATTCTGAATGCCTCAAGAAACAAAATTAGCTTCACAGCTTTACCGGATCGGAGATAATTATATTGGCTTTTTTTTTTTTTATGATTCCAGTGAATATGTGTTTTAACAAAATACTTTTATTGTCACTATTTGCATTATTGTAGGAGAAAAACTACAATATCTTGGCTATTTATCAACTCATATATATTATTGTATTTGAATAAGAAAACTCACCTTATTTATGTATATGTTTATAATGTACATGTATATATGTATATACTTATATACAGATAGAGAAAATCATTTCAGTAGAATCTTGCCTTTTTCTACCCACTTAAGATATATTTTCCAAGATGTACTGTAGGTGAGACTGTCATTTTAAAAGCTTTGTTTAAAGTAAAAGGTAAAAAAAAAAAAATAAGTAGTTAGAACTAGTCCCAGCAGAGGGTAGAGCTTTAAGAAGCAGAGAAAAAGAAGACCACAGCATAGATTGCACGTTATTAAGACTCTTGATTGCCTACTACAGAATCCATTCTATGTGGTCCAGTCAGAGACGGATACAGCCAAGGATGATATAACTTGAAAAGTGTTTGCTCTAACATGGAGTGTCTGAGCAGCACTGCCACTGCCGCGATGACGCATCTTGGCACGGCACGTTACAGTCTAGCTGCCCTGACACAGCGCCTTAGGAGAACCGAGTTCTCTGCCACCATGCTTTCACCAAGAGCCATGCTTCCATGCAGGTGATACATTACATTCACTTTCATCTTCAGGGTTCACACAGTTGAATCTGCTTGAGGGATCCACATGACACATCAGCCCTAAGACAACATGGGAGTTACGGTTTTTAGCTCTTTACCTTCTGTACTATTGCTGTGAAAGTGAGCTGGAAATAAAATTGGAACAGACACTGATTAAATCAGTTGTCTGTATCTGCCACTGATGGGACTGAACTGAAATGTTTTACAGGTGTTGCACTTAATCTGTACATCTGACTATTGTGCATTATTATTTTTTTTTTTAATGTAAGCACACTCAGACAGAAGTGAGAGAGTCAGTGATCTGTAAGGAATCGGGTTGCTTACTTTGTTATCCCCGCTCCTTGTCACGGATACTAGAGTTTTATTAAAATGAATAGATAGCACTCACCTAGTCTAGAAATATATATGTAGCCATAAGTTTGTAAGGAATTTTCTAATGCAAAGGTTTATGGAGACGTATTCATTAGGAATGAATGAGCCTTTCCTTTGGAATAAGAACAACATTCATCACATTTCACATTAATTTAACTTAAATATACAAGGTGGTTCAGTGGTAAAGAATCCACCTGCCAAACAGAAGATGCGAGTTTGATCCCTGGGCTGGGAAGATACTGTGGGGAAGGAAATGGCAACCCACTTCAAAATCCTTGCCTGGGAAATCTCATGGACAGAGGAACCTGGCGGGCTGCAGTCCACAGGGTCACAAGAGTCAGACACGACTCAACCAAACAAAAACAACAGCAACAACACACATACACAATAGACTTTACTAGGCGTACCATGGGTTTAGGTATTGACATCTAAGAATGTTTCATTAAGTTCGGTTTCATTAAGGAATGTCTGAAGGAATGTTTGCATTTTGTTCTGTTCTAGACTCAACCTTCTCCAAGTTCTGTAAATCTGTCTCTAAACTTTGGCTATTTCCACATCTGCCCATTTTAGGGCTTCCCTGGTGACGCGAATGGTAAAGAATCTGCCTGCAATGCAGGAGACCCAGGTTCAGTCTCTGGGTTGAGAAGATCCCCTGGAGAAGGGAATGGCTACCAACTCCAGTACTCTTGCCTGGAGAATTCCATGGACAGAGGAGCCTGGCAGACTACAGTTCATGGGGTTGCAAAGAGTAGGACATGACTGAGCAACGAACACTTTCATTGGGCTTCCCTGGTGGCTCACATAGTAAAGAATCTGCCTGCAGTACAGGAGACCTGGATTCAAACCCTGGGTTGGGAAGATCCTCTAGCGAAGGGAATGGCAACCCACTCCAGTGTTCTGGCCTGGAAAACTCCACAGGCAGAGGAACCTGGCAGGCTACCATCCATAGGGTCACAAAGAGTTGGACACGACTGTGCAACTTTCAGTTAAGCACATGTTAGAAGGTCACTTCCATGGGATTCTCCAAGCAAGAATACTGGAGTGGATTGCCACACCCTGCTTCAGGAATTAGGATTTAGAGTTTACTAAGAATAAAAGCTTTAAAAGGTAGTGAATTGGACTATATTTTTAGTTCTGGAATGTATCTAAGGGTCACCTAATCCAACCTTGCAGAAACCAAAGCAAGTAATAGTTAAGTGATTTGCCCAAGATGACATGGCTGGTTAGTGTCAAAGCCAAGATTAAAATTCAGGACCCCTGCCTGTCTGCCTTCCTGGCTGGGAATGGTTTTGGGCTTAAAGCCCAAACATGGGCCCTAAGTCCCCACCATCCTACACGAGGCATGTGAGTGGATGATGCTGCATGCCAAACGGGGCCATGCTCTGAAGGATGCTGTCTGTGTGAAGCAACCATGGAAAGCTCGAAATTTAATATGGGCCACATTCCCAAGCCCCTCTTCTGAAATTCACTGAAGGCTCTCCATTTTGTGACAAACTGGATTTGAAGTATGTGTAATAAAATACTTTGGCATTATTTTCACATCTAAAAATACCTTAAGAGCACTCTCCCTGTTTTCACAAACAGGAAGTTTTCCATTAGCTTCAGCTAGTCGCATTCATTTCTTACACTTCAAGCATGATTATGTTTGGTTTGCTCTGCTCCCCTGTCCTCTAAGGGAGGTTCATGAAGGGGTTTGAAATGAGAGAAAATTAATTGTTGAATTTTTATACTTATCAGTGCTGTGGTCAGTCATGTCCGACTCTGAGACCCCCATGGACTGTAGCCCGCCAAGCTCCTCTTGTCCATAGAATTTTCCAGGCAAGAATACTGGCGTAGGTTGCCATTTCCTCCTTCATGGGATGTTCCCGACCCAGGGATGGTACTAAGGGATCCAATCTGCCCGTCCTGTGTCTCCTGCATTGGCAGGCACATCCTTTACAACTAGTGCCGCCTGGAAAGCCGTACTTATCAGTAAGTGCTTTGTCAACCTAGAGTCATTTTTCAACTTTGTTGCCAACCTAGAATTATTTCCCATCAGTGAAAGCCATAACTGAGTTTTCAAGTGTTTACTTGGAAAGGGAAAAATAGAAAGTAGGGACGAGCAACGTTCTTATCACTGCGGGGTTCTAAGCTTGGATTCTAGAGTTCAGCTGTCCAGGTTCATTCAACTCCAGGTCTTCTATTTCTAAGCTGTGAGATCCTAGGAGAGTTTCTTGCCTTCCCCTTACCTCACTGTTTTCATCTGTAAAATGAGAATGTGAGCAGCACCTGGCTTTTAACAGTGCTGGAGATGGAGCTGATGCCGGTCAAGTGCCTGCCACATGTCTTGCTCAGACTAGTGTCCGGTATCACTGTTCAGCATTTCTAATTTCTCTTTACATTTTTATTGACTCGAAATGTATTTATGGATCATCTACCATGTCCCAGGAAGTATTCTAGGCACAGAAGTCACAGAAATGACAGATCTAGCCTTTAGTCTTATAGCATCCTAAACATTTTCTAATAGAGAATAGCATTCAGGAAGCAACCAGAAAAACACTCATAGAAGATATGATTTCCTTGGAGAAACTTTGTGATCAGTTTTGGGAGATTTTGTAAAAAGTTTTCAATGAACTTCAAATAATTAAAAAAAATTATAAACAAATAAATGTATTCCACATAACTTCCAATTATTTGATGAAATGTTCCCTTTTAAAAACACCACAAGGGACTTCCTTGCGGTCCAGTGGCTAAGACTCCGAGCTGTCCATGCAGGGGCCCAGATTCAATCCCTGCTCCAGGAGCTGGGTTCCACACGCCGCAGCTGAAGATCCCATGTGCTGCAACTAAAACCCGACACAGCCAAATAAATATGTAATTTTTAAAAACCCACAAAACTGAGCAAACTCTTAATAGTCCAGGGCCTTACCCGGCAGGACCAGTCCCTAATTCTGGGAAGGAGAGGAGCAGGTGTGGGCAGCTGATCATCCTCATTCCTTGGGAGGAGACAGTTACTGGAAGTTCTTGTCAAGGGGTCTACAGCTATCAGCCATAGCTAAGACTGTTTCATTTAGAACCACCGTTCGGCAATTGGAAATGAGCTGAGCAGGCATCGTGCCTTAGACGCAGGTAGACAGGAAACCTAACCATTCACATCACTTGGCTCTGTTTACTCTTTCTCCCCAGTAGGTACAACTCCTTCCCTTGCGTCTTCTGGATCGCAGAAAACCTTTTAAAAGGCATCCATCTTTCTTCTTTAAACACAGATGTCCATACAAGCATCTCCATTGCATCCCATTAAACCCATCATAAATTGGAAATATCTTAAATTTAAAATGCATTTAGTACACCTAGTCTACGGAACATCAGCATGTACCCCAGACTTCCTTAAATACACTCAGAATGCTTAAACTAGCTGACAGTTGGGCAAAACCATCTAACACAAAACCTACTTTATGATAAAGAGCGGGATAGCTCATGTGAGTTGTTGAGCACTATACTGAAAGTGGAAAAAAAGAGCAGTTGTCTAGGTCCAGGAGGGTTGTCAGTTCGTCCATGTACCAGTTGTTCGCTCTCGGGACCGAGTGGCTGCCCTGGCACGTGGGCTCACTGCCCAGCATCGCAGCCGCAGATCACATCACACGCCCTAGACCAGGAAAAGATCACAACTTGAAGCACGGTTTCTGCTGAAACCGTGGCTTTCCTACCCTTGGAAAGTCAAAACATCACAAGTCAGGGACCATCTGTATTTTCAAATTCCAAATGATCCCAAAGGATCATTTAAAGTCGAAGATTAAATGACACAGAGAGAATGATAATGAAAAGTGGAAAATGATATCACTATAATTTTAGCTGTCTTACAATACGATGCCGGTTATACAAACAAATATAATTGTTGGGATTCTTAAATTAATATTAACAGATTGAATGAGTAGTTTGCAGGGAGAAATTTTCTTCTAGCATGACTGCCTTTTTTCCCCCTTCAGTGAAAATTCTCACAGTTGCCAACACCAGGCTTCATGGCTTTTGAAACCTTAAACTTTAATACAATTCTTCATCCATGCTGGGAATTACTATCCTTTTTGGATAAGTTTGAAGTTTTATTCAGGTTTCTTTCAATAATATAAGCAGAGAACACACTGTGATGATTTGTGACAAGGATGGGCTGACATGGGTCATTAAAATGCCGGTGTTGCCTCTTCTAAACTGTGTTCTCTGCATTTCAGTCCAGAAATAAAACATTAGAATTTTTAATCTCTAAAGTATTTTTAAAGTTTCTATTGTTGTGAGTGGTTCAGTGTTTCAAACATTTATTTTAATGCCATAGTCTATAATTTAATAGCCCTCTGTAGACAAAAATAATTTCTGCAGAAAATGTTTGGCCATTAAAAAATACCTGGCTATTTATAAAAATAATAAGCCACTTTTCTTTGTGAAAGATGCTGGTTTTATCTGAAATTTGCACAATGGGTATAAGAAATTCTATTTATTTAAAACATGTATAAAATACGTGTTTAATTCTAGGAACCATTTTAACGGCTTTGTAGGTGGTAACTCATTCAATCCTCATAATCTCAAAAGAGATATGGTATTATAATTATTATTATCATTATTCTTTCCACTTTACAGTTAAGAAAACAGCTCAGGAACTCAGGGTATGCATGTTGAATTTAATAAAGAATCTCTCTGGAGGGAGGGAAGCATGTAGAAGGCCTGTGACCTTCAGTTGAAGACAGATCTCCAGCTGAGAGTGCTCAAGGAATGAAAGCCCAGACCTCACTCTCCTCTCTTCTTTCGGTCTCCTGGGGGTACTCCCTGTTTGTGACCGGAAGCCAAGGGCAGTGGAGGTCATTGCTGTGGTCCATGTAGGTCAGCCTCCAAGCTTGGTGCAGGGTGATAAAAAGAGGTCAAACTGAGTGGATCAAATGGAAGATATTTGGTGCAGCATTAGCAATCCTATACCTCTCCCTCTCTCTCTCTTTCTCTCTCTCTCTCTCACACACACACACACACACAGACACACACACCTTCAAGGCAGGATTGCTTATTCTTTACACTGAAAATTTCAATCCTGTATTTATCTCAACTTCTTCTTACCTTAGAGAGATTCTGAGATTATGAAACTTCAGCATCACATGTATTGTCTTTTGTGGCATATTCTTCAAGTCTGTTAAAGTCTCTGTGAATCCTGGTTTGGTCATCCAGCATGTTCAAATCCTGTAGCTGCCTCTCAGAACCTCCTGGAAAGATTTCTATTCTACTGACTTTTCAGGCAGGCCTCTGAGATTCAGTCAATTTCAGATGAGGTCCAGGAATGCATACTTGGGTTTGTTGTTGTTGTTTTTGATTCCCTAGGCCAGTAGTCTCCAACCTTTTGTGCACCAGGGACCGATTTCATGAAAGACAATTTTTCCATGGACGGGGTGTGGAGGGGATGGTTTTGGGATGATTCAAGCACATTATATGTATTATGCACTTTATTTCTAATCTAATGCCACTGCTGATCTGACAGGAGGTACCGGTCTGTGGCCCAGAGTCTGGGGACCCCTGCCCTAGGCAGCCCTGTTGTAGCCAGCTGAAACACAGTCATCTGGGGTTCCTTGATAATACAGCCTCAACCCAAGATATGTGATACTCCACTAGACAGCTTTAAAGTTTTCTAGAAATTCAGAGATTTCCCACAATGGCTAGATTTGAGGGTGTGGAGTGGAATATTAGAATTGCCTGGGGATCTTTTCCTAACTGGAGAAGGAAATGGCAACCCACTCCAGTATTCTTGCCTAGAGAATCCCATGGACAGAGGAGCCTGGTGGGCTGCTGTCCATAGGGTCGCACGGAGTCGGACATGACTGAAGCGACTTAGCATGTATGCATGCATTGGAGAAGGAAATGGCAACCCACTCCAGTATTCTTGCCTGGAGAATCCCAGGGATGGGGGAGCCTGGTGGACTGCCATCTATGGGGTCGAACAGAGTCGGACATGACTGAAGCGACTTAGCAGCAGCAGCAGCTTTTGCTAACTTCATTACCTCACCCTAGTTAGCCAAGGTGTTCTCTCACATCCTCTCCCTTCCACAGTTAAACTGCTCTCATTGATCGTGCTGAATTCCTCTAGTCTTTCAGAGAAGCCCAAGTGCTTAGACCCCTGAACTCATCAGGAATATTTTTTATATTATTGGCTGACTTGTTTTGCATTAGCTTTACTATTTACAGTACTCTGTGTTATGCTAAAAAAATGATTAGAGTAGACTTTGTAAATATTTTACTGAACTTGGGTTGCATTCACCAAACCTACCCATCCACCTATTCATCCTTCCTTTCTCTCATCCACACAGGCTATTCCAGGAGTCAGGCATTGTCCTAAGTCTTAGGGAGACCATAGTGAGCAAGACAGTTGAAGTCTCTACCCTCTTGAGGTTACATTCCAGTGGGGAAAACAAACATTCAATAAATAAATACATTAGTAAAAGGAAAAAAAAAGCATTTTGAATATGAAGGCAAAAGGAGAAGAGGGCGACAGAGCATGAGATGGTTAGATAGCCTCATCTGCTCAATGGACATGAATTTGAGCAAACTGCAGGAGACAGTGGAGGACAGGGAAGCCTGGCGTGCTGCAGTCCATGCTGTCGCCAAGAATCAGACACCACTTAGCGACTTAACAACAAAAATGGGTATGTGCCTGAAGGACATACATGCGGGGATGTGATGGACTGTAACAGGTGGATGAAGTGGGGACCATTTCAGAGAGGGCCTCGCAAGAGATGACACAGAATTTGAAGGCTGAAGGTCAAGAGGAAGCCAGCCTTGCACAGATCTGGGGAACGAGCATTCCACACCGAGGGAAGAACATCAAGTGCAAATGCCCCAAGACAGGAAAGAAACTCATCTTTAAGTAAGACGTGAGGCCATTTCTGGGGTGCCTTGTCCTTGCTGAATCTGGGCTAACCAGTGAAGAAATGTCCTTGTCTGCTCTAGGTCTCATAAGGCATCCCTTCAAATACCTCCTGAAAATACTACACAAGCTTTTAGCCACTCCATCTTTATTTGTGCCTATAGATCAAACCAGTCAATCTTAAAGGAAATCAACCCTGAATATTCGTTGGAAGGACTGATGCTGAAGCACCAATACTTTGGCCACCTGATGAGAAGAGCCAACTCATTGGAAAAGACCCTGATGCTGGGAAATGTTGAAGGCAGGAGGAGAAGGGGATGACAGAGGATGCGATGGTTGGATGGCATCACCGACTCAATGGACATGAGTTTGAGTAAACTCCTGGAGTTGGTGATGGACAGGGAAGCCTGGTCTTCTGCAGTCCATGGGGTCGCAAAGAGTCAGACACGACTGAGTGACTGAACTGATAATAGAGTAGAATAAAATAAGCACATGAAACTGCAGGTAACAATTACTTAGCAGTAAATATTGGTACCTCTTTCCTCCAGGGCCTGCTGATCCAAGTTTTGTAGGTCTAGAAGTTTTTACAGTTTCAAGGGCCCCATCAAGAAAAATAATACAAAGTTGCAAATAAAAAATTGCTAGGGCCCCACTCACACAAGGAGAAGGCAATGGCACCCCTCTCCAGTACTCTTGCCTGGAAAATCCCATGGATGGAGGAGCCCGGTAGGCTGCAATCCCTGGGGTCGAGAAGAGTGGAACACGACTGAGTGACTTCACTTTCACTTTTCACTTTCATGCATTGGAGAAGGAAATGGCAACCCACTCCAGTATTCTTGCCTGGAGAATCCCAGGGATGGGGGAGCCTGGTGGGCTGCCGTCTATGGGGTCGCACAGAGTCGGACACGACTGAAGCGACTTAGCAGCAGCAGCACTCACGCAAGTGCAGGGCTCAGTGCTTAAGACTCCCTGGCTTCGTAGTAGATCCGTGACCGCCTGGCCCTTCTGTAACAAGCAGTGAGGAAGCCTGCTACTCCTGGAAATAGCCAGGGGACCTTGTTCTCCATCACAGCTGGTGAAGAGAGGGAGAGGAACACATGTTCTGATTTAACCATTTTGTCATCATATCAGATTGAGTTAGGCTCAGGAGGAAATAAACCAAAGAAAAAGATTCAGTCTGCCACTTGGGGGTTGATAAGGAAGCTTACCAAACTTTAAGGAAGTAAAAGAGGACAGGCTAAGTAAATACACATTAAATAATACGAAGTAGGAAGGGCTTAGTGCTGAAAAAGAGGTAGATGGAGAAGGGGGTGGGTAAGGACAGAGCTAGCGCAGTGGTTGGGATGGGAAGGTATATTGATGCCCATGAGGAGGAGGCCTAGGCCACGGGGATGGGGCGGGGACAGAGACCGAGTCAGGGCTGGGAGGGGGTGGAGGTAGTGAGTGAGGGTTGCAAAAGGACAGCAGGACATGGGTAGTGCAGGTGGAGGGGAAGAGCTGCTGCTGCTGGTGGTTTAGTTGCAAGACAAAGTATGGTCAGGCGGTCTCACTTGAGCCTCTGAAGAGCAGTTCTTCCTGTCTCATAGGAAATGGTTCCTTTCATAATTAGTTCTGATTTTCAAAAGAAAGGTCTTGTGAATAAAGAGGACTCAGTCCTGTTATATTATGGAAACAGATTTATCTCCATCACAATCAGAACCTCTGCCCTGACTCTGGCCCTGTTTAAAGTCAAGAAACCCTTTGTTTTGACATTTGGTGTCCAGGCAGTGATAATGAGCTTTTAATTAGTGTCAGTATCCTGGTTTTCCGGGGCACACCGATAGTGCACAGCTCTTTTCTACTCTTGGAGGTCACTTATTATTTGTCACTAAATGTCTGGTATCAGTCACTGCACTTTTAGAATAAGTTTATTCTATATATTAAATGCCGTATGACTTACAATGGCTTGTTTTAAATATCCAGTTGTTAAGACTTAATACATATGATGCAGTTCTGAAACACAGAAGAGTTATCTTTTTTGGTGGGGGAGGGGTAAGATACTTGCTGTACTCTGAGGATATGACCTTAATGAAGCTGAAACCAAACAGAATTTGTGGCCATGGGGAGATTTCTTTTTGAAAATATTCTTCCTTTTATAATATGTTGCAAATCAAATGGCCTCAGTGCCATTTGATTTGCAACATATCACGTGGCCAGCACTGAGGAGGATCTTAAATGTTACTGTTGAAAGAGCCCAGGTGACCCTGAGATCATCCTGACCCCCTGAATGTCATTTTCAAAAAGGCTTATATTGTGTGACTTTTGACCGGATGTTGCATTTGCACTCATGTGTATGAGCCTCGATTTTTTGAAAGAACAGAAAAGCCTTTTGTTTGTTCCTTAAGTTTCAAACTCTTGGCTGTATATATACTTGCACAGTGCATTATATCTGAATTATTTTAATAATGAAATAATATGCAAAGAAGGACAGCCATTTCCTTGCCAGGGTACAATCCAGTGTGGGGGTTTTCTAAATGCTAATTCATTCCAACCTCAACTACTTCACCTGCTGTTTCAAAGGCTGGCAGTTTGTATTCATCACCTGAATGACAGCTGTTTCTAACCTCTTTTCCCTGAAAAGAAATAAAGAAATTAAATAAAGCTTTTGCATGCTAATCACTGACATTCTGAAGTGACAGTTGAAAAGTGCTCCAGTATGAGTGGAAGAAGGCAGGTTTGAATTGAAAGATTTTGTCTACATCAACCAAGTGTTGAGTTTTGACTTGATGTTTGCGAGGTGTAGGAGAAGAGGGTGGCAGGCAACTGATGAGACAGTCATCACATGTGAGAATATGGATACGATGAATCATTAAGACAGACTTCATATATATTAAATGTCTGCATTGAAGCAATTTTAACAATATGCATTTTTATGCAAGTTATGTAGACTTTGTCAAAGCAACATAATACAGATTTCTTTTTCTCTTTTTATCCATTGGATTTTTATCCAAGTCGGTATGCAGGTCTGCATGGCAAGTGCTTTGTAAGTTGCTTTTGCTCTTGAGTTTAGTCAATCTATTTAATTGTCTTGTAGTAATGGCTGATACATATTCTTCCCCAGTCACAAAGCTGTATTTTGTCAGAATGAATTTTGTTTTCTACTGTTTTTTCAACGTCTACTTTTTATAATCACGACTGTGATTAAGAGCTTTTGACTGATTTCCCCTAAACAGAAGTAAATGCTATATGAGAACTACCTTCTCATGTAATGAGCATGCTCCTAGTGCAGTTTTGAAGAGGATTATTTACCTTTATGAAAGACCAACATCTAGATATTAATAGTGGATTATATTCCTTGATTTGTTTAAAGTCATCTGCCACTACCTTATGCTTATTCCTGACTTTCTATAAGGCCCCAGGTAGTATAGTTCAGTTTTACAAGTTCTATATATCTCAAAGTATATGTACTTCATTAATATAAATCTTATTTCTTGATGTTTTAATCTGAAAATTCAGTGATTTTACTGTCATATGGCAAAACTGATTTCTGTTGGTACACAGTTCTATGAATTAATTCATATATAGATTTGTGTAACCACTATCAGAATTAGAATATTCAGTTCAGTTCAGTCACTTAGTCATGTCCAACTCTTTGTGACCCCCTTGGACTGCAGCATGCCAGGCCTCCCTGTCTATCACTAACTCCTGGAGTTTACTCAAACTTATGTCCGTTGAGTCGGTGATGCCATCCAAACATCTCATCCTCTGTCATCCCCTTCTCCTCCCGCCTTCAATCTTTCCCAGCCTCAGGTCTTTTCAAATGAGTCAGCTCTTCACATCAGGTAGCCAAAATGTTGGAGTTTCAGCTTCAACATCAGTCCTTACAATGAATATTCAGGACTGATTTCCTTTAGGATGGACTGGTTGGATCTCCTTGCAGTCCAAGGGACTCTCAAGAGTCTTCTCCAACACCACAGTTCAAAAGCATCAAGTCTTCGGCGCTCAGCTTTCCTTATAGTCCACCTCTCACATCTATACGTGGCTACTGGAAAAACTATAGCCTTGACTAGATGGACCTTTGTTGGCAAAGTAATGCCTCTGCTTTTTAATATGCTATCTAGTTTGGTCATAACTTTCCTTCCAAGTAGTAAGCATCTTTTAATTTCATGCCTGCAATCACCACTTGCAGTGATTTTGGAGCCCCCAAAAATAAAGTCTGTCACTGTTTCTACTGTTTCTCCATCTATTTGCCATCAAGTGATGGGACTGGGTGCCATGATCTTTGTTTTCTGAATGTTGAGTTTTAAGCCAACTGTTTCACTCTCCTCTTTCACTTTCATCAAGAGACTCTTTAGTTCTTCTTCACCATCAGAGGTTATTGGTATTTCTCCTGGCAATCTTGATTCCAGCTTGTGCTTCTTCCAGCCCAGCATTTCTCCTGATGTACTCTGCATGTAAGTTAAATAATCAGGGTGACAATATACAACCTTGACGTACTCCTTTCCTGATTTGGAACCAGTCTGTTCCATGTCCAGTTCTAACTGTTGCTTCTTGAGCTGCATACAGATTTCTCAGGAGGCAGGTCAGATGATCTGAAATTCCCATCTCTTGAAGAATTTTCCAGTTTGCTGTGATCCACACAGTCAAAGGCTTTTGCATAGTCAATAAAGCACAAGTAGGTGTTTTTCTGGAACTCTCTTGGTTTTACAATGATCCAATGGATGTTGGCAATTTGATCTCTGTTTCCTCTGCCTTTTCTAAAACCAGCTTGAACATCTGGAAGTTCACGATTCATGTACTGTTGAAGCCTGGCGTGGAGAATTTTGAGCAGTACTTTACTAGCGTGTGAGATGAGTGCAATTGTGTGGTAGTTTGAGCATTCTTTGGCATTACCTTTCTTTGGGATTGGAATGAAAACTGACTTTTTCCAGTCCTGTGGCCACTGCTGAGTTTTCCAAATTTGCTGGCATATTGAGTGCAGCACTTTCACAGCATCATCTTTCAGGATTTGAAATAGTTCAACTGAAATTCTGTCACCTCCACTAGCTTTGCTCATAGTGATGCTTCGTAAAGCCCGTTTGACTTCACATTCCAGGATGTCTGGCTCTAGGTGAGTGATCATACCATTGTGATTATCTGGGTCATAAAGATCTTTGTTGTATAGTTCTTCTGTGTATTCTTGCCATCTTTTCTTAATATCTTCTGCTTCTGTTAGGTCCATACCATTTCTGTCCTTTATCGAGCCCATGTTTGCATGAAATGTTCCTCTGGTATCTCTAATTTTCTTGAAGAGATCTCTAGTCTTTCCCATTCTGTTGTTTTCCTCTATTTCTTTGCATTGATTGCTGAGGAAGGCTTTCTTATCTCTCTTGGCTATTCTTTGGAACTCTGCATTCAAATGGATATATCTTTCCTTTTCTCCTTTATTTTTACTTAATATAGAACAGTTTTATATCCTCCTGAAATTCTTGTATGTGATCCCTTTATAATCATATGCTCTTCTCACCCTGACAACCACTCAGAGGTATTTTCTTGGTATTAAAATACAAAAAAAGAAGGGGAAGGTGAACAAGACGAAGAGGAGAAAGAGGAAGAAAGAAAGGAAAGGAGAAAGGGAAGAAGGAAAACGGAAACTTTGGATACAACCCAGTGAGGTGTTCTTTGAACTCTTTTCAGCGATTGTATGCCAGTGCCAGATAGGATTGTCTGTGGAAAACTTGACATCACTCCCTCTTTCCTGGAACAGGAAGCACATATCCCAGGGTCCTCTTTCCTCTGTGGTTTGGATTTCAGATTGCCAATGAAAAGAACTGGTGGGGGAGCTGGAAGGTGGAAGGGGTGTGGCCAGAAGTGTGGGCGGATGTGGGATTCCTGGTAGCTCTGTGGCTTGAGATCCACTCTACCACCCTGACCGCTTGTGGGATGTTTCCAGAGACTCTGGGGAGAGCCTACCTGTGAGCCTTTGGGAACCACCATTTTGTTGCTTCAGGAAGTTCTCAGGTCACCTTCCTGTCCTCTGGCTGGAGCTTCCCAGGACTTCCACGGTGCCTTTCCTGACTTTGTCCACTCCAGCTTGCCCATTGTTTGTGCAAATCCTAATTCTTATATTAAACCCATTGTTCCTGGAATACCTTCAAGTGGCTTTGTATTTGTACTCAAACCCAGACTAGTAAGCTGTGTTTAAAGACAAATTGTGGATTTGCGTTCAGACTTTGAAACTTGAGAGATTTCTCTTGGAGGTCCTAATTGCCTTTTTTTTTTTCTTTAAAAAAATCAGAAAATCAGGAAACACTGGATGGGCATTTTTGCCTGGACACAATCACATGAAACTGAGGAACAGCTGTCCCCCTTAGAAAAGATGCAAATTCTCAATTTCACCACCCAACCCACCTCACTCATGACTCTTCCTGGACCTGCTCCCTTTGCATTTGTGCTCCCTCTGAGTGGTGTCACCTCAATCTAAGAAACAAATTTAATCCAAAAAATACACTAGTTTTACCAATGATAATGCTATTTTCTAGGAACTCCTAAGGATCTGAAGATATGCAAGATGAACCTAACGCCTTCAGAGTTTGGGGCAAAAACTGAAGGGCATACAAATAAGCACCAGACTTTCGTATCCTAATAAAGTATGTAGGATAATAACTTTGTGAAACAAAAAAAATATAGACTCACTAACTCACTACTTCAGTTCAGTTCAGTTCAGTTGCTCAGTCATGTCTGACTCTTTGCGACCCCATGAATCACAGCATGCCAGGCCTCCCTGTCCATCACCATCTCCTGGGGTTCACTCAGACTCACGTCCATCGAGGCAGTGATGCCATCCAGCCATCTCATCCTCTGTCGTCCCCTTCGCCTCCTGCCCCCAATCCCTCCCAGCATCAGAGTCTTTTCCAATGAGTCAGCTTTTCACATGAGGTGGCCAAAGTACTGGAGTTTCAGCTTTAGCATCATTCCTTCCAAAGAAATCCCAGGGCTGATCTCCTTCAGAATGAACTGGTTGGATCTCCTTGCAGTCCAAGGGACTCTCAAGAGTCTTCTCCAACACCACAGTTCAAAAGCATCAATTCTTCAGTGCTCAGCTTTCTTCACAGTCCAATTCTCACATCCATACATGACCACTGGAAAAACCATGGCCTTGACTAGACGAACCTTTGTTGGCAAAGTAATTTCTCTGCTTTTGAATATGCTATCTAGTTTGGTCATAACTTTCCTTCCAAGGAGTAGGCGTCTTTTAATTTCATGGCTGCAGTCACCATCTGCAGGGATTTTGGAGCCCCAAAAGATAAAGTCTGACACTGTTTCCACTTTTTCCCCATCTATTTCCCATTAAGTGATGGGACCAGATGCCATGATCTTTGTTTTCTGAATGTTGAGTTTTAAGCCAACAGTTTCACTCTCCTCTTTCACTTTCCTCAAGAGGCTCTTTAGTTCCTCTTCACTTTCTGCCATAAGGGTGGTGTCATCTGCATATCTGAGGTTATTGATATTTCTCCCGGCAATCTTGATTCCAGCTTGTGCTTCTTCCAGTCCAGCGTTTCTCATGATGTACTCTGCATAGAAGTTAAATAAGCAGGGTGACAATATACAGCCTTGACATACTCCTTTTCCTATTTGGAACCAGTCTGTTGTTCCATGTCCAGTTCTAACTGTTGCTTCCTGACCTGCATACAGGTTTCTCAAGAGGCAGATCAGGTGGTCTGGAATTCCCATCTCTTGAAGAATTTTCCACAGTTTCTTGTGATCCACACAGTCAAAGGCTTTGGCATAGTCAATAAAGCAGAAACAGACGTTTTTCTGGAACTCTTTCGCTTTTTCGATGATCCAGTGGATGTTGGCAATTTGGTCTCTGGTTCCTCTGCCTTTTCTAAAACCAGCTTGAACATCAGGAAGTTCACGGTTCACGTATTGCTGAAGCCTGGCTTGGAGAATTTTGAGCATTACTTTACTAGCGTGTGTGATGAGTGCAATTGTGCTGTAGTTTGAGCATTCTTTGGCATTGCCTTTCTTTGGGATTGGAATGAAAACTGACTAACTCACTACTTGGGTATTCTTAAATGTCCAAGTAGATTATTTAGATTGATTTATATAGCACTTTCACTCATTATTAATGTCCTCCTTCTTATTGATAAATTTTATCTATATTTCATTAGGAATTTCATAAAATGTAAACTTAATGAATGTTCTGAAATAAATGTGAATTATTTCCAAGTAAGTATATTCTCAATATTTATTTGTGTAGAATATTTTGTTAATCATTGTCATTTTCTTTCATATACCTATATATACTATAAATATATATAAATGCATATTTAATAATATGTATTTATTAAAATGCATATTTTAATAAAAGGATATATATATCACAAAAAGTTTCCCTAGTTATTGCCCAGAATAAGTACAGATGTCATTATTAGGTTAATTAACCCTTTTTGAAAATAAATCCACACTTAGAGTTGCTTAGAGAGTTAAAACACTCTCTTTAAATTTATTTTTTTATTTTCCTTTTCCTCTGCTTGATGTTGTACAGATATGATGCTATATAGTTCTCAGACTTTTTGCTTTATGTTGAGGTGTTTTTCAATATGTCAAAATAAAAATATAGTAATAAGCCATTGATCACTGTAGGATCAATACCTATCGAGTATTTTTTTTCCCCTCCAGGTTAAAATAGACCTTGTTTTTATCCGTGTAGAGAAAAACATGTAGGTGTTTCATAGTGGCAGATAATAGCACACTCCAAATAGTAATTCATAGAAACTCTTTTTAATTTTTTTTTAATTCACTGTATTCAGTCTGATCTGTTTTTGTAGGGGGGTAAGAGATCAAAATTTATATCCCCCCAATTGATGATATAATTATGGGCAATGAGTTCTTTGTCATATGTACGTATGTGCCTGTGTATGTGTGTGTATATATATATGTGCACACACACTTTTTTTTTTTTCTGGTGGAGACAAAGAAGACATTTATTTGGGCAACTCAAAAACTTGTACAAGTTTGATCCTTTCCATATGGCCATATATCTGGCTGCCAGATTCTTGGTTCAGCCCATTTTCTGTCTCCTAAATCTCTCTTTGTGCTTTTCTGTGAGCAAAGCACATCTTGAAGTTTCTGTGAGTTCCCTGTTAGGGCAGCTTCCAGTTTCACTGAGCAATCCAGGAAATGATCTCTGTTGTCTTACAGAAAAGGTTCACTAAATTCAACAAATGTACCTCTTTAAAAAATTCACTTTACCGTACAAGGATGTATCTTCCTTTGCTATGGAGGCAGAGCAGCAAAATGAAAAGATCAGACATGTGGAAGGCCAGGATAGTTCAGTTTCTGGCTCTGTCATCGACTGCCTGTGTGTCCTTGGGGTGCTCTGCAAACGCTCTGAGCCCTAGTTTACTTTCCATAAATAGGACCACCAGTGGTACCTATGTCGCAAAACTGGTGTAAGTGTGTAAATATTAAGTGCAGTGATTCAAGTGAAGGGTGGAGTCACGCTACACTGATTCATACGAAGTGAACAGCAAGCAGCGAGTCATAGTAGTAACATCCCCGGTGGCGCAGACGGTAAAGAATCTGCTTGCAATGCAGGAGACTCGGGATTGATCCCTGGGTTGGGAAGATCCTCTGGAGAAGGGAATGGCAACCCACTGCAGTATTCTTTCCTGGTGAATTCCATGGACAGAGGAGCCTGGCGAGCTAATGGTCCACGGGGTCGCAAACTGTCAGACACGACTGAATGACCTACACACACATACTGTGCTGGGGCATCCATACTGAGACAGTGGTTCTCAAATTTGAATGTGCCTCAGAATCCCCTGGAGTGCTTATTAAAGCCCAGCTCTCTGGGCCCCACTTGCAGAATTCTGATTCTGTAGGTCTGGGGTGGGGAACGAAAATTTGCATTTCTAACAAGTTCTCTGATGATGCTAATGCTGCTGGCCCTGGAACCATACTTTGAGGACTATCAAACCAGGCATTCATACTCCAGACTATTTCCCTTGGGTAGTTTGGTCAAGGATCAGAAGGGTTAGCTCCTTCAGCCTTTGGGTGATAGATCTAAAACCGGAACCTCCTCAGCTCAGGGCTGACCCAGTGTCTGTTTATCAAAGTGCTCAATCCCTGGCTTGACTCACAGCTATCTCAAGTATTTATACCCACATTCATAGCCTTCTGGTCTTCCCTGGTGGCTGTCTCCTGCCAATGAGGGAGACAAAAGTTTGATCCCTGGTTTGGGAAGATCCCCTGGAGAAGGAAATGTCAACCCATGTCAGTATTCTTGCCTGGAGAATCCCATGGACAGAGGAGTCTGGAGGGCTACAGTCCATGGGGTTGCAAACAGTCAGACACGACTTAGCGACTAAACACCACCACAGCATTCTACGTCTTATCAACACCTTCTGGTTTTTTGCATTCTCGACCTTCAAGGAGTCACTCCCTAGCTTACTCCAGGGCAGCTCTCACTCCTGGAGTGTGGCACAGGACTGCCACCAGCTTGCCTCAATCTTAACTCCCCGTGGCAGAGCAGATGTCACAACCTCTGTGTCCCTACCACCGCTGATCGCAGTTCTGTTGGGTGTGCTGAAATTATTTTGCTCTGACTACTTTTCAGGAGAGAATCTTTTCCTCGGATTTTTTCAGAGGGGGACTGGCATATGCTGAGCAGACAGCACACAGATCCTTGAAGAGAGTGGGGAGTGGCTAGAACCAAAAGCTTTCATCCCCTTGCACTTCATTGAAAAGGTCGCCTCGCCTTGGTGGCCCTTTATTCCAATCAACCTCTTAACTAGCTGTGGACCCTTCTCAAACATCATTTGCTTATTTTGGGTTCAAACATGGGTGGCATCTATCACTCATTATTCACGACAGGCCTTTGCTAAGGGCTTTACACACATCTCCTTTCATCTTCCCAGCAGGTCTATGGTCTGGGAAAGGGGTGGTAAAGGTGCTCACGGTAACTGTAACCATTCCTAAGAGCTCTGATGGAAACACCGACCCGCCCCTGACCTCTTGCCGATGTCCTCCATTAGCTAATCCGTGGTGCTGCCCACAGAATCAGCCTCCCTGGGCACCGAGCAGGTAGAGGGTGAGAGAGAACCCATCAGGGTGCAGACAGAGGACAGAGAACTTCGCATTCCTAGGGGAAGATTTAAGAAACTAAGGCTTTGCAGTGTTAAGGACTTGCCCAAGGTAGACCTTTTACTGAGTAACGGAACTGGTACTTGAACCCAGGACCATTTGACTCATGAGATGATGATGTCAGTGGAGCACACCTTCCTCTGAGGGGCCAGAGAACAGGTTGACAGTATTACAAAGCGAATCATGTGTATCATCAGTATCATTCCTTTACGGGGTGTTCTTTCCTCCATTTTGAAATACTCTCAAAACTGAAGGATCAATAGTTATTTATGGAAAAATGTACATTTTTTTCACTCTGATAGACACTTGGTGATGAGTATGACGGTCAGAATTACGCCTTAGGGAATTGGCTTTTCTCTGCCCCTGGGGCACACAGTTAACCCTTATCAGAATGTCCACTTTAGTTCCGGAAAGACTCAATTGTGGGTGCCTAAAAAGGAAACTGACCTTTCAAAAAAAAAAATCTTTATATACATCTAAGTTTGAAAAATTTAACTCTAAGTTCAGCATAAAAATAATGCATGATCATTTATTGGAAGAATTTCAACTTTAAAATAAGGCTATTACCTTGATTTTGCAGAGCTCCCACTTTCTGAAGAACTTCTTCTCCCCTTCAAAGGCAGAATTTTATTACTGAGGGTCCTATTAATGTTCAAATGTGACTTACAGGTCAAAAAAAATATCACAGTTTTAAGTGCATTGGATGGATTTGCAGAAACAATTTTAAGTCACTGTTTGTTTCAACTGAAGTATCCAGCTAACAGGTGAATGAAAAGTATTGCTCCTGCTCATGTAAGCTGACTGCTTGGTGAACTAGGCTCCTGTTAAAGAATATTCTCTCACCCATGGTAACAAATATGACTGGCTCATTCACTTATTCGTTACTTTTTTCCCCTCTCTCTATATATAGTTGAATACCTATTATGTGACGAATATGACCCTTCAGGCATGCTATGTTAATTCTACACTTTGACAAGAGACTGCCGTGGTAGCATGATTGTTGAGAGTACCTGTATTGTGTCCAGCACTTACATAAACCTCCAGGCTTCTCCAAGAGCCTCTTACATTCTTACTGTTATTTCCACTTTATCCTTGTTCATCTGAGGCTCAGAGAAATCAAACAATTTGGTGAAAGTCAGAGTTAGTACATGGTAGAGTTGTGATGTCAATACTTTCTACCGTATTTGTACCTATTGTCCCTTTTTGAGCATCTGTGGAGATGTCACCTCAGCTGGACTATTGGCAGCCAGAGTCCAACTGAATCCTGATGCCTCAACTTGTGAAAAATCTAATTATTGAAAACTTGGCATTAAGCTGAAGTAGAAGTTGGAATCATATTAGGGTAGAAGGCTGTTGAGACCGGTAGCCAGGTTGGGCCCTTTCTTTCTGGGCTACTAGAATGGCCATGCTGAAGTTTACAGAATTCATACTATCTGTAGATGCTGGCTGCTCATTAGGGACCCCCTTACCATCCCTCTAGCCCAGGGAAGATGATTTTTCTGCCAAACACTTCTATTATGGGATGTGGCTTCTTCCCTGGGCCTCAGAGAGTGACTTGATCAGAATCCCTGGATTCCGAAGAAAGAACTGAATCAAGGGTTTCATGGAACTTGGCAGGGCTTACATACTAGGATCCTGGAATCTATCATCATAGTCATGATTAAACCACCCCCCTGCCCCCGCCAGCCAAGGCCAGGGATTTGGTCCCATTAATGAGCCAGCAAGCCCAGGAAAACCTGAGGACAGATCTAGGTGGGACCATGGTAGGTAGACTTTGACAGTCATGATTCTCCTAGGTTCCCTGTTCAGAGGGTGACATAGGATCTCTAGGGAATAAGGCCCTTGTTCTAAGCTTACTTCCCAGATTGTCAGGGGCTCCACTGAAGGGGGGTATCTGGAGAGAGAGCTGGCTTTTGACATCCTTGGAGACATTTCCTGGGCTTCAGGGCAATCACAGGCATGTTTTAGGAATGATGATTTAGTGGAAGACTTGAGGCCAGGAACAATCTGATCTTTCAGGCTATGGTACTCAAACTTGGAAGTCATGGAAAGGCTCAGGATGACTTGCTAGTTTACTGGGTCTGGCTTTTTATGCCAAGTCACCAGGCAACTGCTTAAATTTAGTGTGTCTTTGTCCAGTATCAAGCTTGTATGTAGAGAACTGTGTAGCCCAAGACTGATACGGATTCATTGGTTTCTCTGTATAATCGGTAGTAGTTGGGGGATGAGTCTTATGCATGTAGATTGCAGGGGTGGAGGGCTTGAGTCTTGACTTGCTCGAGCAAGGGGGCACAGCTCTGGGCTCATGGGTGCTGTCCAGGAGGTCTCACAGCAGGTATCAGGGGAAAAATATCCAGTCCTTACAGGGTAGTGGTGTCAAATAGATAATTTACCATGGATATGGAATCAGGAACCCTATTAAGTTAAATTAAGTCCACAGCTGGGCTTGTGGTTTGCTCAAAAATGGTGCCTAGATTTCATCTTGACCAATCAGTAATGGTTGGGTGATACACTGTGTGGAAAAAGCTTCTGAGGCTCTGTCTCAGCTCAGTGAGGAAGATGGCATGCTTAATTCATAATGTCTGTATCTGCTTGAGGTAAGCAGGGAGCAGAGGCTATGTGCTGACTATTATTCATTCCTACCTGAGTTTGCGCTACACTTACAGAGCTGTGAGCATAGCATCGGTCCCCACACTGGGCAAGACAAACCAACCTGTGAGTGAAGTCACCTAGGCAACCCACTTCTCCAGCACAGCTGTTTTGAACTATTTCCATATTTTCCAAGTTCATGAAATCATGACAGTTCTCTGTGCTCAGAAGATAACCCCTTTGGCTTTCCTGAGAGGAAGGAAGACATTGGACAATAGTTGCCCTGCTTCCTGCCACCATCACCCAACATCTCTTATCTTCCCCATCCTTCCTCTTGTGTTTTCTTTCCATGACAGAGGATAAAGCAGCCTCCCTCCCTTTTAGAACTGGCTTCTCATCCTTTTTTTCTATCCCCAGTTACTCATAACTTAAAAGAAAATAGCTGATGTGGAAAAAATAAGGTTTTATCAGAAAGGCATTCCCAGTCTCAAAGGCCCTTCCTGCACCATCCTGACCTCCTCTGAACCTGAGAATGATTTTCACAGACTACTATTTTTCTTTGTTTCAAATTAATTTTTCTCTGTCATCAAGCTATCAGAGTACAACCCCAGTGCTAACCAACTGTGCATGGAATTTGCATAATTTTATAAAATGCAGGCAATCAGAAGTGGAGACTTAGCTTCCTGGTTCCCACTTATTGAGTTTGTGAGTATTGAGTCTCACATTGGTCTAATTTTGTTTGATTACCTGAGTTGAGGTTCATGTTAAATATAAGACTGTATTTTGCCATCCAGGAGTTCAAAAGAAATGTAGTTCATGTCTGTTATTAAAATTGTGTTCTGGTACATTTGAGGTACTAAGATCTATATTCAGAAACAGGTCTCAAATATTATAATATTTCCTGTTTATCTGAAGTCAAGATTTTGGATTGTTGTTATGTTTTCTGAACTTGCTCTCTTCCTAATTTGACCTTATTCCGAAAACAACTTATTAATATTTAAGTAGTTAATCCAAGTACTGTCTTCCTTCAAAAACAACCCACATGTCTCATTAGCACCTCAGAACATTGGTATCGATTACAGTTTTCTTGCTTATTTGTGCAATCTTTGTTCGCTGAGTTTTATAGTATTTACTAAATCTTTCTGTACCATGTATCATGAGTGAGAACAAATGTTTTTCATATCATGTATGTATATATTAATTTTATACTCCTCTTGTATACTTTGGAGTAATTTTTTATGTAAGTCTTCACAAAGAGGGAATTATGAGATTTGGTTTCTAAAATTCTCCCTTTTGAAGGAATGTGAATTTGTGCTAAAAAAATAAATGTACTTGTTGAATATTTCTTTAAGATAGAGACAAAAGGAAATAGTTCTGTTTGGTGGTGTCTTTAAAGACTTGGCGAGACTGTCAGTAAGAAAGAAAAGAGCCAAAAATCACTTCTTCCAAGAAGAGGAGGAGAAATTGAAAATGCCTTTTGCAAGGGGACAGCACCGTATGGGGCGGTTTGTGACAAAATTTTAATGAAAAGCAAGCTTCTTCATTGAAATCTAATAAATAATAGACCAGAAAAAGAAGGCTTAGCCATTTTATTTTTAAATAAGTTGGTGAAATAGATAATTTGGACCTCTGAGACAAGAATTTGTTGGGTTCATTGGTCATTTTTAGGACAGATTTGACCTTTCCATAAAGTGTGAAGGGTCTTTATCTTCTATAAAGTTATGCCCTTAAGGAGCGAGCTGCATTCATTCCTTAATAAAGTTATAAAGGAGAAAGAGAAAGTGCTCTGACCCGTCAGATGTGCAGCTGCCACAGAGAATTCTCTCAAGAAAATAGCTTTAAAGGCCAGAACCTAGGGAGTTCTGAGGCCAGCAACCCCCTTTGATTTCTAAAGGAACAAGTGTGGCTTCTAGTTTTCCAAATTGCAAATTAGGGGACTAGAAAAGTATTTGATGTTAGTTCACTGAACTCTCTTGTCAGCCAACCCATAAACAGAATTAATTGCCTCCCATGAATCCAGCACTAGAATGGAGGACTGGTAGAAACAGCCCTTCGGCTCAGTATTTATGAAAAGAGTGAGTGTCCATTTAAAAGGCGTGATACCTGCACTTCTTTAACTTAATGGTTAACCCATTTGGTTTCTAAGTCTTAGAAGGAACGACGTAAAAATGATTAAGTTTAAAGGACTCTATTTCAGGAATTGGGGTTTGGGTTTTCTTTTTCTGTGTTGTTACAAATCACAAATTAAGCATAGCATGGTGCTAAAACAAGCTTAATAGTGATATTAATGCATAAAAGCAAGCTTTTCAAATTGAGAATCAGTACCTGGAGCAACTCAAAAACTATTCTTCATAATCTTCTTGGTCTGTATTTGCAAATGATCAGTGGCTTTTGTTTGTTTGTTTTGTCTGTGGGTGTCTGTATTTGGTTTAAATGCTAAACCTGGCCATCTTTGGACATCAAATTGAACTTGAAGGTACAAGGTACATTGAAATGCTGCGTTTGTTGGATCTACCTATTGGTCTTTGGGAAACTAAGGTGGTAAAAATGGGAAAATCTAGAATTTTGTCAGTTGGATGGACTTAAACATGGTAAAAACAACAACAACAACAAAACCTCCTTGCGCTTCTTAATCTGTAAAATGGACATGAGTTATATATAGTACTGACTGTTACCATCAATTTTGCTGCTTTATTCCTCACCATGTTTGATAAACCAGGGTCTACACATCTAGAGCCCCTTTCCCCTGAGATTAGTTTTATTGATTTTTGTGATACGAATGCTACTAGACATGTTCTTGTGGTACATCCAAGGTGGAAGGTATGAGTTTCTTTTCCTAAACTCATGTAGCCCCAAAAGCCATTTCTGAAGCATGTGGGTCCCCTCCTCTCTGTAAAGGTTCCCCCTTCTCCCTAAATTTCCCTGAAATTTCACCATTTGGAGTGTGTTCCTTTTTGTTTGGCAGAGTTCCTAACTCTGAGACTCCTGACCACAATGCATCATGATTTCTCTTAAAGTTTTATCAACGCCTGAAGTTGGGGCTCAGAGGGGCCCCAAGACCCGCGACTAGACTCTGAGAGCTGACGGAAAGAGGAGGAGGAGGCCCAGAAGGCAGTCTAGGTGGGTGAAAGGTAGCGCTGTTAGGAAGATGGACCCGCACGCACTTATTTCAAGAGTTACCTGGACACTCCATGAACTGTTTAAGAATTTTTTTCAATCTATTTTTCTGAAAAGAAAGGATTCTTACGGTCTAAATTAAATAAGATTTTCAGCTGGGTTTTACTAATCCATGTGAAGTTTTTATTGGTTTAGACTCTCTCTCATTTTTATCTAACATGGAAATTAAAATCCCAGGTTAATTTCCATTTGTACAAATTAGTGAGAGGCTTAAGGAGGAAGAGGGAAGGAGCCTTGCTTACTTGCCCTCTAACCTAGTGTTCACCTTGAGGATTATTTAACGTGGCAGGCGGTGGCAAAGCACTGCATCTGGCCTCTCTTGCAACGTTATCTCAACTCTCGATTGACAAATGCTTCTGACACGGAAACCTAGTACTGTTCTAAAACAGGAAAAAATAGATATAATTCAGATATGGGATAATAAAAGTGGCTCCTCTAAACATCTCAGATGAATTAGACCTCTAAGGGGGAACCATGTTGCAAGTGGCGAAGATAAAATAGAGTGGAATTTTTTCATAAAATAGAATGAGATTGTGTTGTGGTCAGTTGTCAGAGGCAATGAACGCCCATGGGAGCAGTAGCATGTCATCCTGCGCTGTTGCTTTTTAGTGGTTTTAATGGGTAGTGCTAACTGAAAAACTACCTGGCGGAGTTAATCGAGGTTGACGCTAGTTAGTTGTTACTGAGGACAGAGTCACGTTAATTGTAGATTGCGGGGCAGATAAAGGGCTAGGCTTTTCTACGATGTGGGTCTTAGCTAAGTTCAGAAGTAAGCTGTTTTTAAATCATAAAGTTTTAGTGCAATTCAATTATTATACAGCAAGAGTAACTTCCCATTTAACGTGGGGGCAGTTGGGAACATGAGTGCTGTGTACTTGGGCAGTTGGCGTGCTCTCCTTAAGGCGTCATAAATCAGCAGGGAAATTAGCTGAGGCTCATCACTTGCACACACATTTACACAACAGTATTTCTCAGATGAGCACCCATCTCATGTCACCTTCAAGATTTTGGCCCCCTGCACTATTTGCTTAATCTTTTCCTCTAAGCTAATTTAATTCTTTCTTTGCCTTTACTTATCTTTGACATAAGCAGTACTACCCATGAATGCAAAGGTTTGATGTTGTCGTATTTTTATTATTATGCATTAAAAGTACATAATTGGTGCAAAGTAAAAAAAACTTAATTAAAAAAAATTACAGAATATCATGTACCACTCGAAAATGTCCCACATTTGGGATAGACTTATGTAATCTCTACATGCACTATTCATTTTTATAATTGCATGGTTTTGCATTTTTATACTTTCAGAATCATTAATTTCCCCCCCTTGGTTGAAATTGGAAATGCATTTGTGCATATAAAATATTGGAATGCAAATAAAACATGCATTCCCTATAATTACCTCTTGGTCTATTCTGGAATTATAATAGCGAATACTAGTTAGAGCAGGCACCCTTTGGGACACTGATGGCAGAGCCTTCCTGTACTGGCTGCTGGCTGTGGAGAGCCCTGAGGCGAGTGAGCAGAGTGAAGCCCAGGCTCTGAGAGTGACGCCTGCCCAGGCTGAAAAGAGGTCCTGGGGGAGCTGACCAGGCATTTTCATCCCTTTACTGGGGAAGCACCACCATGGTGGCGCGCTTCTCCAACTATGCTTTTACATTGAAATGGAAATTGGTTCCTTTTGTTGTTGGGCCTTTGGATTTGTTAGCTACTTGATATCTCTTTGTTATTTTTGCAGTTGGTCATGAGTGATTTTATTGCAATATGTATCTCATTATCTTTTTTTTTTTCTTTTTTTTAAATTGAGGTAGAGTTGCAGATGCAGTGACTCAGATGGTAAAGAATCTGCCTGCAATGCAGGAGACGCAGGGTCGATCCCTGGGTAGGGAAAATCTCCTGGAGAAGGGAATGGTAACCCACTCCAGTATTCTTGCCTGGAGAGTGCCATGGACAGAGGAGCCTGGCGAGATACAGTCTGTGGGTTTTCAAAGAGTCAGACACGACTGAGTGACTAACACTTTCTCTTTCATGGTTGCCTTATGATGTTGTGCTTGTTTCTAAGGTACAGCAGAGTGCACCAGCTATACATATACCTGTGTCCCCTCCTTTTTGGATCTCCTTCCCATTTAGGTTACCACAGAGCATTGAATAGAGGCCCCTGTGCTACACAGCACATTTTCATTGGTTATCTATCTTATACATGTGCCGTGCTGAGCTTAGTCACTCTGACTTAGTCATGTCCGACTCTTTGCAACCCCATGGACTGTAGCCCACCAGGCTTCTCTGTCCATGGGGATTCTCCAGACAAGAATACTGGAACAGGTTGCCATGCCCTCCTCCAGGGGATCTTCCCAACCCAGGGATGGAACCCAGGTCTCCTGTATTGCAGGCGGATTCTTTACTGTCTGAGCCACCAGGGAAGCATAGTGTGTATATGTCAGTCCCCATCTCTCAATTTATCCCACCCTGCCCTCTCCCCGCCTTGGTGTCCACATATCTGTGTCTTTATTTCTGCTTTGCAAATAGGTTTGTCTGTACCATTTTTCTAGCTTCTGCATGTATATTTTAATTGATTCCTCCTTTGCTTTCCTCTGATGATATTGACATTCTGACATTCACTCTCATCTCCTGCTCATCTTGCCAAGGCTTATCCAGCCTTGAAACTGAATGTACAAAGTTGCTTTGAAGCTAACTAGACCTCTCTTTGTTTTCTCTTACTGAATTTGACATTGGATTTAGTCACCTGCTTTCACATGTTGCTAATAGTTGTATGTGTCATCTGTTGTATTTCCACATCCCAGCAGGCCAGGAACACAAAGGAAGTAAAGGATTTATGTGATGTAAGTGTATATTTTTATACACATGACATGAGAAATATAATGAGATGATTTATAAATAATGACAAATGTCTTTTAAGAGTGGGAGGTTCTCGGCAATGGCTCAGGATAGCTTCTGGAGAGGTCCAGATATTTAGATACACAAATAACGAAGTGGGACTTTTTTTTCCCCCCTCCTTCCTCTTCAAATTCCTTTTTCCTGTCCTGCTTCCTGTGGTGGATGAGAAGACAAAGAATTGAACTGGCAGATTCTACTTTAGTCTAAACCGGGAAACCAAGATTTGCATTTTTAAAACAAGTCCTGGCACTCCCATCCAGGCTCAGTCCTGTACGTGGGCCAGGGCTTTTTCTTTGGCATTACATCTGCAGGTAGAGCTTCTGGAAAACCTGCTGATTAGCCAGGTCCTTCTCTTGTATGTTCCCCATGTCCAGACTTTATCCCTCAAGTACCCCAAACTGGAATGAATCATACACCCAGTCAGATTTCTTTCAGCCATTTCTCCTCAATGCTCCTTCTCAACAGTGCTGGTTCTATCCTGTATCACAATTAACCTCTAGGACTTGTTAAAACACAGATTGTTGGGCCTCACCCTCAGATTTCAGATTAGGTAGGCCTGGGGTGGGACCTGAGAATTTGCATTTATAACAAGTTCCCAGGTTGTTGATGCTAATGGTCTGGAGCCTACACCTAAGAACCATTGCACAATATTTCCCCTTCCCCTCATTTCAGGCCTCATTGAACTGAGGCTAAGTTTATGTAGGTGCTGGTTTAGTTGTCCTCCAAGTGATCTTTGTTTATCCACATACTTGCTTGCAACACGTCCCAAGCTCCCCAAGGGGAAAGTACAGGAGAAGGTTCAGCAGTGATTCTTCTGGACCCCTTCCTTGCTTCCCCTACTCCTGCCAGCTCCTCCTCATCATCCCAGCCCTTCTTCCAGTCCCCCAACACATCAAACAACCAGCCCCCGGCCCACAGAGACCCAGCACACAGAGCATAGAATAAAAGAGGACTGAATGCTTTGAATTTCGGTGCCATCAAGATGTAGGACTCTGGGGGCCTCTTTCATAATGGGAGTTCACACGTAGATAGAACCTTTAGCTCCCTGTCTGGCCACATTTCCTAGGAAACGTGCTTGCAATAACTGACTTACCAGAAGAGGTAGCCTTAGGCCTAGACCAGTCTAGACAGCCCCATGCTTAGTGAGAAGGACTTAGAAAACTCTGTCTCATTCGGTTACTCAACGGGAAACCTTCTTGGCACCACCCAGGGGAGTGCCTCCTGTCAGAAATTCCTTCCCAAAGAGAATAAGAGCAAGGGAATCCAAGAAGGGAGAAAAGACGAGGGGGTGGACCAGGGCTTTCCTCACCATTTCTGATTCAGCATAAATCAGCCACCTAGACTCACAAGCCTGTGAGCCTCAGCCCTCTGCAGCCCTCTGGGCCTTCTGCTCACCACACCCTCCACTGAGAAACTTTCTTCCCTCTTCAGCCAGTTCCCATCCTTCATTATTCAGTGCATGTTGAGATGACAGTCATACAGTCTACCACTCCTGTGAATGTTTTATTATATCCCTGGGTGAAAAAGTGGCAGATCTCCCCCCACCCCCACCCTGGAAGTTTCCCACACCATCCTGCTCACAGACTTTCCAGGCGGTCTCTGCTGTCTCTTGCTTTTAAATGTAATGACTTAGTGTTTGGGGCTCAATTCCCTGACCTGATCAGTCTTGAGAGTGTTTATGTGCCAGAGCTGATAATGACAAAGACTGTTTTCGTGTGTTTTCTTTTCTCATGTGGAGGATTAATATTCTGCAATCCATCTGCCATATTGTGTGTCTTTTTCACAGAGACTTTTATTAGAAAAGTAAATTCTTAACCTGTCTTTCACTGTGACCCTTAAAAAGTCTTCTTCTTGTCTCACCTTTGCTAAAGAATTCAAGGGGAAAGCAGGCTTCTGGTTCCTCACTATTTCTAGGGGTAGGATTCCTCGAAGAATCTAGAAAGGCATCTTACAGGTGGGAGTTTCTGTCTCATTAGGGGGGGGTCTCCTTCTGTGACATCACCTACACATGTGATGAGTGATTTTTAGTGACTTCTTTTCATCCATTAATACAGACTGAAGACTAGAAATTGAGGCTCTGGCAAGGGTGAACAACCAATAAAACATGTCTCTCCGCTCATATTTCCTCCTGCTTGAATCCTTTTCTGAGAGAGTGGTGTGGAACAGTGCTGGTTTGACTAAAAACTGCTGAGTTTTATTTCACACTAATAACACCTGGCATCTTTATGTGCGAAGGATAAATTAAGCACTCAGTGAACACCGAGTCAATGTGGTTTTCACCATGAGGTAGCTTATTCCACACTCTTTACGTATACCGAGAACTCTATGCTTGTGACAGTGTGAGTGTGTGGATATGTATGCAAGCTTTCACAAGACATTCATTGCCGTGGCCACTTTGCTCATTTTAGGTAGAGGCAGCATTTATGATGTATTATGTTCAGTTATTTACATGGATCCTGAGAATTCTGGAGGTGAAATAGCTCTTTAGAATCATTTAATCCAAAAATCTCATCTTATAGATTGAAGAAATCAAGAACCAGGGTGATTATTTTGGTGTGTCCTGTGAATTTGGTCAGAATCAAAGCTGGAAATCAGGAATTATATCCTCAGTCCAGGGAGGTTTCTTCCACACGGTTCCTCAAAACATAAACAAAGTGTTCAAATATAGGAATATTTGGAGACAATTGGTTGCACAGTTTTACAGAATTTGAAGTTACTATTTTAAAATGATCCTAAGATACATTTTTTCATATTTTTAATATGCTTTGTTTTGAATTTACCTTACAGAAAAGATTTAGATTTGCAAAAATAATTCCAAGTTTTTTTTTATATAACATCTTTTTCATTCTACTTCCTCTATTGATAATACATTATAAAACCATTTGATGATTATCAAAAACAAGAGTTTTACATTAATATTATATCATTAGATAAACTTCAGACCTATTCAGATTTTGCCAGTTTTTCCCCCAACACTTTTTTTTCTTTTTGTTGCAGGATCCTATCTTAGATCTGACTTTGTATTTCTTTGTTATTCTTGTTAGAGTCTATAGCCATTTCTGAGTTTCTGCTTGTCTTTTATGATCTCGACACACTTGAAGAGTACTGGTCAGTTATTTTGTAATTTTCTTCCTTCTAACTAGTACATAAAATACTGGTACATCTTATGATATATACCCCTGGAGAAGGAAGTGGCAGCCCACTCCAGTATTCTTGCCTGGAGAACCCCATGGACAGAGGAGCCTGGTGGGCTACAGTCCGTGGGGTCGCAAAAAATTGGCCATGACTGAGTAACTACTGCTATGATATATACTGTGCTTTAAATCACTGCCATGCAGTGTGTGGATCAGTATCAGCATCTATTAAAAGTCTATTTCTTCCGCTCTAGGTTCAGTGCCATAATTTCTTTGAGGTAAGAGTTGAATAATGTTTTTTAAAGTAAAATCCTACTAAAGAGTAGAGAAAATAAGTATTAGAGGTGGAAAATAAGTGAAAATAGAAGTAAAGTAAAATCCTAATAAAGAGTAGATGAAAATAAGCACTACAGGTGGATGATTATTCAAGTAATCAAGAAAGTGCCATGACTGATACATCACACGTCGGGAAGGGGATGGGCACAGGATCCCATTCTATGCAACTTTTTTATTCCATGTGACAAATAGGAATGATTATTTAGAGTATTTCTCCAAGGATGTTGTGAGATTTCAAGAAGTTCTGCAATACTAATGGCAGAATAATACTAGAATTAATAATACTAATTCTAAGTAACTAAAGCTCCATGCCAGTAGGGGATAGAAGGTTACCCTACAGCAGATCCATGGAAACACCAAGCAAGCACAAATCCATAGAAAGAATGCCGCCTCCTCTCCTTCCTCATCTTCCCTTTCTTTCTTCTCTCTGTCCTTACTTCTTCCTCTTTTATTTCTCCTCCTCTTCTCTTTTTCTACTTCCAGCTCTTCTTTCTCCAGCTCTTCTTCCTCCTCTGTATCTTTCTTCTCTTTCTCATCCCCCCTCCTCTCTCCCCAGTGCTCTTCTTCTTACTTGCTCACATTTTCCTTCTCCCCACATCAGCACCTACTAAGGGAATGTTCCATTGTGTAATCCCCAAGCCATGAAATTGCTGAAACCAAAGTCTGGGAAAGAAAACTCCAAGGACACGAAATAAGCTTCCTTGAGTGCGTGCATACTAAGTCCCTTCAGTTGTGTCTGACTCTGCGACCCTATGGTGTCCATGGGATTCTCCAGGCGAGAATACTGGACTGGGTTGCCATGCCCTCCTCCAGGGGATCTTCCTGACCCAGGGATCAAACCCCCATCTCTTAGATCTCCTGCATTAGTAGGCAGGTTCTTTACCACTAGTGCCACCTGAGAAGCTCCAAAAGAAGTTTCCTTACCTAAATCATTTAACATCTTAATTGCAGACTGTATTGTGGAGAAAGCATCTCAGGAGACGACAGTATGCTGGTCCAATGGGTCTTTTCCCTCCTAACTTTATAGGGTAGTGTAGGATGCAGTGATCATGGTGTCTTAAGCTGGTGTTAAATCAGGATAAAATGGAGATCCTGTACCACCTCTAAGCACCCCGCCCCAAGGCACAAGCTCACAGCACAGTGCAGTGGGCACCTGGCCTTGTGGTCAGTGACGCTGGGGTAGGCGCAGAGGCCACCGAGTGGTCTCACATCAGCGTTCAAGACGCACGCCAAGGGTAGCTGTCACCTCAGACGGCCTGCGCTTTCGGGCTCCGAGTTCTCCAGTCTTTCCTGCAGCCGTCGGACGGGCTCCTGCTCTGTCCTTCACACTTCCTCCTAATAATTCCATTACTCAGAGGAAGGAGACCTGGGAGTGGGAGATGACTCAGAGCTCCTTAGGCAACAGACACCTGGGTTTCAACTTGGCTCTGTGGACTGCCGCAGTCCTGGCTTCTGTGGCAACCTGAAGGCACAGGAAATCTGAGATTTAAGGCTGTGAATTCAGTATTGACGTGAAAGACGCCACTTGTGTTGTGCTGAGGCAGGCATGCTGATTATGTAACAGCTTCCAACACATTCCCGGCTGGTGGTGGGTTTTGATTGACATTTTATGGGCCTTATTACTCTTGAAAACAACACTAAAATTGCCATGACAAGCTCAAGATGGAAATATGAATACATGAGCCTCTCCCTGCTGAACTAGAAAATGACTCTTCAGAATTCTTCCTGGAGGAAGGTGAAAAAATATTTTTTAAAAATATTCACGTGGATTCATAATGATGTTTTCTTTTGTTCCCTGAAGGAGAAAGATCCCCTAATCTTAGAACAATTTGAACATACCCTGGATTCAAGGACTTTTCCTTTTTTTTTTTTTTAACAACTTACAAATGAATGTTCACTTTTGAAGTAGAAAATGAATTGCATAAAATATAGATGGTTTAATAAATATTGTCTTTACAGCAGTTAATATAGAGTTTATTTGGCAACTCATTGGTAGAGAGGGTTCATCATTTTAACAACACAGAGATGGAAATGCAGCAGAAATGCAAATCCCATGAATGAACTTGGGAGATTTTTCTATTTTCTGTATTCAACAAAGCTTTGACGTGGAATGAAGTTTCAAAACAGTCAATGAGGGGACTTGCCTGGCGGTCCAGTGGGTAAGACTGCACTTCCACTACAGGAGGCACAGGTTTGATCCCTGGTTCAGGAATTAAGATCCTACATGTGCAGCCCAGCAAAAAAAAAAAAAAAAAAAAAAAAAAAAGATATATAAATGACATGTCTCATTTGTTTTAATTGAATTATTGGCTCTCCCTGAATACTTTGGGAGTTTGCTTCAATAGCAAAAACTCTGAATCCGAGTTTCCATCTTTCCAGTTTCCTTCTGATTTTATATAATTGAAATATATGTATTAGACTGTATTCATGCCAGTCAGTGCCCCTGAATTTCTAAATGATAATTATCTGCTTTATTATACAAGTAATAGTAATAATAGCAATGGCCGTGGAAATAATTCTGTTTATTGAGTTTTGAGGTCTTATTTTTTAACTCTTAAACTTAAGCAGTCTGGTTTCCATAACTGTCTACTCTGCTCCAGGGTTATTTTCTGAAGTCACGCTCAGCTCAGAATGGGAAGGCAGCAGGTTTCCTGTCACTTTTCTCCCGAGTTGAGTGCCTTATGCCCTGTGAAGAGGTGAGCACACATTCAAGCAGGCATGGGAAGAAAGGCACAGAATGAGAGAAAAAACCTTTGTGAAATACTCTAAATGAAAGATGTTATTTCAAGTTGTGGGGAGTATGCAGTTAGAAATGATAGTACAGTTGAGGCAGAACGATCATTTTTCTGGAAGCACATGTTCAATGTTGGCAAAGCTTAAGTTGTTTTTGACAAACCTGTTTTCATGTAGAAAGTACGATAAATGGACAGCAGATGTTTGCTTTTAAGGAGCCTGCTTTTGATTGGCCAGCCAGGTAAGGATGCATGTGGTGACTGTTACAAAGCAGCTGGTGTCAATTTAAGAAAATGATGTTCTGCCCTCTTCTGCTTTGACCAGTCAGAGCAGCGATATCCATATTTTAAAGTTATATATTCACCATTTATATATATATATGCATATATACTAAGAACTTAATTACAGAGGTGATAAATTTTATGTAGTATAAAACTGTGCATACCCAGCATTTTAAAAAGTCTACTTTTGCTTCATCATTATAAAGTAACTGAAGGCATGGCTGTTGCTGTCCTATTTAGACACATTTTAACACCCAAAATCTAGGAAGGAAATGACGGTGAAGTTGAAGAATATGACCTCTGCTCTGAGGTTGAGGAATATGACCTCTGCTCAGATAATCTATGTTTATATGAACAGTCAAGAGAGATGGGAAATAGGTTCTTTCTTTCTTTCTTTAAATTATTCACTATTAACACTCATGGGGTAAACGATGATGAGACAAAAATCCTAAAGTGATTTCCCTTTTGGATAGCTGATGTTTAAATCCCATAAGCAATGTATGGCAAAACCAAGACAATATTGTAAAGTAAAAAAAAATAAAATAATAAATTCCATAAGCAATAAAGCTGCTGTTGGTAGAGTTATTTTAAATGCTGTCTTATTAAGCTGGATTATTTCTTTCCTTGTCTTCATTATTTTTATTTTAATTGAGTACAGTACACTCATCTTAATCCATATGAACTTGTGTAACCACCTCCAATTAAGATAGAACATGTCCAACATCCCAGAGTGTTCTTTCATCACCTTTCTCATTTCATTGTTTCCTCCCATACAAATTTTTAATTCATCCATGTCATTGTGTATTGAAGCAGTGCACTTTTTAATCAGTATAGTATTCTATGTACATGCTAATATTTATCCATTCTTCTCTTGATGAGTATTTGAGTTTTCCCCATTCACAATTCAGCTTTTGTAAATAAACCTGCTAAGGACATTCTTGAAGCTGTCTCTTGGTGAGTAAATGCATTTACTTGTTCTGGATATACATCTGGACTTGAACTGCTGGTTCATTGGGTAGGCATATCCAGGGTTTTGAGCATTCTGGTGGAACATATTGTGTCTCTCTGGGGTTTTAATTTGGAATTTTTTGAGAAGAAATGATATTGAATACTTTTTCATATGCTTATCTGTCATTCATATCCCCTCTCTTAGTGGGTGTTTCTTCAAGTCTTTGCTTACTTTTAGATCAGATTGCTTACCCCTCACCCTCAACGGTGTGGTAGACCTCTTACTTTGTATATGAGTCCAATGTCAGTATGCAGACTGTGAGTGTCATCTCCCAGACTCGGTTTTGCCATTTACCTCTTAACATTAACTTTTGATAAACAGAATTTTTTATAAATTGGACTTCAATAAAATTATTTTTCTTATATAATTAGTGATCATTGTATTTTGTTTATATTTTTTTGCACATCCCACTTCTTGTTTTCATAGCCAAATTTCTTCTTTGTGTTCTGTGTGAGAAGTCTTTTCCTATTTTATTTCTTACCTTCTTGAAATATTTTGAACAAAACAGCGATGCTATGACTTAGACTTCATTATGAATAGTAATTGCTACTGTCCAACAAATGTTATAGTACCTATGCTACAGTTGGGATGATATGTATAAAAATTCTTGTCAAATGTAAGTGGTTGCCTTACAGTTTATACTGTTGTACTGTGACACTTCCTGGTCTTATTAAAGATTTAAGACTGTTATTTTTATGCTTAAGTGTCTTTGGCACCTATAAATTTTAAGTTATTACATCTAAGTCCTGGGCAGGTAAGCTGTTTACCATATATAATGGCAGTCAGGAGGTACCAGATCTTTAAATTACATCATAGGTCAAGTTTTTGGAGTAACGCTTAAAATTTCTCTTTCAAAAGCATTTCTCATATCTTTTTGACGTGTTGACCCAGGGAAGTAAAATAAAGGAAATGACACTCCCTTTAAGTGTGTGTACAATCGTTTGGCTCCTGGGGCTGCATACACTACGGTTCTCAGCCAAGTTCTTTTTCAGTTTGTTGGATTGAAACAACGTGTTAGAGCAACAGTTTTCAGTCTTAATTCTTTATTAGCATCATCTGCAAAGCTTGTATAAAATAAACTGTTCGGCCCCCGACCCTGGGAACTCTCTGAATTACTTGCGCATCCAGACATCAGTGAGCTGTGAAAGTTCCCAAAACGATTGCCTCACGGAGCCTGGACTGTGGCTCTTCTATTGGCTTAGGGCTGGGCACTCGAACTTCAGCATGCGGAAGAGCCAGATGTGCTGCTTTTCTAGAAAATTCTCAGCTGTGGCTGAGGCCAGTGGTTGGAGATTCCAGCTTGAGCACCACTGCCTCGGAGAATCCTTGCCACTCCGGCCACCCGGCTAACCTGCTGCCATCTTCATCCTTTGCCTTCTCAGATCTGCTACTCAGAGCCCTGGTTTTCAAATTTTGCTTCATTTTTCACTGTACTAAACTGTATTTACCCTCTCATTTCCTTAGAGACAGCTTTAGGGTTGACTGTGTATTACTTGACCTCTCTTCAAAAGAACTGTTTCTCCTTTCATGTGAGATGTGAAATGACTTTTGTTAGTAGGTACCCATTATCAAAGAGTGAAGGTATCTAAAAAGAGGGATTTGAGAATGAAACCTAGAAGCAAATAGAAATCACCTTAGAGCTATTCAATCAACCAGAAAATCAGGTTTTCAAAGTATAGCGCAAATGTCCAGTTTTAAAAAAAAATAATAATCTCTACAGGAATAGAAACGAATCTCATCCACTAATGTATTAATAGTAGTAGTATGAGGGTTTGGGGGTTATCAGTGATTTGATAGCCTGTAGTTTTTTTTGTTATCTGTGTGTCCTCATGTTTTTTTTCTTTCACAATAAAATTCTATAATAAAATTAAAACAATTTAAAAGCTGAATATAAAAAAGAAACATTCATTCAGCAGAGATTTCATGAAACTACCTTTACCTACAACCATGCCAACCACAACAAAAGTCTCAGCAGAAAAATACGATCTTTTATAAACACAGAAGCTTACAGCCCTGTTGAGCAGACAAGACCCCCCCGTTTACATTTTCACAAATTTAGCAAGATGTTGAGTCTCCTTATAGTAGTAAGAAAAATATATAAAGACATTAATGATCATTGACTGTGGAGGATAGTTTCTTAGGCTGTTAAGTACCTTTGATTTTTTTTTTTTTCTAAAGAAAACTTGAAAGGATTTGGCCTGGTAAAAGCTGCTTTTAACTTGAATCTACACCTTTCATTTTTCAAGTGTTAAAGAGTTTTATTCATTTATATTAGATTCAGATGGATAAGGATCAGCTTCTTTCAATTTGGATGATAGGCCCTCCAAGAATGCAATGGACGTTTATTCACTGGAAGCATATAATTGTTTTAAACATAGATAAATCAAGGCTCAGTTAATAAACATAAATAAATTGAGGCTCAGTTAATGACCATTAAGATTTAGATCTCCAGGAGGTAGCAAGAGACTGTTTATAAACTGAGATGACAGTTTGGTGGACATGCAGCCCATGCCCATCCTCTTCCATCATCACCACCATCATCATCATTACCAATAATGCAATTATCACCGTCACAATTTGTGGCTCAGCTGGCAAAGAATCCGCCTGCAATGTGGGAGACCTGGGTTCGATACCTGGGTTGGGAAGATCCCCTGGAGAAGGGAAAGGCTACCCATTCCAGTATTCTGGCCTGGAGAATTCCATGGACTGTACAGTCCATGGGGTCACAAAGAGTCAGACATGACTGACTAAGCACAGAACTTTGCCAACAAAAGTCCATCTAGTCAAAGCTATGGTTTTTCCAGTAGTCATGTATGGATATATGGGCTTCCCTGATAGCTCAGTTGGTAAAGAATCTACCTGCACTGCAGAAGACTCTGGTTTGACTCCTGGGTCTGGAAGATCTGCTGGAGAAGGGAAAGGCTACCCACTTCAGTATTCTGGCCTGGAAAATTCCAAAGGGGTTGCAAAAAGTCAGACACAACTGAATGACTTTCACTTTCACTGCATGTATGGATGTGAGAGTTGGACCATAAAGAAAGCTGAGTGCCGAAAAATTGATGCTTTTGAACTGTGGTGTTGGAGAAGACTGTTGAGAGTCCTTGGGACTGTAAGGAGATCAAACCAACCTTGAATATTCATTATAAGGATTGATGCTAAAGCTGAAGCTTTACTTTGGTCACCAGATGCAAAGAACTGACTCACTGAAAAAGACACTATTGCTGGGAAAGATTGAGGGCAGGAGGAGAAGAGGGTGACAGAGAACGAAATGATTGGATGGCATCATTGACTCAATTTACATGAGTTTGAGCAAACTCCAGGAGATAGTGAAGGATAAGGGAGGCTGGCTTGCTGCAGTCCATGGGGTTGCAAAAAGTCGACCATGACTTAGTGACTGAACAACAACATTTTTTTCCAAGTCTGGCAAAGCCAGTTTTCCCTGAAGTGGGAGGGAAGCTGTTTCTTCAGTTAAATACCAGAGAAAATTACCGAGTTATATTCATAGCCATGTTGCATGAGAAACCAGTGTCTTTAAACACTCTTCAGTTACTCTCAATACAATATGAGATGCTCTCAGTATGAAAGGCACATGGGAACTAAGTACCCCTGGAACAGTTAATCCACATTTCCCAGCCCATGCAAATTGAGTGGTAGACTCCAACTGGCATCGATAGGCAAAATGGGGTGAAATCTCTAAACAACTTACTTATTTTACTATTACTTTTTCTCTTTTTGTTCCAAATATCTATGATTATCTAATAAGTCACTCTTGAACCTAGGGCCCTAAAATAATTCATTATCATGTTTCATAATTCCATGAGTGGTCTGGGCTGAGCAGGGCCTTTCTCACCCAGGGTATCTCATGCAATTGCAAGTAATGGCTGCGAGGTTGGGGTCTCTACTAAGCTGTGTGTGTAAGATGGTATTTTGAGTCTCATGTCTGGGATGGCTGGAACAACCTCTCCACACAGCCTCTTCACATGACTGGATTGGGCTTTCTCACGGAAGGATAGTGTCAAGGTAACAGGACTTCTTATGTGGCATCTGATTCCACCCGTAATGAATGTTCCAAGGGGCAGAAAGCAGAAACTTCCAAGCAAGCTCAGGCTGTGGGTGGAACTGTCACTGTGTCCTGTCTGCTGAAGTCTACTGGTCACAGTGGTCACAGGCCCACGTGGATTCAAGAGGGTGGAGAAATAGTCTTCTCCTCACGAGTGAGGTCACACAGTGGAAGAGAACGTGGGCTGGAAAACATCCCTGCAGCCGTCTTTGAAAATTTCAGTCTGCCGCCCATTCCCTTCCTCGTTCCTTCTCTGTCCCTGACATCTGCCTTCACCCTTCTTCCCGAGCATAAGGTTGAATCTGTATGAGGTTAATGTACAGTGTTTCATCACCGCTGCCGTACTTTCCAGTGCTTTTAGTACTTTACACACATTTCACATACTCAACAAGTCTTTATTTACATGGTGCTGACGTTCTAATGCCTAGAAATAGAATGGAATTCTTTTTTTAAAAAATTTATTAATTGGAGGATAATTGCTTTACAATATTGTGTTGGCTTCTGCTATCCAACATCGTGAATCAGCCACAAGCACACACATGTCCCCTTCCTCCTGAACCTCCCCCTCAACCCCCACCCCACCTAACCCCTCTAGGTTGTCACGGGGACACTTAGCTCCCAGCGCCCATACAGCAGCGGCCCACCGGATATCTATTTTACACATGGTAGTGTATATATCCCATGGACAGAGGAGCCTGGTGGGCTGCAGTCCATGGGGTCGCGAAGAGTCGGACACAACTGAGTGACTTCACTTTCACTTTTCACTTTCATGCATTGGAGAAGGAAATGGCAACCCACTCCAGTGTTCTTGCCTGGAGAATCCCAGGGACGGGGGAGCCTGGTGGGCTGCTGTCTCTGGGGACGCACAGAGTCGGACATAACTGAAGCAACTTAGCAGCAGCAGTGTATATATATCAGTGGTGCTCTCTCAGTTCATCCCACCCTCTCCTTCCCCCGTTGTGTCCAAAGTCTGTCCTCTGTGTCTGTGTCTCTATTCCTGCCCAGCCAATAGGGCAATCGCTACCATTTTTTCTAGATTCTATAAGTATAGATTAATATACAAAATTTTGTTTTCTCTTTCTGACTTACTCCACTCTGTACAACAGGCTCTAGGTTCATCCACCTCAGTAGAACTGACTCAAATGAATTCCTTTTTTATGGATGAGTAACATTCCATTGTATATATGTACCACAACTTCTTTATCCATTCATCTACCCATGGACATCTAGGTTGCTGTCCTAGATATTGTAACAGCGATCCTAGCTGGTTTAAACACTGGGGTACATGTGTCTTTTTTAATTATGGTTTTCTGAGGGTACAGGCCCAGTAGTGGAATTGCTATGTCATATGGTAGTTTTATTCCTAGATTTTTAAGGAATTCCCATACTATTCTTCATAATGGCTATATCAGCTTACATTTCTACCAAAAGAGTAAGAGGATTCCTTTTTATCCACACTCTCTCCAGCATTTATCATTTGTAAATTTTTTTTGATGATGGCCATTCTTACAGTGTGGGGTGATAACTCACTGTAGTTTTAATTAGCATTTCTCTAATAATAAGTGGTGTTGAGCATCTTTTTATGTGCTTGTTGGCTATCTGTATGTCTTCTTTGGAGAAATGTCTGTTGGAATTCTTTTGTTAATGTTCTAGTACATCCTGTAAGGAATTTGAGGTGACCTAGTAACTATAATTTCAAAATGCATATGCTATTGAAATATTCTCTGGAATTCTATTTTGGGCTCATTTAGAAGGGGTGCTTGTAATCCCCATCTTATCCTCTGAGCACATGAAGAGAATTCTAGGGTCATGGATGCTTCACCAATTTGAATGGTTTCACCTTGGCACAGCTGATTAGGGAAGAAATTACTACTGGTTGTCACTCAGTGGTGCTTCATTAAATGGTGTGCCATCTAGAACTTCAACAGCTAAAAAAGCTGCTATCCTTTTATTAACTGAGACAAGTTGATACGAAGCTACTGAAATTAAGCAATGAGGCATTATACACTATATGGTAACCAAACAGTTTTATATACATTTCTTTGCTATGCATTCCCACATCCTAGTAAACTATATTATTTTTATCCCCATTATGTAATTGAAAGAATGAGGCTCATAAATTCATCCAAAGCCATATACTTAGTTAAAGGCCATGTGTTTTTGTCAGTGCTCTAAAGTTCTGTTATGTCACATTGATACATAAAACAAATACCCTTAGGATTAGTTAGAGTACTTAAGAGGTCAGTACAAACTTTTTTATGAAGTGGCAGAGGAAGCTATTTGCTTTGCTGTCTTTTGGTTCAGACAATGATCACTTGATTATGGAAATTCTGCTGGAAGAGAAATTAGGGAAAGTTTTCAGAGAGAGATTACTTGGGGATGGTATGAGTTAACTCCCAGTCAACAGGATTATATGATACCCCTGTGTCTTTTCCCTGTGTCTGTTCTTGTAGCTTTTGCTACAGAAGAATATACTCTCCTTTCTTATTCACAAATAAATAAATAAAAAGTCATAACTCTGGAAGGCCATGACATAAGCACGAGAATTGGGGAAATTGTTATCCTTAGCAATCATAAACAGAGGGCAGAAAAGTCATGCTTCTTTTAACAAATCCTTATGTATGGAAAACAGTATCAAGAACTCTGTTTGTAACACATGTGGGAAGCACAGTTCTGTCCCCAGAGAACTTAATTTTACTTGAAATACAAGACACTTGTCCAGTTAAGATAGAACAAGGAAGGTGGCAGTTACCTATGTGAGGTAAGATGACAGAAAATGAGATTTCCAAAAAGGAAGACTTTACTTCTGGCTATCAGAGAATCATGGAAGCTTGCTTGGGTTTATGGTATTGGTTTGGAGAGTGGAGAAAATAGAGAAGACAATGGATACCTGAAATTAGAAATTGGAAGAAATTGGAAATTGTTTTAACAATAAGAGATGGTAGATTCAACTGGGGCACTAGCCAGTGGGAAAGGGTCAAAGGAAACTTTAAATAAGAATATGTGGATGTAACTTTTGTGGGAATTAATGATTGATTGGATGTACTAGATACAAGAGTAGAGGATGGTAAAATTTTGGATCTGGGTAACAGAAAGTTGATAGTTCTGTCATGTATATAGCAAAATGGCAGTGGGTGAAGAGCATGTTATAGCAGAAATGATATGACCTACTCAGAATTAGGTAATTCAAGAAGGGTATATGTATAGAAGTTCAGTTCAGTTCAGTCGCTCGGTCGTGTCTGACTCTTTGCGACCCCATGAATCGCAGCACGCCAGGCCTCCCCGTCCATCACCAACTCCTGGAGTTCACTGAGACTCACGTCCATCGAGTCAGTGATGCCATCCAGCCATCTCATCCTCTGTTGTCCCCTTCTCCTCCTGCCCCCAATCCCTCCCAGCATCAGAGTCTTTTCCAATGAGTCAACTCTTCACATGAGGTGGCCAAAGTACTAGAGTTTCAGCTTTAGCATCATTCCTTCCAAAGAAATCCCAGGGCTGATCTCCTTCAGAATGGACTGGTTGGATCTCCCTGCAGTCCAAGGGGCTCTCAAGAGTCTTCTCCAACACCACAGTTCAAAAGCATCAATTCTTCGACACTCAGCCTTCTTCACAGTCCAACTCTCACATCCATACATGACCACAGGAAAAACCATAGCCTTGACTAGACGAACCTTTGTTGGCAAAGTAATGTCTCTGCTTTTGAATATGCTATCTAGGTTGGTCATAACTTTCCTTCCAAGGAGTAAGCGTCTTTTACTTTCATGGCTGCAGTCACCATCTGCAGTGATTTTGGAGCCCCCCAAAATAAAGTCTGACACTGTTTCCACTGTTTCCCCATCTATTTCCCATTAAGTGATGGGACCAGATCCCATGATCTTTGTTTTCTGAATGTTGAGCTTTAAGCCAACTTTTTCACTCTCCTCTTTCACCTTCATCAAGAGGCTTTTGAGTTCCTGTTCACTTTCTGCCATAAGGGTGGTGTCATCTGCATATCTGAGGTTATTGATATTTTTCCCGGCAATCTTGATTCCAGCTTGTGTTTCTTCCAGTCCAGCGTTTCTCATGATGTAGTCTGCATATAAGTTAAATAAGCAGGGTGACAATATACAGCCTTGACGAACTCCTTTTCCTATTTGGAACCAGTCTGTTGTTCCATGTCCAGTTCTAACTGTTGCTTCCTGACATGTATACAGATTTCTCAAGAGGCAGATCAGGTGGTCTGGTATTCCCATCTCTTGAAGAATTTTCCACAGTTTCTTGTGATCCACACAGTCAAAGGCTTTGGCATAGTCAAGAAAGCAGAAATAGATGTTTTTCTGGAACTCTCTTGCTTTTTCCATGATCTAGCGGATGTTGGCAATTTGGTCTCTGGTTCCTCTGCCTTTTCTAAAATCAGCTTGAACATCAGGAAGTTCATGGTTCACATATTGCTGAAGCCTGGGTTGGAGAATTTTGAGCATTACTTGACTAGCGTGTGAGATGAGTGCAATTGTGCAGTAGTTTGAGCATTCTTTGGCATTGCCTTTCATTTCCAAATATTTGAGTATGCAAGGTGCAAGAGAGAATGCAGTATCTGGGTCTTAAAAGTTCATTTGCATTACTGCTAAACTTAAAGGGACAAGGGGGGAAATATGTGAACCTAGAAGGAAAGAGCCACGAAGAGTTGGCCATAACGCAGTGAGTGACTTCTAGCTGGGCAAAATGAACAGCCCAAGGCAGTCTTCTAGGAAAGAAGGAAAGAAAAGAGTACCTTCTCACTCTCCTCTCTCTGTCTGCAACCTCTGTCATGAAAACCAACTGGAAACCCAATGGCAAGGCAGCCCTGTTGGTGTGGCCCTTAGTTAGCATCAGTTTCCTGGGGCAAAGAGCCAGGCAGGAATGAAGCCTGATGAGAGCGGAGTGGGCCAGCAGCTGGAGATGTGGGAAGGCCTTGCAGAATGTGTGACCATGGAATTAAGCCTGAAGAGAGCCTGGTGTCAGAAGACTTGTGTGCCCAAGGGTACACACACACACACAATGACAGCCAACACCAGACCTTAAGAGAATGCATCTATTTAGAGCAGTTTCTTAGCACTAGAGCCAAGTAATTCTTTATTGGTGGGGACTGTCCTGTACATTGCAGATTGTTTATTTAGCAGCATCCCTGGCCTCTGCTGACTAGATGCCAGCAGTTTTCCACAACCCCCCAAGTTGTGATGATGAAAAATGTCTCCCGGAGTTGCCAGATGTCCCCTGGTGGGGGGTTGGGAGAGGGGGCGGTACAATATCACCCTCAGTGAGAAGCACGACTTTAGTGACTGGAGAAAGGAAAGGTGATCCAGAAGAAGGGAGGTGGAGAACCAGCGGTCTGCGAGGAGAAGTGGACCCCCAGGGAAGGTGCCATCCTGGGGTCTGATGGGAGAGACTCGGTGGGTGTGGTCAACGGGATAAATGCAATAGAAACTTCTCCATGGGGACTAGCTTCAGTTCAGAGGCAGGCAGGAGTGGAACAGATTGGTAGCAGGCTGAGATGGGCAGGTGGTGAAGGGAAGCAGCAGCGTGGATCTAATTTGGCAGCGGAGAGAGGGAGAGTGGTGGTTTCAGCAGGTGGGTTTATGATTTGCTTCAGGACAGAGACTTGAGCATATTGGTTGGATGAGCGGAGGAAGCCAGTGAAGGGAGAACTCAGAATTAACGGTGAAATTAACACATCCTAAGCACATGTGCCGGCCCTGTTTTAAGGGCTTCACGTGCGCTGAGTGACATGCTCGACAGGTCCTTGGGGTTATCAGGGTGGGCATCTTATGATCCCTGTCAGCACTTGAGGAACCCGAGGCACTGAGTGTTTACTGACAACCCTTGGCCAAACAGCTAGTCAGTGGCAAAGCAGGTATTTGTACCTATGCAGAAAAAGAGAGAAAGCATTTTAGTGGCAAAAGAAAGATGTATGCCAAACACTTAGAAATAAGGAAGAAAGGAGAAATTAAGCAAAGTTATGTATGTATGTGATGCATTAATATAACAGGAGGGGACTCATGGTGCCTAGCTATGGATAGATTAAGTCTTAAGAAGGTGGTGTTCTACAGACACCAAGACAGACACCTTGCAGACTGTTTCCAGACATGGGCTGATGTGCCCTGGTGGGGTAGGAGGTGGGGAGACATGGAGCCCAGGAGGGAAGTGGGGCAGCACCATGGAGAACTGTCCCCAGGAGGTGGCTCCGTCTTCAAAGTGCTGAGAGCACAGTTGTCCAGTTTTCTGCCCACGGATGCTTCTCTGATTGTTTCAGAGAAGTTCGGGGCAGGTGTGCAGCTTTTTTTTCTCACTATCGTGTGCAACTATTTCCTGTTCTTGCTGTCCCCAATGAACCACAGGTTCAGTGTCTTAAAACAACACAAATTTACTGTCTTCCAGTTCTTGAGGTAAGCTTAACTGGGCTAAAGGCAAGCTTCTGGCAGGGCGAGTACCTTCTAGAGGCTCTGAAGAAAAGCATGTTTCCTTGACTTTTTCAGTTTCTTCCTTCATCTGCAAAGCCTGTCACTCTGATCTCTGCTTCCCTCCACATTAGCTCGCTGCTTTTCCTCTGACTGATTGTTCCTGGATCCCTCTCACAAGGACCCTGTGATTACATTGTCCCCTCTCCACCCCTCCCCAATAATCCAGAATAATCTCCTCCTCTCAAAATCCTTAAATTAATCACTTCTGCAAAATTCCTTTTGTCATATAAGGTGATGTTCACAAGTCCTAAGGATTGGGATGTGGACATATCTGGGGACTATTTTCAGCCTATCACAATTGGTTCCTAGATTATATTCTAAATGGATGAAAAGGTGGTTTAGCCTGGGTGTTAAGGACATGACCTCTGTTGGTGGTGCGTGTGTATTCAATTGTATCTGACTCTTTGCAGCCCCATGGACTGTACAGCCTGCCAGGCTCTTCTGTCCGTGGGATTCTCCATTGTCCATTGGATTCTCCATTGTCCATGGGAATACTGGATTGGGTTGCCATTTCCTCCTCCAGGGCATCTTCCTGACACAGGAATCAAACCTGTGTCTATGGTGTCCCCCGCATCGGCAGGTAGATTCTTGACAACCAGCGCCACCTAGGAAGCCCACAGCCGCTGTTGCTGGGTTCAAATCCTAGCACTGCCACTTTCCAGCTGGGATTCTGAGTCAATTATTTAACATCTTTGTGCTTCTGCTTCCTCATCTGAAAAGTGGGGTAGCAGCATCCTCTTGCGTTGTTTTGGTATTAACCTGGCCTGTGTTCAGCATGTCAATAATGATGCCTGACTCTAGCTGAGTATTCAGCAAGTATAATCCATTACTAGTCTCAATTGTTTTTTGCTAATACATTTTTATTAAAGTGTTTTAATTAGAGCAGTGCTGTCCATTTGATGAATCCATTAGATTAAGCTGTTTCTCTAAAAGTAATGACTGCATATTCAAAAGATGCCACTGCCTAGCTGAAATTATAAGAGAGTGGGAAAATAGGGTGTGTGTCGAAATAGTTCCCCTGGGTGGACATAGATAATTACCTTCAAATTAGTCCTTGATCAGAATTGGCATTGTTTACAGTCTGCTACATTTATTTCTTGAGAAAAAAATAATAATGATAATAGCCTTCCATTCCTAGAGCAAAGTGAAAACAGAACTTTGGACAAGTCTTTAACAGACAGAGCATTGTCAGATTGAACTATTTTTAATGCCTCAGATAAAAAACATTACTTTAGCATTCAATTTACCTTTTATACTTTATTCTTTTTTCTTCTGACCTCTGATACTTAATGACCTTTGTAGGTCCATGTTGTTAGGTAATATGCAAGAGAAAAAGTCTTGAAGCAAACAAACAAAAAACCTCCAACACACACACACACACACACACACACACACACACACACACAACTGGTGTCTGAAGTGATCTGAAGGCCAAGCTGGGCAGAGTGAAACAGCTGCTTACCTGGGTGTGCCTTGGACAAATCCTATATCCTCTGGCCTTATTCCCTCTGCAGGATATTAGTGTTATGATACCCATCTCATGGGATATTGTGAAAATCAAAGCGATGATGGGAGTAACAGTGCTTGCCTCTTCCTGAAAGTGTTAATCGCTCAGTCCTGTCTGACTCTTTGCGACCCCATGGACTGTAGCCCGCCAGGCTCCTCTGTCCTTCAAATCCTCCAGGCAAGAATACTGGAGTGGGTTGCCATTCCCTTCTCCAGAGGATCTTCCTAACTACGGGATTAAACCTGGATTTCCTGCATTGCAGGCAGATTCTTTACCGTCTGAGCCACCAGAGAAGCTTGCCTGTTCCTCGTGCATTGAACGCAATGACGTGTAAGAACAGCGATGATGATAGTGGGAGTGAAATGGAGGCAGAAGAGCAATGATCACAGGAGCAATGGAAAGGTCTAGTCCAGGGAGAAAGTAAAATAACACAAGAAAATGACAAATTGTGTGGTTTGGATTATGGCTAATAGCTAACTATGTCTTCTGTTGAATCTATTTTATAATAACAACAATGTGATAGTATTTTAGGAAGAAAACAGCGCTGGAAATTGCTTTCTTTTAAATAGAGCAAACCTGCAAAGCTCATTCCTTCCTATATTCATATTCAAGCCTCGAGTTCTTCCTTAAAAACAGGAGGTAGACTGCCATGGAGTTAGAATTCCATGTGGTGATATAGTCAATAAAAGCTCATAAGTTGTAACTAGCACCAGTGAACTTGATTTTTTTCCTCAAGCTGCCATCATAGCAGAGAAGAATCTAAGAACAGTTGTTTAAGAGAAGGGTTTATGTACTAGCATACTTGATTTTGTTGAGATTTTTTTTTTCCACTTCTCACAGAAATGAGATGGAAACAGGTATAGTATGCATCCATTCAGTACTAAATTCTTCTGCATTTTTGTTATTGTTCAGTCCCTAAGTTGTATCCAACTCTTTGTGGAAACAGGAATGCAACATCCAGACCCCCCTGTCCTTCACTATCCCCTGGAGTTTGCTCAAATTCATATCCATTGAGTCAGTGATGCTATACAACCATCTCATCATCTGTTGCCTCCTTCTCTTTTTACCTTCAGTCTTTCCCAGCATCAGGATTTTTTCCAGTGAGTCAGCTCTTTGCATCAGGGGTTCGAAGTATTAGAGTTTGAGCTTCAGCATCAGTCTTTCCAATGAATATTCCAAGTTGATTTCCTTTAGGATTGACTGGTTTGATCTCCTTCCTGTCCAAGGGACTCTCAAGAGCCTTCTCCAGTACCACAGTTTGAAAGCCTCAATTCTGTGGCACTGAACCTTCTTTACAGTCTGACTCTCACATCTGTACATGACTATTGAAAAAACCATAGCTTTGACTACATGGGCCTTTGTCAACAAAGTGATATCTCTGCATTTTAGTATTCTGTGTCTGTCATGACTTTCCTTCCAAGGAGCAAGCGTCTTTTCATTTCATGGCTGCAGTTTCACCATCCACAGTAATTTTGGAACCTAAGAAAATAAACACTGTCACTTTTTTCTCCTTCCTTTTACCATGAAGTGATGGGACCAGATGCCATGATCTTAGTTTTTTGAATATTGAGTTTTAAGCCAGTTTTTCACTGTCCTCTTTCACCCTCATCAAGAAGCTTTTTAGTTCCTCTTTACTTTCTGCCATTTTAGTGGTATCATCTGCATATCAGAGGGTGTTGATGTTTCTTCTGGCAATTTTCATTTAGCCTGGCATTTTGCATGATGGACTCTGCGTATAAGTTAAATAAGCAGGGGGGCAGTATACAGCCTTGCCGTACCCCTTTCCGCAGTTTAAACCAGTCAGCTGTTTCCCGTCCGGTTCTAGCTATTGCTTCTAACTGTTGGTTCTAACTGTTGTTTATTGGAGATAAGTGCTAGGAAATAAGTATTTTGAAATTTCTGTTGAAGGGGCCGCAGTGGTCCCCATCACAGAAATAGACTTTTTTTTTCCCCTTAGCTTGGCTAATTTACCAGGTATTCACAGTGTTAACAGAAACCACAAAGGAGTCACAAGCCATGACTTGTCCAGGCGATGGACAGTGGGGTTAAATCTTCTAACCTTACTACCTTTTCCACTTTGTCATTATCAGTCCCTGGGTTGAGCACATATTCGTTGGTCATTAGCCACCATCTAGCTGTGAGACCTTGTAAAGGTCACTTAAAGTGTCTAGATTTTAATTTTTTCCTCATAAAAGGAGGAAGAAACATGATCCCCAGGGATCATTTCACCTCCAAAACCCAATGCCAAGGTTCTATGATGGTTTAACCATCTAGTTAACCTTTGGGAATAAATGAGAAAGAAGAACAAGTTTGCAGCTTTGCCAATAATGTCTTTTCTCTCCATGGTTGTGTAAAAACTGCCCAAGTTGCCCCTGAAGTGCAAAGGATGACATTCCTATTTTATTTGAATTAAGACAGGATTGTAGGAAAATTTGTAAAGTTTTTATTTCTAACTATTCTTCAGGGATTGGTCTAGACTGGAATGTTCAGTGGGGCAAACATTGAATTCCAGTGAGATATATAGTTTCATTATGTATTGAAATATAAATTGGGATAAAAGAACCAACAAAAAAAAGTCATTATAGTTTAATATTGGTTGACAGTAAGAGGAAAAGAAGTATTCTCTGAAAATGAACAATAATGTCTTATTAACAGATTTTTTTGGAAGAGCATAGCTTCAATTTGTTTATTTAGGAAGTCTACCTCCCAATACTTTGAGATTCATGGAAAGATATATATATATTTTTTTTTGGTAAATTATGTGAATTGTGTTTCTACAGAAATGTCAATGTTTGATCAGGAGTTGTTGTTGTTGTTTTTCCACAAATGCCAATTTGAGAGGTCAGCTAGTTCCATGAGTCCATGAGGAAACTTAAGTAGTCAGTTTTATCTTTTGTTCTCATGCTGGAAATCCTTCAAAGTGAAGTTACTCATTCTCATAAAAAAGAAAAAAAAAAATGAGCTAGACAAAACAGATTTCAGTTTTGTCTCTAAAACTCAGTGGCTTTGACCCTCAGAGCCTCACTTCCCCATCTGTAAAATGGGGATAATAATCCTTTGTTTTCAGGACTATTGTGTGGATGCGACAGCGCATCTCTGTGCAAGCTGACCCCTGGCGCATGGCAATAACATCTGTGGGGTGCTTACCATCTGCCAGGTGACTTTCTAAGTGCCTAACATAGATTACCTTATTTAATCCTCCCAGCAACTCTGTACATGGGTGCAGTCATATTTTCATTTTATAAATGAAGGAATAGAGACAAAGAGAGCTTATATAATTAGCCACAGTTAAATAACTATTGAGTGGCCCAGAAAGTTCCTTTGGTTAGTCAATATGATGTTCGATAAAGTTCTTGGTGGAAATGAAAAGTGTGTCTTTTATTTTTACTTAAAACCAAACCGACTTTTTGGCCAACCCAATACTAAGCATCAGAAATAAGATTCAAGTTCTCATGGTTTTTTGCTCTAGAAATGGTATTTTTTTGCCCCCCCTATCCTGTACCTCAACAGATACTCAGAACACGGTCACTATTTTTATTGACTGTGATAATATACACAAAGCACTGAGCGTAGAGCCTGACTGGGAATCCAGGTGTCTTCCCTGTTCTCCCTCTCACTTATCCGGGACAGCCAAGCCTACAGGGAGTCATGTCTATTCCACCTTCTAATCCTAAACCTTCTGTCTGATCCACTTTGTCCATTGCTCAAGGCTAGAGCAAAGGTCCCCCATCCTGGCCTGCCGGGTCCTGTACTGAGGAGAGCCAGCCTTGGTCTCTAGCCTCTTCGGGCTCCAGCCACACACCTGGAAATGTGAACACACTTCCTTTTCTTTTCACCCTCAGCCTAGATAAATTCTGCTTTTTCTTCATCTCAGTCCAAACATCATTCCTTTAGAGAAGGCTTGCTGTAATTCTAATCGTATGTATATGTATGTACATGTGTATGTGTATTTCAAACAAATAAAGTCCTCAAATAATGGGACATAGTAGAGATAGAGAGTCTGAATATTCTGGCGATAGTAATGCATCCCTTTTTGGAATGATGAGACCTTTTGAAATAGGGTTCGTGTAACAGCGGAATGAACCAGTGTTTTGGACTTGTGGAAGATGGTCTAGTTGCTAAGGCACAGCCCACAGCCCCAGCCTCCAATCAGGTGGATGCCCTCCAGCAATGAACTCAAATACCCACTCAAGTAAAACAGAACTCTGCTCTTAAAGGCTTCCTGACTGGTTTGTTTTCATTTCCTTTAAGGAATTTCATTTTGGTGAACCCACCCACCCTATCCTTTTGAGTTTTAGAGCTGTTTTAGAGGTTAATTTTAATCTGATTCCACCTGCATTTTTTAACACCAGAGATTGGAGGGGAGGAGGGTCCAATGGGTCTTTTAAAATGGGCCCTGGGATGGCATTCGTTTTTTTGTTGTTTAGTTTATTTTGTTATTGTTGTTTCTCTTTTTGTTTGTTTGTTTACTGAATCTCAGATTTTACTTCCCTTAGGCTGTTAGGCAAAGATAAGACCATCCCCAGGAATAGAGATTTGCTTAGTTACTTCTGTGTCTTGGAATTTCTCCAAGACTCCAAAATAAAGTAAAAACTTTATTTTTCTTTCCTTTTTTAATGACTTGTAATCAGCTGCTACTTTATTTTAATGAGAAAAAGGGCAGGTTACATGACATCAAGATAAAAGAAACTGGTAGATGGTTGTGGTGGGCAAGTTGTTCAAGTCGGGTATTATAATTAGTAAGTAATTAGTATAGGTCTAATGTATCTCAAAACGGTAGGGAAGAGGGAAGAAAATTTTGGATTGGAGACAAATAGCTGCAATTTGAGAATAATGAATCCAAAAGTTGAGTAAGAAGCCCGGAAGTAAGACATTTATGAACACTGTGTTTGATACAGGGTTCAGGAGGTGTCCAATCTGAGAATTATGAATATAGTGAAGGAGCCAAATTATTTTCTTTGTTTGAACTTCACTCACCACGGTCCACTCGTCACCTCCAAGCTTTCTAGTTTAATGGTCGTGTGTGAGTGCTCTGTTGCTTCAGTTGTGTCTGACTCTTTGCCTCCCCATGGATGGTAGCCCGGAAGGCCCCTCTGTGCATGGGATTTTCCAGGCAAGAATGCTGGAGTGGGTTGACATTTCCTTCTTTAGGGGATCTTCCCCACCCAGGGATAGAGCCCACATCTCTCCTGTATTGGCAGGTGGGTTCTTTACCACTAGCGCCACCAGACGGTAAAACGTCTGCCTACAATGCGGGAGGCCCAGATTCAATCCTTGGGTCGGAAAGATCTCCTGGAGAAGGGAATGGCAACCCACTCCAGTATTCTTGCCCCGCCCCTCCCCGCCCCCCCCCCCCCCCCGCCAAAGAAATATTTGACTTCCCTGGTGGCTCAGATGGTAAAGCATCTGCCTACAATGCGGGGGACGTGGGTTCGATCCCTGGGTCAGGAAGATTTCCTGGAGAAGGAAATGGCAACCCACTCCAGTATTCTCTCCTGGAAAATCCTATGGACAGAGGAACCTGGTAAGCTACAGTCCATGGGGTTGTAAAGAGTCGGACACGACTGAGCAACTTCATCAAAGGTCAGATAAGAGTAAAAAAGATGGGATCTAGAAACTGATGCACCTATTTGCATGGCAGCGATGGAGCTCCTGCTGCTGCCAAGTCGCTTCAGTCATGTCCAACCCTGTGTGACCCCAGAGACAACAGCCCACCAGGCTCCCCCATCCCTGGGATTCTCCAGGCAAGAGTACTGGAGTGGGGTGCCATTGCCTTCTCCAATGGAGACACAGACGTAAAAGACTCATGGACATGGCAGAAGAGAAGAAGGAGAGGGTGGGACAAATGGAGAAAGTAGCATGGGAGCATATACACTACCAAATGTAAAATAGATAGCCAATGGGAATTTGCTGTGTGACTCAGGGAACTCAACCCGGCACTCTGTAACAACCCAGAGGTGTGGGATAGGGCGAAAGGTAGCAGAGGGGGCCTGTGTATACCTATGGCTACTTCATGTTGAGGTATGGCAGAAAGCAACACAATATTTTAAAGCAATTATCCTTCAATTGCAAATAAATTTTTTAAAAAGAGTAAAAAGGAAAAGTCAGTTTGGGATTCTGTTAACCTTTCATTGTCTCTGAGAATTAACAAGTCATGTTTAAAATGGGATGCTTTAATATATCTAACATGGCCATTCTGAGGTAACTATGAAGAAATATTGTGAATCACTGCACTCTTGAAATGGGTGGAAAGAATCAAAGATATTCCAGACCCATTAGAGTTTTCTTAGGAACTCACATTATTGCCATTTTTAAATGCCTCCAAAGACAGTCACCCATCATCCGTCTTCAGCTGATACATGACTCCTCAGTCAATTGCATTCTGAGCTCCGGACTTAGATAATTCAGCAACATTTTCACCTCAGGATGACAAAGCAAACATCGGTCCTGAACTTTGTCTCTTGAACTACATTTTTCTCCATGATGCTCTTTGGAATCCCCTACAGATGTTTTCACTACCAGCATGTCAAGGAAGGAAGTTCACCCCGACTCATGACTCTCTGTTATTTGCAGGGGGGTGATCATTTGTCTCCTCCATCCATCTGCCTGCCTTTGTCTCTAACAGTGAGATGTGTGTAGGAAGTTCTGTATGCACTTGACAAGCCTCTCAGGTCACAGCAGAGGGGACTGCTTATCAGGGCCACTCAGAGGAGGCTCACCTTGCAAAAGAAACTTGTCAAGACTCAGTTGTCAGCAAGATGGATTAACAGGAGCTTCCAGTTGATGGAATAGCTCTCTGGTGACCTCATGAAGGTAGTCAGAAATCTTAGCTTTTTTTTTTTTCCTTTATTGACTGATAAATGATTATGATTTTTTATAAGTAATGCCAAGTATTAAAGATCTTGTAGTAAGTAAGGTATGTGGGAGTCGTCATTCCCTATGGCCTTTGCTTTTTAACCTTTCGATTTTATCTCGACAAGGATGTTGTCCTCAGTGGAGACGGACTTCAGATTTGGCAGAGAAACAGCTGCTGGGCTCTTCCTAGGTTGCTGAAGACATGGCACCTGGCCCAGTCTGAAAGGCTGTTCTTTCTCAGTTGCTTGTTTAAATAAAGGTCATGTGAAAATTCTCTCTCTCCCGTCTTCACTTCAGGAAGGAATAGGGAGTGACTACAATATTATCATCAAATGAGTGTTTCCTTTTTCCTTAGGCATCTCTTTATGGCCCTAATTAAAGTTAATGAATGACCAAGTATAGGACAAGGGCTTAGAGCAATATAGCTCACCTGAGGTTCCCCAGAGCTGCACATTTTTATGGGAAATGACCTTTAGTTCCCGTGGATCCATTGTTAGGCAATCTCTTAACTATAGACTTTATCTTTCCAAAACATCCAAATCACATGTTAGCCAAACAACTTAGATGCCTTTCTAAGTGCTGGAGCTCTTCAGTGAAGTGAGCCAGAGAGGCTAAAGTTTAGGTAAATAAAAGAATGTGTTTCACAAACGATTCTTTTTTTTTTTTTTTTTTAATTTTATTTTATTTTTAAACTTTACATAACTGTATTAGATTTGCCAAATATCAAAATGAATCCACCACAGGTATACATGTGTTCCCCATCCTGAACCCTCCTCCCTCCTCCCTCCCCATTCCATCCCTCTGGGTCGTCCCAGTGCACCAGCCCCAAGCATCCAGCATCGTGCATCGAACCTGGACTGGCATTGAAACATGTAAAATATCATGTATCACAAACGATTCTTAACCTTAGGTGTTGGTGAAAAGGCTCTGAGAAACCAGCAAACACGTTCAAGAAAAAAAAAAAAAAAATATATATATATATGTATATGATTCTGAGCTTCAAAACATAAATATAAATCAGGTGAAAGTAGAGGTGCTCTGATGGGGTGCTCGTGGGTGGGGGTGGAGCTGGGGCTCTTCGGGGCTCAGCTTGGCAAAGTTGCCTCTGCCAAGTGCTCTAGACTCTCTTCCGCCCACCCACCCATCACCTCCTGAGAATCTCAGACGGCCACTGAACCAAATCCTCATGCAAAGGTAAACAGTTTTCATGGTCTGCTAATATATAAAATATGCTTTGGCAGCAAGTTGCTCTTTGGAGCCCATGGTGCTTTTGGATAGTATGGTATAATAGATTCTGACCTAAGTCTGACACATTTACCCAGAACGCCTGCATAAAGACAAGAGGTGGTATCCTTAACCTCAAGCAGCTAAATATTCTATTTCTCTGAAACTGCTATTTCCAAAGAGTTTTGGAATTGCCTATGGCCTATTTAAAAGCCATAGGGGGAAAAAAAGTTAATTTAATTTTCTTTTTTAGTCCCTTTCATTTTTCATCCTTAGGAGTAGCAGTGTTTCTAACTGTTAAAAGCAAGTACTTTGGAGTCTTAAATCTAACACTTGATTTGTGGCAGTTTGTCTAACCTAGGGCCTCAGTTTTCTCATTTCTAGAATGGGATGGTGATTAAACCTGCTTCAGAAAGCTGCTCTGAGATTAAAGACAGAGAGTTTAACCCAGTCCTTGGCAACTAGTAAACATACAAAATGTGTTATCTACTCTTCTGATCAGTGTGGTTCTTGTCATTGTTATTACTAAGCAACTTGTCCACATAGTTTTTTTCACTACAATTGGCTCTGAATTCTTCTAGACTATTTGGAAGCATGAAATGTATTTGCAATGTGCAATTCTTTGTATCACTATTTCAGAGGTTTTGAAGAAAAAGTTGTAGGTTTGTTTGAAAGTGAAAGTGTTAGTCTATCAGTATTGTCCCATTCTTTGCAACCCCATGACTATAGCCCTCCATGCTTCTCTGTCCATGGGATTTTCCAGGCAAGGGTACTGGAGTGGGTTGCCATTCTATTCTGCAGGGGATCTTCCCATCCCAGGGATCGAACCCAGATCTCCTGCATTGCAGGCAGATTCTTTGCTGTCTGAGCCACTTCTCAACACATGTTAAACAGAAACGACACTGTTGACTGGATTCCAGCTTCTGAAGGGGAATATGGTATGGAGTATGTTATAAAAGAACAGAAAATTAGTTTACTAATCCATTAATCAACTTATCCACATACTTTTTTTTCCACTAGACTTGGCTCATAATTTTTATACAGTTTCCTAGTAGATACATCTCATGGTTTTTATACAATTTCCTGGTTTCACTTACTTGTAAAATATATATTAAGCATCTGTCAGATGTATTGAGTATCAGTTCTGTGTGCTAGGTTCTACGTGAGATCCGATGTTGTGTACAACTTCAGAATGTTTTTGATAAGGTTCATTCATGGTCAGGACTTAACACTCAAGGTAAAATCTCACAAGCAGAAGTTTTAGAAATCATTTCATGTCTAGTCTAAATTAAGGGATAAGGAAGCCTTCAGCACGAAGCTGTGGAGCTGGGAGAGATTAAGAATTACTTCCCCAGCTTGTTTTTTGGGGAGAAGATCCTCTGTCCTCAGAAATGGAAGGATTGAAGTTAATGTGGGAATCTTGCGAGATATTTAACAAAAGTCAAGTTTTACACATATTAAGCAGACCCATCCCCCTGAGGTTTTGGGCGATGAGCAAGGCAGCCAGAGTTTTGCCAGAGAAGGTTGAAATTCTCTAGAAGGATGATTTTGACTCTGTACAGTTGTCTTCCTGAAACTCAAAGGGAGGAAGGGTTTCTTCAGAAGCTCTTGCAGGAGTCTGTGTCTTTAAGTGGGATTGATGCCTCATGCAGTGCTTGTCTCTGAAAATTTAATTCATTTCACTGCAGACTGAAAACTGAAGATCTGGCATATCTGAGTGGCCAATCAACAGAGCTTTACACAGACCACTCTCTGCACAGGAACTTGGTTTTAAAGGTCACAAGTCCAACATGAACTCTAGCTTGAAAACTATCTAGCGAAGCTCATTTTCAAGCAGAATTTCTCCTGGTGGGAAGCTGATGAAATACAAGGGCTCATATGTGAGTTTTACTTTTAAACGTTTATTTAAAACATCTCTGTCCAGAATTCTTGAGGACATTTAAAGGTACTGGTTAATATTTAAATTATTTACTCTAAGTAATTCTGTACATTTCACATGGGATTATGCATTTATAGAAATTAATAAAGATCAGATTAGTAGAAGAAAGTGGTAAGGTTTTTATTAGAAAAAAATAATATACAGGTGAATTAATCAATAAACATCTGTGAATATGTGGTATATATGAAGTAGTGCCAAGATGAAAGAAAGTGAAAGTCACTCAGTTGTGTTGGGCTTTTTGCGACCCCATGGACCATACAGTCCATGGAATTCTCCAGGCCAGAATACTGAAATGGATAGCCTTTCCCTTCTCCAGGGGATCTTCCCAACCCATGGATCAAGCCCAGGTCTCCAGCATTGCAGGCAGATTCTTTACCAGCTGAGCCACAAGGGAAGCCCAAGAATACTGGAGTGGGTAGCCTATCCTTTCTCCAGTGGATCTTCCTGACCTGGGAATCGAAATGGGGTCTCCTGCATTGCAGGCAGATTCTTTACCAATGAGCTATCAGGGAAGCCCAAGTCTATGTCTTTAAGTGGAGTCTGTGTCTTTAAGTGGGATATATGATACACGTAGCAAGTGCCAAGATATATGTGGATATGTGTGTATATGAATGTGTGTTTGTCAGTTAAAATTTTGAAAAAGTCTTTCACCATATAGTAACATATAAAATTTAGACATTTTGGAACAATCCCCATTGTATATTGCTCCTCTGGATGAAAGAATCATATGTAATAATGCCATATGATGAAAAAATAGTCAGATCAACCTGATAATATTTTCAGAATAGAGAAATATTCTGAATGAAGGAAACTCATTTTGCTATTGTTTTGAATCTTACTAATAATTTGAAATTTTGGGGAAGTCCCTAACGGTCCAGTGGTTAGGGCTTCACCCCACTGCTGGGGCCCAGGTTCAATTTCTGGTTGGGGACTAAGACCCTGCAAGCTGTGCAGGGTGCTCAAAAATATGTGTGTATATATATATGTGTGTGAAAGTGAAAGTGTTAGTCACTCAGTCGTGTCCGACCCTTTGCAACCGCATGGACTGTAGTCTGCCAGTACTCCTCTGCCTATGAAATTCTCTAGGCAAGGATACTGGAGCGGATTGCCATTCCCTTCTCCAGGGGATCTTCCCGACCCAGGGATCAAACTTGGGTCCATATATACATATATGTGTGTGTGTGTATATATATATATATATATATACACACACACACATTGTGTATATATGTATGTGTGTATATATATATATGCATAATGTATATATATAAAATTATGTATAATGTGTATATGTATTATATATACATATACCTTATATATAATTTGGAAATCTTAATATAATAGTTAAAACATAATTACATTATATGGAACATAATCTATAGAAATAGCAAATCACTATGTTGTACACCTAAAACTATGATACTATTCAAAGTCAACTATACTTCAATTAAAAAACAATGTGATGATATCTGGATATTTTATATTACTTTAGACGGAGATTAATAAACAGTAGATAGCCTTATTAAAAATAAATAAATATTTAAAGATAATTTTTAAAAAGTAATTTATTTGTTTCTTTAGGCTGTGCCAGGCCTTTGCTGTTGCGTGGGCCTTTCTCCACTTTCAGCCAGTGGGAGCCACTCTAGACGTGGTACATGACCTTCTCGTTGTGGTTGGTTGCTTCTCTTGTTGCGGAGCACAGGTCCTAAGGCGCAGAGGATTCGACAGTTGTGGCTTGTGGGCTCACTCTCCAGCTCTAGAGTACAGGCTCACTAGTTGTGTTGCATGGGCGTTGCTCTGTGGTATGTGGGATCTTTCCATCTCCTGTGTTGGCAGGCGGATTCTTTACCATAGAGCCACCAGGGAAGCCTTGAGATAAAATATTAGTAAATAAATTTTTAATTAAAATATTTTGTTGAATAATAAAAAATCTCTAGGCTTCTCCATATCCTGTGGTCATAGCTGTAACCATGCTGGTGCAAAAGCTGTGATCTAAAATGACCCTCAGGTTGGATTGGTTTTGATAAACAGCTGTGGGTTAGGTGATGCAGAACGTTACGCTGATCATTTGCCTGGAATCCACCAGTTGGCCTGGGATTTCACTGGAAGCCATGAATCCTGAGCTTCAGAGAGGAGCCAGCTCACCTATGTCAATGAAAGGATTTGGAAATGTGATCATCCTGAGAGTTAATAAGAGATTATTATTATTACTATTGGGAAATGTAATAGATAATATTGAATTTAGACATTTAGAAAGGATGTGACTAGAATAGTGCTGCTATAGGAGAGACAGTTTACTTGAGTTAAGAAGCTAAGGGATTTTATTTTAGAGTTGTAGATTGACAGAGGTCAACATGATATTTTAAAGTAATTATCCTCCTATTAAAAAAAAATTAAGTGGACCACACTGGAAAAAAAAAAAAAAAAAGGAGAAGAAGAAAAAGCTGTAGATTTGCCAGCCTGCTCTATTCGGACACCTTTGGAGATAAGATCTGGGATCTTTGCTTAGAAAACCGCAGACATGGACCCTGTTTCTGCAAAGACCAAGAGAACTAAGAACGTTGTTCCTTAACCTTAGTCTGAAGAGTAGTTTTGAGAGTCAGAACTCTCATTAGCACCTTTCAGCTGAAGAGAGACCCCTTGAAAGGGATTAACAGAGAAAAGGTGCCACTGATTACTCACACGCTTTGATCTGGGACCCCCTTAGATCACAGCCAGGGTGTGGGGTAGTGGGGGCTGTGGCAACATATTCGTCTTTGGAGATTGCCCTGGATTCTGGACTGGGCACTCCATGGAAGGTTCCAGCTGGGTAAAATGCAAAGAAAGAAAAGCAGCCAAGACTGTAGAGCCAGAAAGCAAGATTAAGAAGGGGCAGGATTCTGTATCTTTTTTAAAGACAGTGCTTTTTCCCCTTTACTTATTTAGTTTCCATGTGAAATTTTTCAGTCTGTTGTAAAGGTGCTTCTCACCATCTACACGGCAGACTGGACCTGCTGCGGCTTTCGGTGTCCTCTTGAGGAAGGGAAATCACACCTTCAGACACCTTCCCCCATCTCTAGTTCTTCATAAACCTTGAATGACGCCAGTAAAAACATCAAGTAAGAAAAAAAAAATCCCAAGATTTTGGTCACTGCCTGTACATGGATAGAAGTCTTTTGTACTGGAAGTCACTGATACTATTAACAATAACTTTGCATCATGTCTTAAAGACCTGACTACACATCAAACACCGATATCCCAGTTCTTGGGTGAACTCCAACTGAGTGTTATAGTAAGGAAAGTCCTCGGCCTCTGCGTTGAATACACTTAAGCCTTAATTTTTGTCAGACTTCCTGGCAAGACAGACCTTAGGGATTTATTTTGTGTACTTTGCAAAGAAACAAACTGCAGCTTAAAAAGACACAGTGCTCCTACTGTCTCTTAGTTAGAAAGACAGGGCTAGAGTAAGGACCCAGTTACCTAATATCCACACTCCAATTTGATTTATGGAGTTATTACTGGTGCGTTGCCTATTTCAAGAAGGGATTTGATGCAAACTACATGTGAAGTTCTCTTTCAAAATAGATCTGGCTTCTTTGGAGGAAGATGAACCTGTAAAAGGTAAGGGCAAAGCAAGGTGAAGAGTTTTAGTTGACAATGGAACAGAGCCCGTATTTTTTTGAGCATAGACTACAATTGGACGCACTTATCCTGTTTGTACCACCTCAGTTAATGCTTCAAGTCGGCAGGTACACAATGAATAACAATGCTCAGGATATTTAGATCAAAATGGTTACAACCGTGAACAATCATTCACTGATTCATCCAGCGTTTATTGTGCCTCCGCTAGGTGTCAGGAACATTGATTAACCCTGAATATGCTCCTATGTACAAAGCATTCATGATCTTTGGCATATGTGGGAGTGCAGAGTGATAGAGACAGGGGTTAACATATCCATGAACATAAAATGATAGTACTAAGGGTTTTAAATATAGGGCTTCCCTGGTGGTGCTAGTGGTAAAGAACCCACCTGCCCATGCAGGAGATGTAAAAGTCACAGGTTCAATCTCTGGGTTGGGAAGATGCCCTTGAGTAGGAAATGGCAACCCATTACAGTATCTTTGGAGAATCCCTCCCATAGACAGAGGAGCCTGGAGGGGCACAGTCCATATGATCACACAAAAAAAATCAGACATGACTGAAGAGACTTAGGATGCAGCATGTGTTAAATATGGCAGCCAATTAAAAAATTGTTTTTTAAATCTATTATAGAACTTATTTGAAGCTATCCAGTAGAGAAAAAGCATTCATTTATTTCTGATAAATGGCTTTAGAACCACTTTTGTTAAGTGAAATCTCTTCTTAAAATATGAAGTTCCCATCTACAACATTCTTTATATCAAGCTTATACCATTGTGTCAGAACTGGCTTAATGACCTTGCTCACAAAATAAATAAAATGCAATGATGTCTCTATCTACTGAATTTAAGTGTAATACATCTGTCTGCTGCTGCTGCTGCTGCTAAGTCGCTTCAGTCGTGTCCGACTCTGTGCGACCCCATAGATGACAGCCCAACAGGCCCCTCTGTCCCTGGGATTCTCCAGGCAAGAATACTGGAGTGGGTTGCCATTTCCTTCTCCAATCTGTCTAGAAACTAGTAATAATGTATATTTCAGTTAAAACTAAGTCAACTTGATTGTCTAGTATAAAAATTCAATTGCATAGTTATTAGCTGTAGTAGTATTGTTATTAGTAGTAATATTTGTAGATAGTTCAAATGACCACCCCTACCTTATTATCACTGATAATGTACTAATGCAATAGGTTGGCATAGTTGATTTGCAATGTGCAATAGTCTGAAATGATGTGATGTATTTTCCCTGACTCCAAATAGCCTTTAAGATGCAAGAGGATTTAAGCAAATTCTTTTTTTCCACTATTTCCAGAGATTAGATTTGGAAAAGACTTTAAGAAAGATGAAATCATTTGATAATCCTTTCATAAGAAAACTGTGATATCCTTAATGCCATATGTGCTATAAACCAGAAGAACTGTGAATTTTTAGACATGTATCTCATTTATTATTTCAAAAAACAAATGTATACGTTTAAATATTTATAAATAATGGTTTACATGCTTGCTTGCAAGTTACAATATATATTTTTTTTAATGTTAAGAACTGAGAAGTTGTTCCTTTTTCTATTTTTTTTTTAAATCAGATTTAAAAAACTGTCTGCCCAGGATGTTTTAGAGATATTACTGCTTGAAAACAAGAATCTGAAATAAAAGCAAACAAGAGTAGCTTTCTAGGCTTTAATCCTGTGTCCCCACTAAAAATATATTTTGGGTGGGAATGACATTAACCATCTTATCTTATAAATACATAAGAATATTTAATGATCTTCCATTGTATTCTGGAAAATAGATTTTTCTTTCTCTTTTAGTCTCTCCCCACTCTCCCACTCCTCCTCCCTTGCCCTTTCTGGTATTCTGCCAGAGTTGTCTGCTTCTTTCCTGGAGACCAGTAATTGAAGGTAATTTTTTAGAAGATGGTTTCAATTATCTAAAGCCATTGGAATGTTTAACTGCCCCTTGCTATTGGTGAGCTTGTTTACATTGGGGTTTCAGATGAATTTATATTACATGCAACCAGATGTTATCTCCTATGGTAGCTTAAAAAAATGTATGAGGGAGGGGACTTTATACCATATTTAGGTCAAGTGACCTCAAATTTCATAGAAGTATGCCACTCTGGGTAAAGTTTCAGGGTAAACTTTTAATCATAACTGTGAGAGCATATGTCCTGTGTGCACTAAATAAGTCTCATTTTCCATATGTCTTTATAGTAGGTGATACTGATTAGAAGAACCTGTGTCTCACACACACACACACACAATTGTCAAGTATCTAGTCAGAGATAATAAAATTATAAAATAAAATTTCATTCATGTTCCTATTGTGCCTAAACTTCAGAGATTTACTGTTATGCTGCCCAGATAATAGAAAATAAATGTTGTGATATTTAATAAGAAAAAAATCTGAGTCAGTAAAAGTCATCTGTGAGTCAACAACTAAATGCTGTAGTCTGTAGACAATTGCAGACTTATTTCCTTAACTGACAGCTTCACTCAAGGTTTAGTAAGATATCCTGTTTATACAGGTTTAACTTTAAAGTTAGAAAGAGAGCTGCATACACATATTTTTAACTTAGAAAACAAATGAATTAAGGTGGAATTAATCTTTATGAAAGAATTATTTGCTTTATCAAAGGATCCAGAATATACTTAAAAAGTTTTAAAATAAAACAAGTTGGCTTTCAGCATAATTGAAATACAGTTTCAACTTCGAAGTTAAATTGCATATAAATTTAAATATATACATTTTTTTTTTGGTTGAATCTTCAAGAAGTTTATCAGGTATGATTGTCTTCACTATATATAGGGGCCATCCAATAATTATTTTAGAAAATAAGATAATACACATCATACAAATATGCAAATACATGTGCATATGTATTTATGCATACACATTTAAATATATATAATATTCCTTTTTCTTCACAGTTAGTTATGTATAATTTAGCATACTACCTGAATATAGTTGGCACTCAATTAAATTAATAAAAGAACAAATGAAAGGTTCTAGGACTTTCTGCAAGTAGAAGCTATGCTTGATATGAGCTGGGCCTGATAGGGATGCAGCCAGTGTTAAATTATGATCAGGGAGAAAAGCACATGTTGGAGGAGGAAACAGAATTCTTGATTTCTCTTCTCACCACCTGGCCTTCCAGGGCCTCTCATTGCACTCACCTAACAGGGCGTCCAATGGCAAGGGCACCAGCTGAAACAGTAGGTGGAGGGTCAACCTCCACAGGCAAAACAGGAGGGTAGAGAAGAGTGAGAATGGGTGTGAGAACCCCCTCAACACACACACGCACACAGGAGTAGCCCATGGGCATGTTCATGGGCTCCCGGAAGCTATCCTCATGAACTGAACCTAATGAAAAGGTGCCATTGACACAGTTATTTTATCACTAGTGTAGATACCTTACCAGGTGATGAATCTAACTAGTAATCCAAGCAGTGCTTGTCCTTTTTTTTTTTAAATGAGAATTCTGATTATGAAACAAACATTAAATGAATATTAAAACTGCATCATAGTTATTTTTTCAGTATAATCTACGTATACGGCCTCAATAGCCAGTGATACGTATAGTTGTTTGTTGTTGTTGTTGACTAGTCACTAGGTTGAGTAAAACTCTTTGCAACCCCATGGACCATAGCCCACCAGGCTCCTCTGTTCATGGGATTTCCCAGGCAAGAACACTGGAGAGGGTTGCCATTTCCTTCTCCAGAGGACCTTCCCAACCTGCGTCTCCTGATTAGCAGGTGGATTCTTTACCACTGAGCCACCTGGGAAGCCTATATACACACAATACACATTCAGGAATCAGTGTTAAGTTGCAGAATAATTTGAAAAATAAAATTTAAAGCATTACCTCACATTTTTTCTTGGATTTTACCCATCCTATGGATTCATATTCACAAATAAAACTTGAAGAATGGTGAGAGAAGATTAGTCATTTGTTAAGTTGTAAGGGGAATTAGAGTTCTTAAGACAGTTCCACAGACAATAATTTTGATAAAAGATAGATAGGTAATTGAAAAAGAAAGTGTTGTGTCTAAAATAACCATGTGTAAAACTCATTCAATTTCAAAAGATTAAATTCATCTAAGGGCTTCCCTTGTGGCTCAGATGGTAAAGCATCTGCCTACAATGCGAGAGGCCCAAGTTCGAGCCCTGGGTCGGGAAGTTCCCCTGGAGAAGAAAATGGCAATGCACTCCAGTATTCTTGCCTGCAAAATCCCATGGACGGAGGAGCCCGGTAGGCTACAGTCCATTGGGTCGCAGAGAGTCGGACACAACTGAGTGACTTCACTTCACTTCACTTCAGGGGCAGTACTTAAAAAATTCTTATAGAGTATATTCTCTTGTCAGTAGAATTAACCTTGAAATTAATAACAGAATGTTAAATTAGACATGTCTAAGCAGCTAGAAATTAAGGACTGCTGTAAATAATTTATTGAATTAAAATGTCTTAATGTACATTTTAAAACTATTAAGACCTGAACGATAGTGAAAATATTCCATATAAGAACTTGTGGGATGCAACTACAGAAGTGCTTAGAGGCCGGCTTACAGCACTGAAGCCATGCATTAGAAAGAAGGGAAGGCTGGAAATCAATGGGCTACGCATTTAGCTCGAGAAGCAAAAGTACACGAGAAGTAATAATAAAGATAAGAGAAGAAATCGATGTAATAGAAAACAAACACATGAGGGAGAAATTCAAAACAAGGGAAAGCTGGTTCTTTAAAAGATTGATAATGTTTTAGACTCTAACACAATTGATACAGAAAGAGGCAGAGAGCAAGAGAGCACAGTGGATCAATATCAGATGTCTTTGAATATCTTTATGCTAATATACTTGAACATCTTTTTAAAAGTTCACATTTACTTTTGATTTTATCTAAACACTCACAAATGTTTAAAATAAATTTAATTAATTAAAACATCCCCACAAAGAATCCTCCCCACCTAGATATTTTAAGAGGTGAAATTTCTCAATCATTCAAGTAAGAAATTTATTTTATTATTTTTTTAAATCTCTCAAAGAATAAGGAGTAGTGAGAAGGGAATATCTTCAAACTTATTTTATGAGTCAACATCAATTTGATGGCAAAACTTGACAAGAAATGTAAAACTTGTAAGAAATGTAAACTACAGGCCAATCTCATGTGTAAACAAAAAATATTATCAATAGGATTCAGAAAATATAAAAGAGATGGTATATGAAAATTAAGTAATTCCAGAAAAACATCTGCTTCTGCTTGCATTGACTACATTAAAGCCTTTGACTCTGTGGATCACAACAAACAAAGTGTAGAAAATTCTTGAAGAGATGGGAATACCAGACCACCTTACCTGCCTCCTGAGAAACTTGTATGCAGGTCAGGAAGCAATAGTTAGAACCAGACATGGAGCAAGGACTGGTTCAAAATTGGGAAAGGAGTATGTCAAGGCCATATATTGTCACCCTGCTTATTTAACTTCTATTCAGAGGACAGCATGTGAAATGCAGGGTTAGAATCAAGATTGGTGGGAGAAATACCAACAACCTCAGATATGCAGATACCACTCACAGAAAGTGAAGAGGAACTAAAGAGTCTCTTGATAAAAGTGAAAGAGGAGAGTGAAAAAGCTGGCTTACAACTCAACATTTAAAAAACTAAAATCATGGCATCCAGTCCCATTACCTCATGGCAAATAGAGGGGGAAAAGTTGAAGCAGTGACAAGACTTTATTTTCTTGGGCTCCAAAATCTCTGCAGATGGTGACTGCAGCTGTGAAGGGAAAAAACTGCTTGCTTCTTGGAAGGAAAACTATGACAAACCTAGATGGTATATTAAAAACCAGACGCATCACTTTGCAGACAAACATCCAGATAGTCAAAGCTATGATTTTTCCAATAGTCAAGAACGGATGTGGGAGTTGGACCATAAAGAAAGCTGAGCACTGAGGAATCAATGGTTTCAAATTGTGGTGCTAGAGAAGACTCTTGACAGTCCCTTGGAAAGGGGATCACACCAGTCAATTCTGAAGGAAGTCAACTCTGGATATTCACTGAAAGGACTGATGCTGAAGCTGAAGCTCCAATATTTTGGCCACCTTATGGGAAAAGTCAACTCATTGGAAAAGACCCTGATCCAGGGAAAGATTGAAGGCACAAGGAAACGGGTGTGCCAGAGTTTGAGATGGTTGGTTAGCATCACTAACTCAATGGACATGAGTTTGAGCAAACTCAGGGAGATAGTGAAGGACAGGAAGGCCTGGTGTGCTGCAGTCCATGGGGTCACAAAGAGTCAAACATGATTTGGTGACTGAATAACAACACATCAGACTAATTCTGAGAAATTATTCATTCACAAATGAATCTATATAACTAACCAGTTAACAAAGTAAAGATCAAACTATGATTGTCTCAAAAGATACAGAAACAAGAATTTCCAGTATAATTATTTCTATTCAACATCTTGCTACCAGTCCTATCTATGTAATAAGGGAAGAAAAATAACTAAAATATATAAAGATTAGAAGGACAGAATTTTAAAAATATATATTATTTTCAAATGATTGGCTTATGTTTTAGAAAATACTTAAGAATATCCATATGAGCTATTAGAATTCATGTAAGAATTAAGCAATGTCTCTGAAGTCAATATATAGGAAGCAACATTATTTCTATATACTGTCAGTGAAAGCAGGTTAAAAAGTCTCAACACCTATCTAAATTGGGTGTTTGGGAAGAGAAGGGCACAGAGCACTTGGAGTACTACAGCTGTTAGTGAGGAAATGTTGATTTGCTAAGCTACGGTATCAAGTTTACAAATGCTTTGTCCAAGGGCAGTTCATGCAACACTCAGTTACTCAGGGACTGAGTGCATAGGCTTTCAATTTTCTCCTTCTTTTTAGGAGCCCCCGTCTGAGGGATAAGAGAAGTGTAGCACAGCACTCAGCTCTGTCATATTTATTGTTTGCTGTTGGCTCGAGATAACTTTTGTCCAGTTTTCCTCTAAAATGTTTAGGGTCAGATCATCAAATCTGGAATCGAACTATTGGTGTTCAACTGCATTTTGAGTGTTTAAGTTGTACTATTATTGTTGTTTTGCTTTGGCTTGTAGGATATCGCAACATGTTTTGACTACAGTCATTTGTAAACAAAAGTCTAAAAATCTAAACTACAGGTTTTCTAGCAGGATATATTTTTTGAAGAGTGGTGGTAGTCTCTAGGATGTGTTACTTCACTCATTGGCTTTTATATTATTATGATCAATGACACTGTATCATTATCAACCACTATTTAGTCCCTTTCTGGAGCACACAGAGCCTGAGATTAGACACAGGATGTGAAGAAGTAGCTAGGTTTAATGTGGGTGCAAACTCAAATGCCCGTTGGGACCTGGGATATAATCCAACTGAGTAAAGTATAAGAAAAAACAATCAAGTGCCATTATAAATGGAACCTGAGAACGTGCCTCAGTGTCCTAAAGCAACAGGAAGCGGTACTGAACTGGAACCTTCTCCATGGACAGACTCCACTCACCTCCAGCTGATTATAGCAATGCAGGAATTTGGGCCCACTACCGCTGTCCAATACGGATTTTTCTTTTCTTTTTTTAGTATTATTTGGCTGTGTGGGATCTTTGTTACAGCACGCAGGATCTTTAGTTGTGGCATGCAGACTCTTTGTTGTAGCATGTGGAGTTCAGTTCCCTAACTAGGGATCGAACCCAGGCCTGCATTGGGAGTTCAGAGTCTTAGCTATTGGACCACCAGGGAAGTCCTGTCAAATCTTGATTTTTCAAAAGAAAACTTAAATGCCTCCCCTTTAAACAATAACAACAGCTAAAATGAAATTTCCAATTTCAAAACCAATCCATTTAAGAAATTAACAAATGCATCCTCTATTGCTATCACATGGGTCAAAGAAACTGCTGCTATGGGCTGTTTTTGATGTGGACCTGTGAACCTCAGTCTTCCACTGTAGTCAGGGGAGACAGAACACACTGTTTATATAAAAATAATATGGAACAATACAGAATACTACATACATTCATTCTTATGCATTGTTGTTGTTTTTTAGTCTGTCAGTTGTATCCGACTCTTTTGTGACCCCATGGACTGTAGCTCACCAGGTTCCTCTATCCATGGGATTTCCCAGGCAAGAACACTGGAGTGAATTGTCATTTCCTTCTCTAAGGGAATCTTCCCAATCCAGGGATCAAATCCATGTCTCCTGCACTGACAGGAAGATTCTTTACCACTGCTGCTGCTGCTGCTAAGTCGCTTCAGTCGTGTCCGACTCTGTGCAACCCCATAGACGGCAGCCCCCCAGCCTCCCTTATGCCTGGGATTCTCCAAGCAAGAACACTGGAGTGGGTTGCCATTTCCTTCTCCAATGCATGAAAATGAAAAGTGAAAGTGAAGTCGCTCAGTCGTGTCGGACTCTTAGCGAACCCAAGGACTGCAGCCTACTAGACTCCTCCATCCATGGGATTTTCCAGGCAAGAGTACTGGAGTGGGGTGCCATTGCCTTCTCTGCTTTACCACTGAGCCACCCAGAAAATCCCTTACTCACACATACAATAATATTTATTGAGAACCTTCTAGACCCCATGCCTGTGTGAGTTCCTAAGGTTACAAAGACGAGCAAATATGTTTTCTATTGTCCAGCAGCCCCTAGATTGAGAGAAGAAATAAACAATTAGATGGGCATCAGACAAATCTGATAACAATAGGGACAATTTGTATAGTACTGCGTTGGTTGGTCAAAAGGTTTTTGGGTTTTTCTGTTACATCCTATGAAAAACCCCAAACAAACCTTTTGGCCAATTGTATAGAATTTCAGAGATAGAGACTTTGCTGGCATTTTTCTTAAGGCCACAGGAAATAATTGGGAAATAATTAGCCCCTTTTGATACTGTATAAATATGTCCCATGTCTCAGGGCTACTCTTATGTTAAAATCCCAGGAAAATCCCAAATCCCAAGAGAAAAACAAGTTGTAAAATTACCTCACAGTTGACTTCTAAAAGAAGTGCCATCATGGATGTATAAGATTGTCTGAGGATCTCTTATTAACTAGTTTCAACAGCATTTTAAAACATACCTTTAATTGCATAAGCGTATTTATTGCTTCTAAACTATCTACACACATGCACACACACACACACACACACACACACACATACACATATTTATCCACACAGTATTTTGTTTCTTTTGCCACTAAAGACAATCTTAGCTTAGCTGCAAGCTAAATGAGTGGCCGCCATTTGTTTTTCCACCTGTAGACTCTGATGCAGCCACAAAGAAGGCATGTAAGTGAATAAACTGTCTTCAACTCTAGAACTCTTTGCTTGTGATGCAAATGGAAACTGTATGCTCTGGGAATTCTGAGTGGATTACTATTCAAACTATTTACTCTTAAATATGCTTTATGGATCAACAGAGGCAGTCAAGGTCCCAATGCTCCATTTCTGTGAATATCCTCATAAGCATTCACTCTGGCATATAAAATTTTGTAGACGTGTAGGAAGGAGGATTTGATTCCTACATAACTTCAAAACGACCCTTCAGGCAGTTTCCTCAAGAGTTATAATATTGTGAGAAGTAAGGGGGGAGTTAAGCACTGCTGTTTGGAAGTTATTTTGTCTTTCTGGGTGGAGCAACAGTGTATTCATCTGTGATAACCGTCTAGATATGAATGATTTCATGAAGTATCGGTTACATTAATGAGATGGAAGGCTCCATAGACCTTGTGGCTGTTTTACTTAGCAAAACAGCCACCTTCAAACATAAAGTGAATTGTTGAAAAGCTTCTGTCAAAAGTAAACCCTTCAGTATCATATAGCAGGTGTTATTGACACAACAGAAGAGATAGGATTTTCTATTACTGTGGTTGGCTTTAAGGAATACAGTTTTTAGCATATCTTTCATCATTGTAATAATATGGTAATGATTAAATTCACCTGAAAAAGCCCAGGGCGTCTGTTTGTTTTACGGGAACATCCAAGCGTTTTGTGTACAGACTTGTTCAAGTAGGAGTGGGTGAAGGCAAGAATAGCACGTGCCAGCTTATCTCACACAACCAAAGAATGGTATGTTCCACCTAACTGAATATTTTTGTTTTTGGAAAGCTGTTGTACATACCATAAATTTTAATTTTCAAAGAGTGCATCTTTGTTGGCATTGAAACTGCACTCACATGGCTTATCGCTTGCTTTGATGCAGCTGTGGGAGTTTGTCTCCCCTACTCCCTGTTCTGTGGTTCTGTCTTTAGGTATTTCCCAAGCTGTGGCCAGAATTTATTCATAAACTTGAGTTATAGGTCTTATACTATGGAGCCATCACCTAAAGGCCCAGAATTTGTTCTTTGCCTCAGTGAAATGACTCTATCAATGAAAATTCCGTTCTATCGGGGCAGTTCTGGGTGACTAGAGGGTTCCTTGTTGGACCCAGTTGAGCTACGATGTTCTGGTTGATAACTGTGTAATCTGTTGACCTTCCCTGAACAATATTTGATTTAAAGTGTATGACTTTGCCTCTTAAGAGTTGATTAGAAAAAGTACTTTGGAACTGAACCATTAACAAACCTTTTGTAACACAGAGACGTGATAAATCACCCCGAGCCTAAATTATTCATTTCTATAAGCACAATAGTTGCATTTATTCAATGTCAGGGCATCCCAGCTGTGCTAGTAGTAAAGAACCTGCCTGCCAATGCAGGAGACAAATAGACACAGGTTGGATCCCAGGGTCAGGAAGATACTGTGGAGCAGGGCATGGCAACCCACTCCAGTATTTTGGCCTGGATAATCCCATGGGCAGAGGAGCCAGGTGGACTACAGTCTATAGGTTCACAAAGAACCAGACACAACTAAAGCTACTTAGCACACATGTATTCAGCACTTACTGTTATTCTGGCCACTGCATTAAGTGCTTTACACACGTTGTCTACATTTCTCATTGCTGCTGCTGCTGCTAAGTCGCTTCAGTCGTGTCCGACTCTGTGCAACCCCATAGATGGCAGCCCACCAGGCTCCACCGTCCCTGGGATTCTCCAGGCAAGAACACTGGAGTGGGGTGCCATTTCCTTCTCCAATGCATGAAAGTGAAAAGGGAAAGGGAAGTCGCTCAGTCATGTCCGACTCTTCACGACCCCATGGACTGCAGCCTACCAGGCTCTTCTATCCATGGGATTTTCCAGGAGAGAGTACTGGAGTGGGGTGCCATTGCCTTCTCCGAAAAGAGACTCCTACTGGAATGCAAAAGAGGGACGTCAAGAGATACCTGGGGTAATAGGCAAG